>NC_088226.1:6727080-7034580 GCF_036934945.1 Oncorhynchus masou masou
TTGCCAAATTCTGTAAAATGTCTTTAACTTATTCCTCAAGCAGTAAGTGATTTTCTCCAAAGGGATACAACTATTAACTTCCGAAAGCCACATTGCAACTGGCAGGGAGGAATCCAATTTCCATTTCAAGGCAATACATTTCTTGGCAATCGCTAGCAATATTTCCGTTAGCTTTATAGTATGGCTTTGCCTAAGATTGGTGTTAGTAAAGTTACCCAGTAGACAGACCTCCGGGTCTAAAGGGAATGCAACCCCGTTAATTGAGGATATGGTATTGCATACCCCCTGCCAGAAACCGTGTAGTTTTGAACACTGCCAAGTGGAATGGAGGAATGTTCCTTTATCTGAGCCACATCTAAAACATAGGGTGGAGATATCTGGGTTGAACTTGTGCAGTCTAGATGGGGTGATATAGAGCTGATGGAGGAAATTAAACTGGATCAGTCTGTATCTGGAGTTCAATGTGGATGTAACCCCATCCCTGCATAGGTCACTCCATAGATCCTCATCAAGATCAATACCCAGATCTTTCTCCCATCTAAGTTGGGGTTTATCTAGCCCAGGCAGTGTTAGTCCTGACATAAGAGCATTGTAAACACGGGAAATGGTCTTGAACAGTGGTTGGTCTGCGTGGCAGAGTTGTTCAATAGGTGACATCTTAGGTAGGTTCCATTGTCCCTTGAGAGTCACCCTAATAAAGTTTCGTAGTTGTAGGTAGCTAAAGAAGTCCCTGTTAGGCAAGTGGTATTTCTGTTTCAGCTGATCAAAAGACATAAGAACTCCCTCCTCGTAACAATGTTCCAGAAGAGTGATCCCCTTATCAGACCATGGTCTAAAGTTACTATTCTGGAAAAACATAGGGATCAATCTATTGTTCCATAAAGGGGTTTTATGCCAGGACAGAATGTATGATTAAAGGGTTGTCTGTGGTGGTTTTTATAGATTTTCTGTCCCATTTGTAAAACAAATCTGCCCCAGGGTCATCATTTACCTCAAGCTTTTCAATGTTCAACCATGAGAGAGAGGGACCCTTGTCAAACCTCTGAGCCAGAAACCTAGACTGTGCAGCCCAGTAGTACATTCTAAAATTGGGGAGGTTTAAGCCCCCTTGACTGTAATCAAGGGTCAGTTTATCCAGGCCAACTCTAGGGGTTTTGCCGTGCCAGATAAACCGTCTGGTCAGCTTGTCGAGAGAGGAAAAAAATGCTGCGGGAACAGGAATAGGGAGAGATTGAAACAGATATAGAAACCTGGGCAGGACATTCATTTTAATAACATTGATTCTACCCAGTAGAGTGAGAGGTAAGTCCATCCATTTACAAAGGTCAACCTCCACCTTTTGCAACAAACTGGCCAGACTGAGTTTATAGAGGTTGTTCAGATTACCATCCACCATTATGCCCAAATATGTGAAGCCTATAGGCGACCATCTGAAAGGAAACTTGTGCTTGATGGTATGATGGTCAAAGACAGACAACGGTAAGATTTCGCTTTTATCAAGATTGACCTTATATCCAGAGAAAGAACTATAACACTGTAGTAGGATCTGCAAGTGAGAGAGGGAGTGTTCTGGGTTTGTTAGAAATAAGACAAGGTCGTCCGCAAAGAGTGATAATTTATGGGTATGGGGGCCCACCTCAAAGCCATGTATGTCAGGGCACGTTCTAATAGCCTCAGCCAACGGTTCGATGGAGAGGGCAAAGAGGTGGGGGCTAATTGGGCAACCTTGTCTGTTCCCCCTATAAAGAGGGAAAGAGGAGGAAGTAATCCCATTGGTAGCAATCCTAGCTTTAGGAGATTTGTAGAGTGATTTTATCAAATTTACAAACACGGTACCTAAACCGAACTTTTCCAAGACGCGAAAGAGGTATGGCCATTCAACCCTATCAAAGGCCTTTTCAGCGTCGAGGAGACTGCGACACTAGGTATTTTGTTTTTGTTAGCAATGTGAATTATATCAAAGAACCTTCTGAGATTGTTGGAGGACAATCTATTAATTATGAAGCCAGTCTGATCTGGGTTGACCAACAGTGGAAGACATGACTCCAGTCTCTTAGATAGCATCTTGGTGACCAGTTTACAATCTGTGTTAAGGAGAGAGATTGGTCTATAGGAGGCGCACTTTAGCGGGTTTTCCCTTTCTTGTGGATTACAGTAATCACTGCTTGAGAGAAGGACTCTGGAAAGCAGTTGTCTTCTCTGGCTTTTTTAAGTACCTCCATAAGGTAGGGGACCAACAGCTCCCTAAATTCTTTATAGAACTCTGGTGGGAAGCCATCCTCCCCAGGAGATTTATTAGAAGGTAGGGATTTAATGGCCTCCAACAATTCAGGAACTGAGAAGTGTTCACTCAGGCGCTCGCTGTCTTCCCCTGACAGGCATAGGAGGTTGAGAGAGGAGAGAAAGGAGTCTATCTCTGATAGATCATCGCTTGATTGGGAAGTGTAGAGGTCTTCATAGTATTTCTTAAAAGTATTATTAATTTCAGTAGGGTCGAAGGACATCTCTTTAGTAAGAGTTTCTATGGCATTAATTGTCCTCTTACTTTCCTCTGCTTTCAGTTGCCATGCCAATACTTTGTGAGCTTTCTCTCCAAGCTCATAATAACGCTGTTTTGATTTAGTGATGGCCCTCTCAGCTTGATATGTGTTCAGAATATTATATTTAAGTTTTTTATTTACCAAAAGCCTGTATAGATCTTTAGTCGGGCCTCTTTGGGAGGTTTTCTCTAGCTCGGAGATTTCAGATTCAAGGGCACTCAGTTCCGCACCGTGTTTTTTCTTCAGCCCTTTAGTATAGGAAATAATCTGTCCCCTCAGATAGGCCTTCAATGTGTCCCAAAGAATGAGCAGGGGGTTTGTTTGTCAAAGTAAAAATATTGATCTGCTCTTTGATGAATGCACAAAATTCAGGTTGCTTTAGAAGTGTAGGATTTAGTCTCCATCTATATGCTCCATTTACCTTGGTAGGAATGGAGATTGATAATACCGGAGGAGAATGGTCACTAAGCAATCTGGGGAGATACTCGACATCTAACACTCTATGAAACAGTTGTGTCGAAAGTAAAAAGTTATCTATGCGTGTGTGTCTTGTGTGGGTGTGAATAAAAAGAGTAGTCCCTATCCTGTGGGTGCAACTGTCTCCAGATGTCTAGTAAAATGAGATCTTTCATGAATGACATGGTGAGCTTGCCGGCTTTGGTAAGAAGTGAGGGTTTATCAGAAGACCTATCAAGAACTGTATCTAAGCAAAAATTAAAATCTCCTCCAACCAGTAGCCGTCCTGGTGGTGCTTGAGCAACCTGAAGGAAGACATTCTGAATAAACATATGGTCATCGAAGTTAGGAGCATAAATATTCAATAGGGTCCAAGACTCTGAAAACATATGCCCCTGCACCAAAACAAACCTGTCAGAGGGATCAGAGATGGTGTTGTTGACGCAGAAGGGGATGTGTCTACTTATCAAAATTGCTTTGGATGCAAAAACTTGTCCTACCCATTCCCTCTTCAATTTCTTGTGTTCACTGGCTGTAAGATGTGTTTCTTGTAAAAACACAATGTCAGCCTTTAATTTCTTAAGGTATGTATAGACTCTTTTCCTTTTAATCGGGCTGTTAAGACCTTTTACGTTGAATGTGACATATTTTAGTGGGTTAAGCATAGGTTGGGTTTCAAATATGTAACTGAATAGAAATCTATCATATGCAGATAATTAGGAAATGTTTCAACTTTGGTTTGAGCACAAAAGTGACCTGTGTGTCTCTTTAGGAAGGAAACAATAAACATAGAAAAAAAGAAAAAATAATAAAAATCCCACCCACCCCGATTGTCAGACTAGAACAACAGTCCCAACAATCAAACATGAATACACTTGTAGAGATACGTTGCTGCTCGCTTTCCATCTTGCTCTTACTAGCTAAACCTTGGCGTAAACTAAAACCTGCGAGCTCTCTAAATTGAAAACAAACGTTGTGAATAGATATTTATGGCTGAATATTTACTGCTCACGGTAAGGGATGCTTGAGTCTCTTTACGAAAGATTAACATAAATGAGGGGGAAAGCAGTGGGCCTAAGCCCACTTATTGCTTCGCCCAGTAGATATGGACTAAACCAAAATATACTCTCCTGTAAATGTAATAGAACTCACCCCGGGAAGATACGGTTAGTTGAAAATGTACAAATCAATTAAAGTGACCGGGAGATACCAGCAGTTCAATCCGGATAAGAGAAAACAAACAAACTGCGTTTTATCCCCCAGAGAGACCGTTCTGGCTCAGACGTTGCTCAGTTCTTTGAGAAAAGTGTGCACTTCTCCCGGTGTGTTGAAGAGATGGCTTCGGCCTTTGTACTGAACTTTCATCCGCGCAGGGTGGATGAGGTAGCCGGTGATGTTCTTCTCCTTCAGTGCTTTGGCGGCAGGTCTGAACTGCTTGCTGCGTCTGGCGAGATCCGCGTTCATATCTGGGAAAAGGCTGACCCTCTTTCCATCGATGGTGATGTCCCCTTTGGCTCTTGCGAGTTGCAGTATCTTCTCTCTGTCTTGGAAACGGAGGAACCTGATCAGGACGGCTCGTGGGGGCTCATCTGGCCGGGGTTTCGGCGCTGATGTTCTGTGGGCGCGTTCGATTTCCAGCGGTTTGGTGAAGTTGATTATGCCTAGGACCTCCGGGATCCATTGATTGAAGAAACGGACCGGGTCACGGCCCTCGCTGTCCTCATTCAATCCCACCACACGGATATTACTACGTCTACTCTGGTTTTCCATCTGATCTACTTTGTTTTTGAGGTAGGCATTGTCCTTTTGCAGTTGTGTCAAGACCTGGTCATGTCTAGCGATGGTATCTTCAACTGTGCTAATGCGCAACTCTGCCTCAGTCGTTCTCAAAAGGAGATCTTTCATGGAGGATTTCAGGTCGTCAATGGAGGAATGGAGTTCAGCCGACTTCTTATCGATTTTCAGAGAAAGACCTCTGTTACCATCCTGAATTTCCCGGAGGAGAGGAGCCAGCATGTCGGCAGGCTCGCAAGAGGCTGCTGAGAGCAACAGTCTGGAACTGTCGTCTGAGTTATGAGGGCTAATGCTAAATTTGCTAGCTGTAGCGTTATCGTTATCTTGGGAATCAACAACGTTTTGGTCGTCCTTCTTGCCTCTCGGTCGGAGGTCCATGGCTCTTTGGGAAGGTAAGTACTTGACAATTTATCTGCCGATGTTAGAATATTGTTTCAACGTTGCTATTTAGGTAAAAATAGAATAACTTTGAAGAGCTCGGTTTGTCAACGTCTGCTCAGCTCCGCGGCATCACGTGCTCCCCAGGTTTTTCATTCTTAATACATTTGCAACAATTTATAAAAACCTATTTTTGCTTTGTCATTATGGCGTATTGTGTGTAGATTGATGAGGGGAAAAACCTATTTAATCCACTTTAGAATAATGTTGTAACGTAACAAAATGTGGAAAAAGTGAAGGTGTGAATACTTTCTGAATGCACCGTTTAGTGTACGTCTGCTGCAGAGGAACAAGAGAGAGCCTTAGAACTGCTCAAAAGATGTTGGCACACCATTTAAAAAGAAGATGGAGAACAAGCTATAGGATGAGAAATACCAGAGTTTTGTCGCAGATAGAGCTGATTATTTTATTTATTTTTCACCAATTGATACTTGAAGTCACAGGATCGATATTAAATTGGCATACTCTACTGTATAGATTTTTCCCCCATCCCTACTTTAAAGCCTGGTCACCTCTGCCAACACAAGTGACAGAGGACCAGGTACCCAAACACAATGGAACAATAAGAGCCGATAGAGCGTGCGACTGATGTGGTGTATTCACATCAACATACATACATCCTGTTAGCACTCAAAATAACATCCTATAACAAAGGCCTATAATCCTACCAGCTAAACATTACTTCACCACCTGTGTATATTGGTATTTTGGCTTACTAGATCAGGTTACTAGGTCGTTTTTGCACTACATCTTCAGCAAAGGAACAGCTGCTTGCTACTGGCAACTGATCCTCTAGCCTACATCATTTATTCCATTTCCCTGCCATACATGTGCACCCCCTGTTTTTCAATGCCAATTTTCTGTGCATGCGAGCATCGTAATCTACACACACACGCAGGTAGCCTAGTGGTTATAGTGTTGGGCCAGTAACCGAAAGGTTGCTAGAGCTGACAAGGTAAACATCTGTCGTTCTGCCTCTGAACAAGGCAGTTAACCCACTGTTCCTAGGCCGTTATTGTTCATTAGAATTTGTTCTTAACTGACTTGCCAAGTTAAATAAAGGTTAAATAAATATATACAAATAAAATAAACAAATAAAAAGGATTGCTTGCTGAACACTTTGAGAGCCCATCCCCCTTCAACAGTGTGTTCTTAGAACAGGCTGTTCCTAACATCACCCATTCACACCCATGCATCATCACTTACACCTCTGGGGCCGTGAAAGCAACACACCAGCTCAGTATCACAGCAGCTTGGGGACTATATATTCTCTTTTGCTGTCGTTCTCCTAGTAGTGGTAGACATACAGGGGAATTTAGGGGGAAATTCTAAGTAAACACATACAGTGACAGGACTCTAATATTACTTTCTGGACTCTTTAATAACTGACAGAGTTGAGAGGGAGCTGAATTGCTGGGGGACACCGAGCCATCAGTAAACACAAGTTTCGGTCTGGAAAGGACAGTACTTTTGAAAGGGCCAAAAAGTAACAGAAATGAGGCCAGACTAAGCGAGGAAACGTAGAACATTCAACTAAACAGGAGATTAATTCAACTAGATTTGACCTTCAGGTTGAATGACTGGAGCCCAGGGAGGACTTTTTTTATTTGACAACTTCCTGTATGTGACAACTCTGCACCAGAAAATATATAAAACATGCCTTTGGATGACAGAGATGATGACTTGAGACAACAGTGCGAAGCAAGGCTGCTAGATTAAGCTAAAGGCATACACTTTCTACCCAACTCCACTCACCATTAGTAATAGGCATCACATCTGCCTTGAGAAGCAAGTAAGTCGCTCTGGATAAGAGCGTCTGCTAAATGACTTAAATGTAAATGTAAAAGCAGCCTGGATGTTTTGTCTAGCTACCAGTTCTTCAACTTCTTCATAAGATCTTCAAAAAGGGAAGGTTTTCACCCTAGTTTTCACCCTAGTCATGAAACGTGAGAAACTGTGTTAAGACTACTACAGACAGTCTCAATCCCATTTAGCACAATAGTACTCAAATGAGATGGCAATCACTCTATAACCCCCTCATATCACAATGCTGCCATAATGCTACTGAAAATTACAATAATTCAGAGAACAGCACATCAGTAATCAACACTGTGAATAATGATGAGGTTAATAAGGCACAAATCCCTGCTCATTAAATAATTGTATCTGTTGTATCATAGCAACATTTTATAATCACAGCACAGTAAGTGAGTGAGTGAGCGAAGCCAGCTAAAGTAGATGGGCAATTCCACGGTAACAGAGACTTTTCACTTTCAAATGTATGCAAAACCAAAACCAGTGACTGCAACGTTTAAAATAAATAAATAAAACATTGTAATGAGGCTCTTTCAAGTGAATAATTGAGTATGACAGCTGAGTGCAAATCAAATCAAATGTTATGTCACATACGCGTGTTTAGAATATGTTATTGCGGGTGTAGCGAAATGCTTGTTTCTCTAGCGCCAACAGTGCAGTAATATCTAACAAGTAATATCTATCAATTTCACAACAATGCACACAATACACACAAATCTAAAGGAATGGAATTAAGAATATATAAATATTTTGGGTAATGTCAGAGCGGCATAGTCAAAGAGACAGTAGAATAGGATAGAATACCATGTGTACATGAGTAATGAGATGAGTAATGCAAAATATGTAAACATTATTAAAGTGACTAGTGTGCCATTGCATGTAATATAGCAGGAGGGTCCACCCATGAAGACACACAGACAGACTCCTTAGCTGAGCTTTGAAGACAGAAGTCCTCCAGAAGAGAACTTTAGTGGAGAGGAAAGAGACTACAAAGCCAGCTGGTGAAGGAGGGAGGGCAATGGGAAAATAAAGCCCTCTCTGCACAACACACTCATTGTCATTCCATGCAAATTCTCACTCGGTGTCTATGTGGCTTAACGAGAGCCTAAGTGGCCATGAGGGTGATTTGAGAGAAAGCCTCCTACGCCACGGCCAGTCGAGGGCGTACGTAGTGGGACTCCCAGGTCCAGGCCGCCTCACACAGGACCAAAGGGAGAGATGAAAGAGCCACTCAACTTGGTCCTCAGTGCCAGACATGTGAGCTGGGCACTGGGATACACCAATCTATGGAATGACCCCTATGATGAGCAATCCCACTGAGTGATGCAATACCCTCTCAATGTAAGGGGAACTCCCACTGTGACTCTGGCTTAACTGGGACACAGCAGGATGACAGAGACATAGAGATAAATTGCATGCAAGACGAATTGCATAAAAATGCATTGGGATTTGACTAAGTCAAAGTCTGGATCCTTCAACAAATTCCTATAAACAGTAATAGCGATTAACACAGACGTTTCCAGGCCAGAATCCCTTTTACAGCGCTGTTATAACAACCTCCACTTTACCTGTTCAATCAGCTGTACATTTGGATTGGCTATTAGAAATACAGATGCATTGACAATTCTGTAATGGAGAGGAAATCATGCATATTTAACAACATTTTCTTTCACAGATCTCTATGCCATTTTCTCTGAGACAGTGACACAGTACCGGCATTTCCTCGAGTGGTGTGGTTCATTTGAGACCACAACCTTTCAAAACGTGTTGACCATTTGGGTCTGGCGGGTCACAGAACGATGAGCATCAAATAACTTACTGGGATCCTGTAGGAGGTGGAGGGCTGAGCTCGACTGACCACACAGACTGCTGGAAAAGTTTACAGGAAAAGCTAGGGTCTTACTGGAGAATGAGTAGAGCTGCTTTCTAAAAGAAACTGAGCTCTTGAAGGCGCTCTCTCACACTGAGCTGAGGAATGGAGAGCAGAAGGACACCGAAGCCTGATAACCACTTGATAACCAGGCTGTGGTAAAGAAGTAGCTGTATCCATAGATACACATATGTACTCTTTCGTACAGTTTCTATGTCTATCAATAGCTCAAAGTACAGTATGTACTAAGGCAGAAGCCATACTTACAAAGATATTGGAATGTATCACACAATGCATCAAACATGCAAGCTCCCTTGTCAACACCTTTCATAGGCTTTCAATAAATTCATTCTGCCGTGCTCACTTAAGGTCCTAAGTGTTGTAAAAGATGAGTGGTTAGTTGCTGGTCCTTTATGATCAGCATGGCATACCAATGATGTCATATAAGAAATTAACATGCAACTTGTGTTATCTTAATTTGATCTCTTGTTGCAGAGAATGTGGAATGCAAACTTGTACTGTTTGAGGTTTAAAAAGGCTTACAAAAGTTTGTAATTTCCACTTAACAATTTCAAACTTGATTTGCCCTAACAATTTTTTTTATCAACCCCTACAAAAATGCCCATTAATTATAATCATTCACATTTCCTGTTGGTGCAGGATTCATTTTCCTACTGTGAGAAACAGGTCTAATTAAGATCTGTACATACATATTGCATAAAGGAACAGTCAACATAGATTCTATAGTACACAAACACATAGGCTGATTTAACAATCCCACACACAGAGCAGATAATTGATTTTTTGTGTGCAAAAGGTCTTATGAAAGTATATCATGGGTATACAAAAATCATGGGTATACGAAAATCATGGGTATACAAAAATCATGGGTATACGAAAATCATGGGTATACGAAAATCATGGGTATACGAAAATCATGGGTATACGAAAATCATGGGTATACGAAAATCATGGGTATACGAAAATCATGGGTATACGAAAATCATGGGTATACAAAAATCATCTCACTGCAAACAATGCATCCTACATACACCTGCTGGTTTGGGCTCACTCCTATCCATCACCTCCCTCCTTCGCAATGGGATTCTGTCATTTCCATGAGTCTTTCTGATTGGCTGCTTTGAATTCACTCAAAGAGACACTCCGCTCTCCTGATTGGACAAGAGCAGGAGGGGGCTTGGAATCTCTGATTGAGAAAGACCATAAATAGCATGCACAGGCAACCAGACATACACAGATGCAACTGCCAGCTACTCTCAGTGATATACTACTACAACCTACCACACTGTCCCTGTTCACTGACTAACTCCAGCAGCTTCTGCAGCAGAGTCCAACTTCTCCATCCTCTCAAGGAGAGTTATTTTGTAACAAAATCAGAATTTTAAGTCTTCAAAAAGAAGACAGAAGAAGAGAGACAGACAGTGTTAGAGGAAGTGTGTCAGAGGAAGTCATCATGTCTCTAGAAGTGAAGGAGAAGACAGAGGTGCGTCTGGTGTTCCTGGGGGCGGCCGGCGTGGGGAAGACGGCCCTGATCAGCCGCTTCCTCCAGGACACATTCGAACCCAAGCACCGGCGCACCGTGGAGGAACTGCACAGCAAGGAGTTCGACATCGGAGGGGCCAAGGTCACCATCCACATCATGGACACCAGCGGCAGCTACTCCTTCCCAGCCATGAGGAAGCTCTGCATTCAGAACAGCGACGCGTTCGCCCTTGTGTACGCCATCAATGACCCAGACTCCCTGGAGGCTGTCAAGAGCCTGCGAGATGAGATCCTGGCGGTCAAAGAAGACAAGTTCACACCCATCGTGGTGGTTGGCAACAAGACGGACCGGCATGGCGAGAGGACGGTGTCCAGCGAAGACGTGCTGTCCACTGTGGAGCTGGACTGGAACAACAGCTTCTTGGAGACATCTGCCAAGGAGAACAACAACGTACTGGAGGTGTTCAGGGAGCTGTTGCAACAAGCCAACCTGCCCAGCCGGCTGAGCCCCGCACTGAGACGACGCAGGGAGACCTTCCCCAAAGACGGCAACAAACGGCCCCCCATGAACAAGACCAACAGCTGCCTCATTTCCTAAGGCAGAGGGGCTGGAGGGGTCTGACAGACAGACAAAGTCAGACAGGGGTCAGAGAGGCTGAGGATGGGGACCCGAAGCTGGGTCAGTGTTACAGACAAACACAGTGGTGTTGAATGTGCTACTACTACTGCTGCTATAGACCGTGCTGCTGAGTTGGAGTCTGACGGCTTCAATTCCCTGTAAGCCTCCTCATCTAACCATCCTAAGTATCTCCACCACAGCATTTCCACTGAAGTAGAGGAAAGGAACACTGACTGTTAAAGGGGAAGCGGAACTAATGACATCACACAGGTGCGGGACATTGATAAAGCTGAAACTAAATGAAAGAAGTGCAAGAACACTGAATGTCCTGAATGTGGTGGTGTCATTGTTAAAAATATACTGTGACAGTGCAAAAGTGGCAATGAGCTTACTTTGTCAAGTTCTCAATCTATGTCCTACTATGTTACTGTTGTGTTTGCCTTTTGTAAGTGTCGACGGTGTTCACTTGCAATAACTGTGAAGATAGACAGCTGTGACTAATTGGGCAAAAGCTGCATTTGGACATTGTGTCATGAGAGTTTTTTTATTCATCAAGTGAAGTTTCTTTGTGACAAATCTTTATTTTGCTTGTCATGGCAACAAAGCATAGTATGTTCTGAGTCAACTCTGGTTGCGTCCCTCATTCTATAATACCAATTTGTTGTTTGGCAATATTCATATGCACTTGGAGTTATTTTGCACAGATATCATTATTTATTAAAAAACGTACAAAATGTGTTAAAATATAAATTATATAGAGTGTATTGTTTTTCTATGAATATTTGAAGTACATGTTGATGATTAAATCATGTTTATTCACCAAAACAGTATAACAAGTACGTTATGGCTTTATTACTTGTTGTGTGTATATATATATATATATGGTCTATTCATGATAAATAAATAATTATTATATATCAAAGTATTAGTCATGGTCATTTTCGGTGGAATCATTTTGGCAGGTGCTTATTGGAAACGAAAGTGCAATAAACTAATGGCCAAGTAATAACACATCTGGTATGAGGTGTGACAAGGACTTATTTATCATGCAAACATCAAATCTCTTTACTCAAGTCAAAACTCAACAAGCCAGAAACTGTATAACAGACTAGCCCAGAGATTATATTTAGAACAACTTACAAAGCAATACCCCCAAAAATCTGTCCATTTCCAGTATGATTGCAGCAGAGACCTGGCCAAGCTCTGGAATAAATCAAAAGAACATAAACAAGCATACAATCAACAAGACACAAATGTGGTTATGCTGACAATAAAATCAGCTTCAGTACCAGGGGTGTAGAATCATCCCAAAACATACCAGTATCACAAATTCAACAAGTATCCTACCTCTTCAAGCATCTTCACCATCCTACCCATGCTAGATTATGGAGACGCAATTTGTAGATCGGCAGGTAAAGGTGTTCTCAAGCGGCTTTACCATTCGGCTATCAGATTTGCCAACAATGCTCACATCAGTGCACTCTATGCTCCTCTGTAAACTGGTCATCTCTGTATACATGTCGCAAGACCCACTGGTTGAAGCTTATTTATAAAACCCTCTTAGGCCCCACTCCCCCTATTTGGGATATCTACTGCAGCCCTCATCCTCCACATACAACACCCGTTCTGCCAGTCACATTCTATTGAAGGTTCCCAAAGCACACACATCCCTGGGTCGCTCCTCTTTTCAGTTCGCTGCAGCTAATGACTG
Source organism: Oncorhynchus masou masou (assembly GCF_036934945.1). Taxonomy (NCBI): domain Eukaryota; kingdom Metazoa; phylum Chordata; class Actinopteri; order Salmoniformes; family Salmonidae; genus Oncorhynchus; species Oncorhynchus masou. The sequence goes on from NC_088226.1 coordinate 6,739,827, forward strand.
GAACAAGCTGCAAAAAAACACTCAAACTGGACAGTTTTATCTGCATTTCTTCATTCAAAGACTCAATCATGGACACTCTTACTGACAGTTGTGGCTGCTTTGCGTGATGTATTGTTGTCTCTACCTTGTTGCCCTTTGTGCTGTTGTCTGTGCCCAATAATGTTTGTACCATGTTTTGTGCTGCTGCCATGTTGTGTTGCTACCATGTTGTTGTCATCATGTTGTGTTGCTACCATGCTGTGTTGTCATGTGTCGCTGCCTTGCTATGTTGTCTTAGGTTTCTCTTTATGTAGTGTTGTGGTGTCTCTCGTCGTGATGTGTTTGGTCCTATATTATATATATTATCCCAGCCCCTGTCCCAGCAGGAGGCCTTTTGGTAGGCCTTCATTGTAAATAAGAATGTGTCCTTAACTGACTTGCCTAGCGAAATAAAAGATTAAATTAAAATGTTAAAATGTCACCATTTACAGTAAGTTGTCTCACATTACCCTCTAGTGGTAGGCCTATATGTTTTTGACATTGCTAGTCTGTCACACAACACACCTTGAAATCTATGGGGAAACCTGTTAGTAAATACAAAACCTGGCCAGAGCAGAAATAAAATACTAGGGAACCTCTCACTGTGCCAGACAAAAGACCATTGTTTGTGCTGCTCGGCAGGATGTCAACTTGTTCCTCCAATGCCCAGATCATTGACATGGCTAGTAACAGAAACCATTCTGCAGGGAATCATGTCTAGGTTGCATATAAAAAGAGTGTGAAATTCTCACATACGGATCTACTTTCCTGATCAATGCATCATCAACCTGACACTGCCACAAATAATGTCAGTTATATAATATGGTTGCATGGACATTAGCTATCTATATGAACTTCCTGTAGCGATCTGTATCAACAATTACCAGCAGATAATGTTTCCATAGTAACAATCAGAATCCAGTATAAGTGTACTTAATGAAAGTTAAGACCATAACAACTGTGCTCTAGTGATAATTCTAATATATAGTACTGTGCACACACATAAAGGGGAAACATTTCCAACCACACACAGAGACATGGTGCATTGTTTCCCTCTGCCCAGACGAGGAAGTGACCTATGATCTGTGACACTCTAGTTCCTCTTTGGGTCCTGTTTAAACACACAGCTGTCGATGCACCAGCTAGTTCACACCACCAACGCTCACCAACAGAGACCCATACTCAGGTGCGTACCACTCTCTCCGGGGTTGTAAGGGCTTCTGTTTACCATCTATCAAAACTTAAATGTACAATGTATTTTATAGGTGATGGGCTAACTTACAGCTCTTAAATATTATGCATGCAAATTATTTTCTGTGATCCAAGACTTCAAAGGGCCAGCATCAGAAGTCAGCACTTCTAGTTAAGAGATTCTATTACTCGTCTATAATGTCTTTATCATACCTTTTTACAGTTCTTAGGAGTGGTGGTGAAGAATTTTAGCATGCGCATCCTTACCAATGCCTCCACTGCATGGGATAAGAGTTTTCTAGTCCGTCTCTGCCCCTCAACTTGGTCAAAGCTCCTCAGTGATGAGTAGAAACCTGAGAAGTTTGGAACAAGTAAAGGGTCCCTGACTTCATCTGAAGAAGTTCTCACTGTACTGTACACTCACTGCATTAGGTAGCTATACTACAACAACACAAACCAGAAGTAATGTTCTCTGATCAAAGCGTAGATAAAACTCAATGGTATTTTCCCCTGATCAAGTATAACAACTGACAATATTGGGATTGTACGATGGTCAAATAATTGTGTAATTACAAATCAATAGTTCTGGAATCTGATGAAGTTTGACCTGAATAATGTGAAGGGTTCATTTTAACAGAAGAGTAAATTGATTGTTAAGACTAGAGATACATTTTATTCTGGAGAATTGTAGTAACTGGTTACATTTTAAACACATAACAATTATGTTCACCAATAAAAAGTCTTGCAAAAACAAATGAAGCCAAAGGTTTATTTTAACTTACAAAACATTGGATGCAGACACCAATTATTCGATTAAATCATAAACTCATAAAATAGGCTACATCAAGATCAGACAATGAGAGTGAAGTAACAAATCAATGTGCTGTCGGAAGACATGGATATGAGTTGGCATAGCAACAGCTATTTCTCTCCAAGAAGGACCTTTCCTCATGTCTGTACCACACACAGGTAGTTAGCGGTTTACAATTAGCACATCCTACAGGATAACAAAGGAACGAATGTCAACAACAAAAGTAACAAAGAATGGTAAAGAGAAAGTTCTGCCGAACGGAATGTAACACATTTACATTTGCAGACTTTGCTGTACCAGAGACATAGGCACAAGCATTAAGAGCGGTTTTTCTTCACATACATTATGCATTTGCCTCAGAAACAAATCTCCCTGAGCTTAAAGCTCCAACAGAGGGTTCAGACACAACTTCCCTTGAACATCAGTTTGACTATTAGTCCACATCTTTTCATAGGGGACACTAAATGGCATCCATCATGACAGATCTCAGTCCTCCTGATCAGCAAGTTGACACCACAATTCCATACATCATACGGTAAAGGGTCACGATTACAATTTCTATATTCAAAACCATGACCTCAGCATGGACACATTATGCATATATTATCAGTCTTTCTGAATGCCAATGAGAAGCAACAAGACTATATAGGAAAGTCTACTTCAGAGTCAGGATGTCATATCCCCCTTTAATATAAAAGGTTATATCCATTCAGATCATCATGACATTTGTTACAGTTGACTGACTGGACCAATACAGTAACAATGACTAGGACAGTGTTTGGGATTCAAACATGGTGGGTCAAAAGTTCCTAATCTGTGGACTAATGTGTGGTGGTAGACAATACATGTGGTCTTATTAGATGTATTTGGTGAGTCCGCCTGAATTCACGAGGCTTAGGTGTCACACAGAACTGGTTGGGAGCTGCTGTACTAGGGTTCCTTTATCTTTGTTCTCAGTAGGTTTTGCATTAACACACCTGCATCTAAATGCAAAGCAGTCACAGTGCTCGGTAGGCCTGGAGGGCCAGGGGTGTGGGGGGAAATGATTCAAGCAATAAGTGATGTTATTGGGAAGATACTTAAAGAGTGAAATAGGGTCAACCTCCTTCATAACGGAGAACTGAAGAAAAAGCCATCATTAGATATGTTGACAGTGGCTAGACCAGGGGTGAGCAATCATTTTGGCTCGAGGGCCACATCGGGATTTCAACATTTATCAGAAGGCCGCACAGATTTTTTTCAAAAGCAATTTGTGGGCCAGAAAAGGGGCCGTTTAAAAAGAATATCAGTCCATTATAATATCTACATACTTTTTATCTAGCTTCAGACGTTCAAGAGTGGCCTGGAGTTTTTGACCCAAAATAATCCCCCCAAAAAATACATATATATTTTTCCCACCCCTGGGCTAGACAAGGAAAGCTAGTTTTCATCGTAACACTCACCCTACGCCTTTTACTAAGGTGGGAAAAACAATGAACAGTGAACTAACAAAATAACAAATCCCTTCATATCTTGAAGCATGGAGGAATTAAAAAAGACATCAAAACTACCATGGAGGTGAGGTACAGTAATTCATGCATTGCCGGTTTGCCAGACCGTAGCATAGTAAGGCAAAAAAGAAAAATGACCTGACAACAAATATGCACGTTAAATCAACCTTTTAGTATTGCTCAACTTTTTGTTTCTTTTATCGCTTTTATTGAGCAACTCCATGTTATGTTTCGGACACTAAAAGCTGATGAAAATGCATTTTATTGGTTTGTAAGAGGGAATATGATGAGGGTACTCCCCCTCGTCCTAGTCATCGGAACTAGGCTGTGTGTGAAGGTGCAGACAACAGGGACAGTATGCATTTCTAGCACTGTGGAGGAGGGAAGCATAGGAGAAAACCGGTGGTATACACGCTAACACCTCACCTAGCACAGACTCAACCCTGCCTCTGTGGCCCTAGTCGTCCACCGTGATGTTGCGGAACAGGTAGGCCATGGACTCCCCGTTGTGGATGCGGCGGATGGCCTCGGCCAGGATCATACTGACGTCCACTGTCTTGATCTTGGGACACTGGAGCTTCTGTACCTCGTGAGGGACGGTGTTAGTCACCACCACCTGGGGGGCAGACAGACAGGGAACAGAGGAGGAAACACCATAATGAAGGTTGGCCGTGTGCAGTAGATCACCTGCTGGATGTCCACGAACAGTGTTGATGTTACATGTAGAATCACTGGGAAATAAATATAAAATGATGGACGATGTACTGTGGTCAAAGGCGATAGGACGGCCGGGCCACCCGCTGCTTTCAACCGTTCGTCGGTGTGGTCTATATTGTCTCATACCCAGACTGAACTGTGCCTGACTACCATATCTTATAACAGCTTTTATACAGGCGATGAAACATCCTACGAATCAAGTTGCAATATCTTGCACACAGGTGGTACATAGAAAGTGTTGCCAGTGCCTTTCTTTTGTAAAGTGACTGAAAAGCTTTTACGATGGGGAACTGAGCACTTCCCCATTCAAGATGTAGTGATAAATTCAGAACACAGGGCTGCTGTTACAGATGTAGGATCTTAATTTGATCACCCTGTTGCAGGAAATGTAATGCAAGAAATCTAAAACTTGAAAACCTGTAGTGTAATTGAAGATTAAAAAGGCTTCTGAAGGTTGTCATTTCCACTTGATTTTCCCCTCAAAAAACATCTATTAATTATAATCCACATTTCCTGTTGCTGCAGGATTATTTTCCTGCTGTAGCACTGTCTGAAATGAAGATCCTACATCTGTATCTCACCTCGTCGATGGCGGACTCCTCAATAAGACGGGGGGCATCGGCAGACAGCAGCCCATGTGTAGCCATGATGTAGATCTTATAAGCTCCTCTCTCCTTCAGAATCTCAGCTGCCGCCACAAAGTCCTCCACGTCGTCGATGATGTCATCCTGGGAAAGAACGGCAACCACGGGATTGGAAATGATGTACGACTGTAGTTCCTTCATTCATAATCTAAGGCTGTCATATTCTGTTATTAAATACAATGTGGCAAAATGTTGCAAATTCATTTCAATTTGCTCATTTTAGCACAGGCCTTGCAAGACAAAACCACAAATGGCCCAAACAAATGGGCACATTTCTTACAACAATGATGGCGATTCTTCCGCCCACATCTCCTACAACAGTGATCGGGGGCTTCTCCTTCGCCATCATTACTGAAAAGGAAGAACGAACTGGTCACTGCTAGTCATCACATACAGTATCCATAGGCATAAACAGTCAAACTAATGAGGATACATCTCAGAGTAGATTGGGTAAAATGGGTTCAAAAGTATGAGCTTTCCACAATTACAAAGTCCAATTTCAATCACTGTTATGATTATGTATTCTTCTATTAATAGTTGATGTTCCATGCAATTCCCTCCCTTCTGGGTAACTGACTAACATTCTCTTTTCAAAATGAGATGTAATTGGGAAATTAGATCAATTCTGTCAATTGTCCCAATTATAACCTTATAGATTTAAATGGAATGCCAAACTCATTCCAGCACAAGGATAATCAAAATGACAGGCTTTTTGCCCAGCATACCCAATCAGACGCTGATATTAAATTGCCTCCACTACACAATGTCTGCTCAGAGCTCAGTGCAGACATTTGGCAACAGTTTGCATATAACAATATGCACAACCTAATCTTGTCGTTAATCCATCAAAAACGAGAGGCAGACAAGCACTGATGAGGTAATCACACGCTTACTAATGTTCCAGGTTTGTCTTATTGAACACCACTGTTGTCAGTCAATGGGGGAAGCGCACAATCAGCGGATGGACAATCAGCCAGCCAGAGTGGGGAAGCTGATTGTGGGAGTGGAAGCTAGAGATGAGCAGGGAACACAGGTTCATGCCAGGAACACATTCCTTCCTGGAACACATGCCTTCCTTACAGGGGACCACACACAAGCAATAATAAGCACTGGAACATTTCAGCTTTTCAAAATGCATCAACATCACCACTAGGTCTTAAAACCTTCTGTAGTCTTGAAGTATTTTCAGGTAGAATATAGAAATTAATCAAAATGATCTAGTAAAAACTATAGTTAGGCCTACACATATGTTATAGATAAACTTGTCTTGGATATATGAGGCAACAGTTGAAAAGCCTGAAGATCTCAGCAATCCTCTCAATGATGCTAGAAGCCAGCATTGCTGGGCTAAGGAAAACATATGCTATAATACAACTAATATGTGATAGTCATGGTTTGAGGTATATAATCAGATTTGCATATTCACACCCAAACCAGTAGATGTGTTGTTATTGACATGTAGGGTCCACGTTTAGGATTTACAGTTATTTAAAAGTGGGAATGCCCAAGGTGTGTGACACAGCAGCCCACTGGTTTGTATGGGCAGTAGGGAAGAGGGTGAACACAACATAACCCTGACCTGACCTACTGTGGTGTACTGTACTGTGTGTTCAGCAGCACACACAAGAACAACATGTTGCCACCCACCCAAAAATCTGGATCTTTGCTTTAGATTCTGAACAAAATGATTATCCTGTTTCCTCTTCCTATCATGATGTATTAGGCCTATATATCAACGGCATGCTTAATTAGTATTCAAAACATGCATTTCTGAAGGCCAGGTGTTAATCAGACTCCTTCGGGCGAGGCTTCAATAGGGAAGCATGATGTGTTGATTGGCAAGATGAGTCCGGATGAAAATATAAACATGTATCTGGGAGAAATGGTTCCATTTGTCAGATGATTGAAGAGAGTCTCACAAAGCAACTAACGGAGGGCTTTCAGGCCATCTTGCAGAACAATCTGAAGTCTCTGCCTCTGACACGGCACACTGCTGGACACCTGACTGTGGATCAAGGAAGACATTGATCCATTCCTGATGAGGATCTCATCTACAGTATGCAGTAAAGGTATATAGGCATCAGTACACCCACTATGGATCTGTAGCGCTGGACCACATCAACTACCTGATCCAGATCATTTGTAATTGGTCCATTGATTGTCTTTGTTATGCTTTCCTCAATCACAACTGAGGACCTTGCACTTAAGACTGTTTGTTGGCAAGATGATTCGAAAACCCTTGATCACTACATGCACGCATTTAGGAACCATTTGGAGAGGAACCATTTGGTGGTCAAAAGGGAATTAAGTTTACGGTCGTACTTGGGAGCTCTATGCCTGGGAACGGAGCTTGTTGTTTGCTGCCAGCTATTATCAACAAATAAACACCACGTTAACACACATCCACAGAGACTGGACATAACAGACTACGAAGACATAAAGCCAAGACTGGGAAAATCCTCTTACATGAAGCAAAATCTTTAAAGCTAACCCGTGAAGAATCCAAAACCATTCCTCTCAGCTTATTCATTCAATAAATGTGTAGGACAGTTTGCAACTGACCCAGGCTTACAATAAGAGGATTTTTTAAGTCAAGGATAATTAATTAAGTAAATAATACAAATATTATTACAAACATTAAAGCTGAAGGGGGACACAGACAGTTGGCATAATAAATACTCTGGAGTCATTTGCCAATGACACAAAGCCCAGACAGAAAGTCTGACCATGTTGTCAGACCAGACTGTTTTAACAGCCTTACTGCAAATGTACTGAGAAAATGAGACGTCTCCAATATCAAGTTACTGTCATTCTCTCAAAATGAAAAACAAAATGTATGTTCTCTTATTCAAAATGTCATTTTTAAACATGGAAATCCTTCTAAAACGATTTGGTATGAATGCCTTTACATTTTAGGGAGGCTAAGGTCGCAACATTAGTAGAAGCAGTGTATGTGTGGAATTAGAACGTGCAGTAAATAGGCTACGCAATTCAAGATCCTTGAAAAATAATGTCAGGTGTTGAAATGGTTATAGCAGAATCATCACTTATGAAGCTGTTAGTGCTGACATTAAATCCATATGATGAGGATTTTGCCATGGATATTTTGGGGGTTTGAAATAATTATTAAAATAATTCAGAGACTTGAACATTTCACACTACACATATTTTTGGATGCAACCATAGACGAGTACAGGCATCTATGCATCCATCTATATCTTACAGACACAGCCTGACCAACACTAAAGAATTGGAGAAGCTACAGACAAAGATACAGTTTCAATTTGATCTGATGGCAGACTAACGACAACTACACCTGGCTAGTTACCAAGCTATAAGCTATATAGGGCTTCTAGAGAGGTCTTACAAGGCAACTCCAGCCCAGGGTGTCCTGAGGTGTTACGGACACAGGGGGGAGAGTGTCGTCCGTCCGCCATGTCAGACTCTGAACACTGAGCCTCGCCATGCATCACTGCCAGGCCCAAACGCAGTCGCTCTGCATAGGACTGAGCTCTGAAAGACAACAGCAAGAAAACACCGGAGAAATGCAGACACCCTTTTACATTATGTACATTAGATGATCACACTCCAGGCCTCCGTAACTAAATAGTATGTTACCTCTTAGCAGCAGACGGTGACTTTGCAACAATAATGGCGTTTCTGTAATCTGGGACCTGAAGGGAAGTGAGAGGAGCCCACATTTGACATTGAATAGGCTGCTGAGTGTAGTTTACTATCTTACAACTTTACTACCAGGCATGGCACATGAGCTACAGTGAGATGGTTACCTCCTCCTGGATGTACTGAAGCAGGAAGGGGGAGGCACGCAGGTTGTCCACTGGAAAACTGAAGAAGCCCTGAATCTCCTTCTGATGTAAGTCCATGGTGATGATGTGAGTTAAACCTGGAAGGAGAAAGAGAGAGGATGAGAAAAGAGACTGAAGAAACAGCAGACTGCTTTTAACAGAGGGTGCAGAATGAGAAATCAGCCACAGAGGCAAGTTTAAAGGAAAATGTAAGACATTTTCCACTTTGAATTCCTCTCCAGCACAACCCCAACATCAACACGTGAAAATGGCACGTTTCTGTTTTGTAGTAAAATAAATAGGTGAATATGTGCTTCCAATGACATCATCAACCAATTAGAAGACAATTAGAAGTCAATGCCTACTCATTATTGGTTAGAATCACATGATGCACACCGCTGACGACTTTGGAAACACTTGTCTTCCTCTATAATTTTTTTCCACAAAACAAAAAAAGTGCTCCATTTTCACATATATTGATGTTGGGGTGGGGCTGCTTACAAATATGAAGTTGAAATATGTAGACATTTTGCTTTAACACAGATGGTCAAGGGCAATGTAAACAGTAAACTGTTAACACTTGCATACAGGCTGTAATTACCTGCTTTGGCTAGCATGGAAGCCAGCAGCTTGCACACTATGGAACCCCTTTTTCTCATCTTGCACTGCTTGCTGTAGGGGAAATAGGGAATGACCCCAATTATGTTCTTTGCACAGGAGGTCTTAAGGGCGTAGGCCATGACCAGCAGCTCCATGATGGCCGTGTTGACATCTCTGGTTAAAACAAGGGAAAAGTGTCAATAACAAATAATGGTCACATTTATGGTGCGGTCAGTGCAAACTCATACTGAGCAACTCTCCAGCAGAGGGCAACAGCATATGCTCAGTACAGCTTGTGCACGCCAAGTCAGATGACAGATAAGAGGATGGTTATTAATAACACTGGTAGCTATTCATATTATGGTAGATGAGTTTGTGCCTGATTTATAGTGTGTGAATCAAACAGGTTTGAATATGGGTAATGCAACCTAACACGTGATATGACTGTGTGAATACCCCTCCTACAATATAGATTGATATGCATAGTCCTAAAGGCTGCACCACATTACACACACAGTATAGGTTTGTGTGTGTGTCCTAGAACAGAAGTGTGGAGGAGATGACATATTTCAGTCTACTCACCTGGGTATGGTCTGGATGATGAAGATAGTTTGGCCGCGAACAGATTCCTTCACGTCTACTCTGGTCTCTATCAAGGGTCACATAAAGTTGAATCAACAGCAAGTGTGGGTAAAATGCTAACTTTACACTTACAGCTCCCCAAATGTGCCTAGACTTGTTTATGTCAACTAGGGCATAACACTCAGTTCAGGCATAATTATCAAGCCATTGTAAACACTCATCTGTAACATGTCATGTTTTCCAAAAGAGAAAAATGCTTTGTATCAGGCCAAACAAATAGGTTGTCCTTTGTATTAGCAGAGTAGGCAGAGTGACTGGGTGTCAACTAGGAGTTGGAACTGGTTCAGGGAACAGAACCAATGTTTTTTTTTTGAGGAACAGAATCGGGAACAAACATGATCTATACTGTTCCGGAACAGAACAGTTATTTTAAAAGTATGGGAACCGGTTAATAACATTATTTTATATTCCAGGCATTCTTTTCCAGTCCCACAAAAAAAATGCAACTAAGTGCCTATGCAAAGCCCTCCCTCTCTCGCTCTCAATTTCAATTTCAATTTCAGTCCCATCTCGCACCCTACACTTGTCTGTCCAATCCATGTAAATAGCTTGCCTGCTCCATAGCAAGCTATTCTATCCGCACTAATTGGTGGTGATTTAATGTCGAACTAAATGTTTTAAAAAATCTTTTTCAGGAGGTTTAAAAAGGAACAGAAAGGAATGATATAAACCGTTTTTTGGGTTAGAAACGGTTCACAAAATAATTTTGCTGTCGGAACACTGCAAAAGAACGAAAAATAAAATTGATGGTTCTGTTCAGAACGAAATGATTGGAAAATAATTTGTTCCAACCAATGATTTATACAGTGCATTCGGAAAGTATTCAGACCCCTTCACTTTTTCCACATTTGTTACGTTACAACCTTCATCTAAAATTGATTACATGTTTTCCCCCCCATCTACACACAATACCCCATAATGACAAAGGAAAAAAAGTTAACAAATTAGTGCAAATATATTACAAATAAAAAACAGAGATATCACATAAGTATTCAGACCCTTTACTCAGTAATTTATTGAAGCATCTTTGGCAGCAATTACAGCCCTGAGTCTTCTTGGGTATGATGCTATAAGCTTGGCACACCTGTATTTGGGCAGTTTCTCCAATTCTTCTCTGCAGATCCTCTCAAGCTCTGTCGGGTTGGATGTGGAACGTCGCTGCACAGCTACTTTCAGGTCTCTCCAGAGATGTTCGATCAGGTTCAAGTCCAGGCTCTGGCTGCGCCACTCAAGGACACTTGTCCCGAAGCCACTCCTGCATTGTATTGGCTTTGTGCTATGGGTTGTTGTCCTGTTGGAAGGTGAACCTTCACCCCTGTGGTTCCAGGTTTCCTCCAGACGTGACGCTTGGCATTCAGGCCAAAGAGTTCAATCTTGGTTTCATCAGACCAGAGAATCTTGTTTCTCATGGTCTGAGAGTCTTTAGGTGCCTTTCGGCAAACTCCAAGCGGGCTGTCATGTGCCTTTTACTGAGGAGTGGCTTCCGTCTGGCCACTCTACCATAAAGGATGATTGGTGGAGTGCTGCAGAGATGATTGTCCTTCTGGAAGGTTCTTCCATCTTCACAGAGGAACTCTGGTGCTCTGTCAGAGTGACCATTGGGTTCTTGGTCACCTCACTGACCAAGGCCCTTCAACCTGATTGCTCAGTTTGGCTGGGTGGCCAGCTCTATGTAAAGTCTTGGTGGTTCCAAACTTCTTCCAATTAAGAATGATAGAGGCCACTGTGTTCTTGGGGACTTTCAATGCTGCAGAAATGTTTTGGTACCCTTCCCCAGATCTGTACCTCGACACAATCCTGTCTCGGAGCTATACGGACAATTCCTTTGACCACATGGCTTGGTTTTTGCTCTGACATGCACTGTCAACTGTGGGACCTTATATAGACAGGTGTGTGCCATTCCATGTCTAATCAACTGAACTTACCACAGGTGGACTCCAATCAAGTTATAGATACATTTGAGTCTCATAGCAAAGGGTCTGAATACTTTTGTAAAGAAGTGATTTCAGTTTCAAAATTATAGTACAGTTACAAACATTTCTAAAAACCTGTTTTCACTTTGTCATTATGGGATATTGTGTGTAGATTGAGGAGTTTTTTTATTTAAAAAAATCTATTTTAGAATATTGGCTGTAACGTAACAAAGTGAAGGGGTATGAATACTTTCCGAATGCACTGTATACCAGTGGAGGCTGCTGAGAGGAGGACGGCTCTTAATGTCTGGAATTGAGTCAATGGAAAGGTATCAAACACATGGTTTCCATGTTATTATTCCAATTATTATGAGCTGTCCTCCCCTTAGCAGCCTCCCCTGTTATATACATAATTGGTTTCAACTCACCTCTATTGGACTCTTGATAGACCACCGACTTGCCCAATTCAACTCCTAGTCGTCTGTGAAAAAACACCAGACAAATCAGTACAAGAGGTATGACACTGTGATGTGTCTTATTCAGACAGGACAGAGGCCCTGCATGGAAACTGATCCCACTCGGACTAAGCCTGCTGTACCGCTACCATTTGAAACCCAAGCAAACAAGCAACATGTTGTAATGTGTCACATTGTAATTCAGAGACAGTGGGCCCACTACCTTGCATATCTAGACATGGGAAGAGTTCAGCTAGATCACAGGCACACGCTCCCTGTTTCAATGTCACTAACGTTAATAACAGACAGTTCCCAGTTTCACACAGTCGAGACACCCAACATTGTCTCACATTAAATCAATTCCCTTAAGCCTCAATGTCATTGTCAACATCTAGCAAATGACCAACTCATAAACCCAATCGATTAATGACAGTAAGCAAGACGCTTGGCTAAATTCAAATTACTTCATCTGTGGCCATGCACCTGCAAACACCAGCATACACATTTTAGCGAGCTAGCTAGCAACATTATCTGGTTAGGTATCTATCATAACACGTACATTTAGCCAGAACAATAAAATATACATACTCAGTTATCTTCTTGGCTAGTTCTGTACATGCTGCAGTAGAATTGGCAGAAAAGACCCGATAACCACTTTTTGCGACATTCATTCTGGCAGCTGGTTAGCTAGCACCTGTGTAACCCGCTAGCTAGCTTCTTCTCAAACTAACGTTACCGCACTTGCAGCTTGCTAGCAAGCTAAGCTAACTGTTAGGTAGTCATACGAAGAAAGATACAAAAACGTGCGACGTTGATGTTAAAATGCACTTTGTTATTATTAGACCTTATTAAATCCAGTATTAATATAATCTCCTAAAATAGTTATGCTCGTTGAGTGAATAAATTGCTTGCTGCTTGTTCCTCTTTAGCTTTGCTGTCTGTCCGACTGTGTGTGGTTGGCTGGCTGTGCAAGACATGAACAAGACCAAAAAATATCATCCTGAACCGAATCATAATACCAATCGGGTGAAGGTATATATTTTTTTTTGACAGACCTGCCGCCTGTTATTAGTTGAGTTAGCAATGTATGTATTTTTTGTTGGAAACCGGAGTGTTTTTTAATCAATAAATTATATAGATACCTGCACTGGGAGTCAAATAGCCCAAAGGCTGGCAGACAGCGATATTAAGGCGTTTCATTTCACCGTCCATCTTATTCTAATGTTGTATTTTATTTAACCAGGCAGGTCAGTTAAGAACAAATTCTTATCTAGAATAATGGCCCACCCCAGCCAAACCTGGACGACACTGGGCCAATTGTGTACCACCACCCTATGGGACTCCCAATCACAGCCAGATGTCAGTGCCTGTGCGAGTGCCTGTGATACAGTCTGGATTTGAACCAGGGAATGTAGTGACACCTCTTGCACTTAAACCACTGCGCCATTGGGGTGAATTTATTAGACGTGAATGAAAGGCTTGTAAGAAGCATGACTCTTTGGAGAATTTAGTTCATCATTTGCTGGTCCTGCATGCTCTGGGCATTACTTACTCAAATTAATGAAATTAGTCAAAAGATTTGTTATTTTGACTGAATGAGTTGAAAAGATCAGGAGCTTGCAGGGATTTGTAGTCTTGTATAATGTCTACTTTGATGCTAATTAGCTTTTTTGATTATTTGAGAATAAATAGAGCTGAATATGTTGATAAAACTCAGAGAGAGATTTACATGGTTATCAAAACATCATGCCAATGTAAGCCTACACGAAACACAGCCCTTATTTTAAGTGTTTCTAAAATCCCCTATGGAAAAAAAGAAATAGTGTAAAAATGATTGGAACCATTTCCCTGTTTGATCACTACGTTCTATATGTATTATGACAACTCCACTGTGGGGCTCTATTAGGTGAGGGGTGAAAAAACAGACTGCAGCAACCTGATTGGCTGAACGCAATACACAACATTCGGGATTAACATTTAGCCACTTGAACAGGTCGGGTGGAAAAGTTTTTTTTATAAGAAAAGTACGCATATTTTCCCATTTTTTTTCACCCATCCATTAAATAAAGCTAATGAGGAAGGTGAAGCCTATGCAGCCTTAATGGAGAATGTTTCAGGTACAAAAAGGTCCACTACGGATACGAATTTATTGCCGGCTGCATACAATGCATTTGGACGGTAAAATGAAATGATTTAATATCGCCATCTGCCGAACTTTGGGCTTGAAGTCAAGAGTTTAGTTGAACATCTGATTTGCTTCTTGCAACAATCATCATGCAGAGAGTGCTGATGTGATGCACTACTGCTGTGTTGACAGGACATCTCTGATCTATCTATCCTACAAATGATACCCAAAAACAATGCATTCATGTTTTCCTTTAGGCTATCTATAAAATAATCATGGAAACATTTTAGCACCTGTGACGTCTGTGTGTGTGTGTGTGGTTCCTATTCATTTGGTTTCTTCTTGCAATGGCTCAAAATAACCTCAAGAGGTCAACAACTGTCAAGTTGTAATCAGACCCGTAAGTCAATCTAAGTAACACAATAAAAAAATGCCCATCAAAATCCGTCACCTCCTAAGGTTGATGTCAGCTAGAGATCTGTTTATTTTTTTTCATTGGATGTGTCTCAATCCACCGCATTTGCCTATGTCGCACTTCCGCATCTGCAGTGAAAGGTGACCAAGCTAGAGCAGTGTTTGTCAGACTATTCTCACAAAATCGTCTGTAGAGTCCTAACGGTTTGGCCTAGAAAACGATTATAACCCCTCTATGGGAAGATGAGACTCTCATGAACACGATGGTGTGCATTTTGGGCGATCTGCCAACTTCTGTCTGTAGCGTCCAAACAGTTTGGGCTACACACTAATATGCCAGGACATAAGGAGAAAGATAAGTGCTGTAGCAAAGATATTTTTTATGTGAAACACTTTGCAAGCCGTGTCTTGTGAGTGTAAGCTAACGCCTACTGAAGATCCTGGAAGATCGTTAACATCATGTGGAAAGCAGTCCAGTGTACCAAATTCACAATATCAATTACAGAGTCGCAGTGGCACATGCTTCAGCTTGCACTGCTCACGGCTTGACTAACCTATTCCCCATATATTTTTAATTGACAAAACAATGTCCACACCCAGCAAACCCTCCCTTAATCCTTGGTTATGTGTTCAAGTTCACACTACTTTATTGAGATGACAAATTCCTTTAAGTTTATATCTTGCAAAACATCGATCCCTCTTATATGAGAAAGTACAAATGAAAAACTGTCCTCTCTATGGACATGTGGACAGGTGTTGAACATGTATCAGCTCAATCTTGTAACCCTTATACGATAGTGATTTTTTGACTCCCATGTAACCTACTTTCTGCTTACACATCCAATCCACAAGTCTCTTGTTGATTAGGTCCCCAATCCCCTCTGTTGTTACTGTATCTATTATTACCAAACCACAAGGACGGAAAGAAGGAGATTGTTTGTGAGATAATAAGGTAACTTCTACGCCAATGTCAAAGCACAATTGTTTGTGAGATAATAAGGTAACTTCTAATAATAAGGTAGTGTCAAAGCACAATCTCAAAATAAAAAGGAGGATCAAACTTAATTCATAACAAGACATGTCTGGAAATAACACTGCCAACAGTAAACAAGCCATGAATTGTCGAGGTTTGTAAATGTGCAACTTGATACTTCAGGGAGTGTACCTGTGGACTACAGAAATACAATTCTAGTTACTGATATGATCTTTCCTTTATATGGAGGAAAACTAAACCAACAAAAGACTGCTCCATTTCTAGCATACCTTCATCTTTTGAGCAATGCCCTTTATCTGTGCTCATATGATGCATTAATGCAGATCATTTTCACAATGCCCTAAAAATATGAATGCTTTCCCTCTCAATATCCCCTCCCATACACACACACACACACAAACATGAAGCATTTCATTACACCCACAATAACATCTGCTGAACATGTGTATGCGACCAATAAAATTTGATTTGATGAACACACAAAAATAGAAAATAGGCAAGTACCAATTTGGGTGGGGAGGAAGAGGGGAGAGAAAGAGAGAGAGGGGGGAGAGGTGTGTGGCTCCTCCTCACTCTGTGTGCGCTCTCTTCCTCTCGCTTTTTAGTGTGTTCCTCATTCACTCACTCAGAAAAGGTTGTGAGAGGGTCTCTCAGCAAGAGAAGGGTAATAAAAAGGGGATTGTTTGAACAGAGAGACTGTGTAAACAAAGGGAACTGGGTTGTGTTCTTGGGGACTCTTATCACCTGTCTACAACACACCACTCCTGTAGCATTATAGGACTCCTGGATGGAGAGGCAGCAGGGAGAGGTAACGGCAGATCGCCTGGAGCGCCTAGATCCACTCTGTGACTCAGAGAGAGAGATGATCAAGGACACCTGGGCCAAAGTCTACCAGAACTGTGATGATGTCGGGGTGGCCATTCTCATCAGGTAAACTTTACCTATACTCTCTTTCCCTTGTTTCTTGCCTATAACATCTTGAAATTGTCAGTCTAGAGACACTGAAAAACTTGCCTAGGCGCACCCATTTCCATTTGGGGAGTTATGGAGGGCTGATGACAGAAGAGATGTAACTTACTGAATGCTGACTGTTTCAACACAGCACACACAGCACACATTGCTGAACAATATAACAAACACACACACACACACACACACACACACACACACACACACACACACACACACACACACACACACACACAGAGAGAGCTGGTGATTGCAGTCCCCTGACCAGTGGCAACAGCTTCTGCCACCACAGGGAGCAAAACTCTCAGCAGAATCTTGTTATCATAGGGATGTTCAGGGCCTCAACCAAGGCTGATTTTAGAACCAGGCTAAAGTTTGCTTCTCCTTAATTATTACATTGCCAACATGGAAATTGCACATGGCTCCTTATCTTGCTCACTGGTTGTTTTACCAAATTGTGTTGCAATAGTTGAGTGTAAAAAATAACAATGTTCTTGCAACCTAGATTACAATCTCTCCGTGACCCTTGCATGATCCCCACTATAAATGAAGGGAACTGAAAGTAATTTTAACAACGTGTGAAGATTGTAACATGATGATTGACTTGACTTGCATGCTCTCAGTCTGTTAGAAAGAGCGCCATCACTCATATCTGAGCTATTGCATCTCAAATTGGCTCCCTTCCTATCAGTTGGCAGAATCAGAGGGGAAAGCGTGCAGCTCAATCCATCTTGCTGCTTATTCCAATCTGACATATTTGGCTCTGCAGGTGCTCCCTCTCTGAGGGCAGATCATGTTTCACATATCTGCAGACCAGGGATTTCTGACCTGACTCACTGAACCCTCACAGGGACGTCTCTGTCTAATCCCTCATTGAGCCCCGTGAAGATCAGTGATCAGGGACACTCCCTCCATTCATCATTACATAGTGGACAGGAGTTAATTATACTGTATCAAACCATTAAAAGGCAGATAGCTTTGGGTATACTACCGTCCATGACTTACTGTATATATATTACAGCAGACAAGCAGTAGCTAACCTCTGTGACCATTTGTGATGAGCAAGGTCTTTGTAGTGGTGATGTTTGCACCATGAGGCAGCATTGCCCCTCACGAGTCAATAACTACGAACCAAGAGAGTTTTCAATTGATATTTTTTGTAGACTTGTACTTACCACCACAAACTGATGCTGGGACTAAGACCTCACTCAATGAGCTGTATAGGACCATAAGAAAACTAGAAAATGCACATCCAGAGGCTCCTAGTGGCTGGTTATTTTGATGCAGGAAAACTGAAATCCATCTTACCTGATTTCTACCAGCAGATCTACCAGCAGATCTTTATTAGAATTTTTTTAAATTCAAAGCTACAGAACTGTTTCACTGGCACAGACTGGAATATGTTCCAGGACTCATCCGATGACATTGATGAGTTTATCACATCAGTCTCTGGATTACAGGCAATATCCGCACTGAGCTAAAGGCTATAGCTGCCGCTTACAGGACTAAGAATCCTACTACACCGGCTCTGTTGCTCGTCGGAGGTGGCAGGGTTTGCAAACTATCACGGATTACAAAGGGAAACCCAGTCACGAGCAACCCAATGACGCAAGCCCACCTTCAAGGCAAGCAACACTGAACCATGCCTGAGAGCACCAGCTGTTCCAGATGACTGTGCGATCACTCTCTCCATAGCCGATGTGAGTAAAAACTTTAAACAGGTTAACATTCACAAGGCCACATGACGGATTACCAGGACGTGTACTCAGCGCAAGCGCTGACCAGCTGGCAAGTGTCTTCACTGACATTTTGAACCTCTCCCTGAAACAGTCTGTAATACCTACATGTTTCAAGCAGACCACCATAGTCCCTGTGCACAAGAATGCCAAGGTAACCTGTTTAAATGACTAGCACTCACATCTGTAGCCCTGAAATGCATTGAAAGGCTGGTCATGGCTCACATCCACACCATCATCCCAGACACCCTGGACCGACTCAAATTCGCATACCTCCCCAACAGATCCACAGATGACGCAACCTCTATTGCTCTTTCCCACTTGGAAAAAAGGAACACTTATGTTAGAATGCTGTTCATTTACTATAGCTCAGCGTTCAATACCATAGTGCCCTCCAAGCTCATCACTAAGCTAAGGACCCTGGGACTGAACACCTACCTTTGCAACTGGATCCTTGACTTCCTGCCGGGACATCCCCAGGTGGTGAGGGCAGGCAACAACACATCCGCCACACTTACTCTCAACACAGGGACCCTCAGGGTTGCGTGCTTAGTCCCCTTCTGTACTCCTTGTTCACCCATGACTGCGTGGCCGTGCACGACTCCAACACCATCATTAAGTTTGCAGACGTTACACTATTGAGAGCATCTTGACTGGCTGCACACCACTTGGTATGGCAACTACTTGGCATCCGACCACAAGGCACTACAGAGGGTAGTGCGGACAGCCAAGTACATCACTGGTGCTGAGCTCCCAGCCATCAAGTACCTCTATACTAGGCTGTGTCAAAGGAAGTCCATAAAAATTGTCTAAGACTCCAGCTACCGAAGTCATAGACTGTTCTCTCTGCTACCGCACGACAAGCGGTGCCAATGCACATATTCTGGAACCAGCAGGACGCTGAACAGCTTCCACCCCAAGCCATAAATCTGCTAAATCGTTAGTTAAATAGTTAAAAGGACATCATCTTGGTCATAAATTGCAATGCTTTCATTTGATGCAATACTTTAATACCGGTACTTAAATATCTTAAGCCTCAAATTGCTCTGGGGCATTCCAAATGCCTGTCGTATTACATGGTGACATGGAACACTTACAAGGAGCACACTTTAGCTGTCAAGGGGTCTTTGAATCTTTGGCATCTTTGGAGATTTGAAGGCATGTTCAAGTATAATGTTAAACCTCAAACCTCAACTGTTCTCTCTCTCTCACTGTCAGTTTAATACTAAAAGCTATGCTTGGTTAATTTATCTATCTAAATAACTAAAATATCCCATGTGAAATACCCATAGCTCTCTGTAAGTGTCAGGGATGCATCTCATTGTAACACATTCCAGGGTATCCATATGTAGTTGCATTTGCATTGATCAAATACCTATACAATTTCCACTCAGGGCAAGTATGTCACATTTAGAACAGCCGTTCAACTATCTCAGAAATGAGCCCTATCCCAGAGTAGGATTAACAGGCTGATGATTATAAAACACAAATGAGGCTATTTATATGCAGCCACCATAGATCAAGGGAGAGATTAAACACCACTGTCTTCACTATTTATGAGTGAAACAGAGGATCTGGCTTTACAATTGAAAGTCATTGCATAGACCCTCCATTTTAAGCAGAAGAAAATGAGACACCCCCTCCTCTGTCTTCCTTGTCTGCTTTCTCCCAATACTTGATTTCACAGGTGAAGGTAGTGGAAGCCATGTGCTTTCATCAAAACACAATGGCTTCCCCATAAAGCTTCTATTTTCTGTTATGGGTTTCAAAAGGATAGAGGTATGGGACATCTGGAAAAGATACACACAGACAGCTGTATTGTATCTGTCCTGGTCACTGTAGGCTGTAGTTTATTGCTCAATACTATTCTCTTTCACAATGTGTTCTCCAGTGTTCATTTATTCTACAAAGATAACCTTTCATCATCATTGGAGTTATTCTGTTTTTATATGGTAGAGAATTAGATGTGTGGTACGTAAGGTATATATATATATATATATATATGTCTTATCCTAATACATTGTTTGGGTGTTTACAAGAGCTGACAGGAATACACAAATACTGTAGCACAACAATGTTGAACATGAGTGTGGGTGTAGGTGCATCCGGCCAAACCAACCATATGGTATATCCCTGTGATGTAGAGCTAATTGTCTCCAACCCCGACAGTAACACAGTGAGAGGGAAGCAGCAGATGAAGTCACTGCTGCCTGAGTACACACAGCCATTCTGACCGTTTATTTCAGTGTGTAATTACACAAGCAACCAACTAACCATCTCAATTTCATTAGTGCACTTCACTGTTGGTCTGCTAATCCTATGGCCAGACATGGAGATGATGAAACACTAGCTTTGTGAGTTTTAGGGGAGAGCTGTGCAGTTTGTATACAGTCACTGTCAGCCACTGAGACCAGACATCAGGGACCACATTGGAAACAAGTGGAATCGTTATACCGTGTTATCGCCTGGGTTGTACCCAGTGCATCTTTTTCCAAATAAATAAATCACCTGAACCAACATGTCTCCTAGACTCAGGAGAACATAGCAGTAGCCACCGAAATGCCAGGATGTACATAGACCACAATTCCATCCTCCTGATTCCTGCTTACAAGCAAAAATTAAAGCAGGACGCACCAGTGACTAGGTCTATAAAAAAGTGGTCAGGTGAAGCAGATGCTAAACTACAGGATTGTTTTGCTATCACAGACTGGAACATGTTCCGGGATTCTTCCGATGGCATTGAGGAGTACACCACATCAGTCACTGGCTTCATCAATAAGTGTATCTAGGATGTCATCCCCACAGTGACTGTACGTACATACCCCAACCAGAAGCCATGGATAAAAGGCAACATTCGCACTGAGCTATAGGGTAGAGCTTCCGCTTTCAAGGTGCGGGACTCTAACCCGGAAGCTTACAAGAAATCCTGCTATGCCCTGCGACGAGCCATCAAACAGGCAAAGCGTCAATACAGGTGTAACGCCCGGGGTGTAGTGGGTGAGAAGTCAGGCACAGGAAGCAGAGAGTTGAGGGTAGTGCTATATCGTTTAATGCACAAAAACCGGTGAACATACACCAACCCCACGGAACACAGGGCGGACACGAAAAACAAATGCCCCAAACACGGGGGACTTAAACAGTCCAGCAAAACCCAAGAACATGGGCAAACCGAGACACACAGACGTGTACACCCGTACACCAAACAATCCCGCACAACAAGCCCGCCTGCTGGTAAATAAAGCCCGACCAATCAGCCTAAAATGAACACAGGTGAAACCAATAAACAGAAAGGGGGAAAAGGGATCAGTGGCAGCTAGTAGGCCGGTGACGACGACCGCCGAGCGCCACCCGAACAGGAAGGGGAGCCACCTTCGGTAGGAGTCGTGACAACATGGCTAAGATTGAATCATTCTACACCGGCTCCGACGCTCCTCTTGTGTGGCAGGGCTTGCAAACTATTACAGACTACAAAGGGAAGCACAGCCGCGAGCTGCACAGTGACACGAGTCTACAAGATGAGCTAAATCACTTATATGCTCGCTTCGAGGCAAGCAACACTGAGGCATGCAGCTGTACCGGACAATTGTGTGATCACGCTCTACGTAGGCGATGTGAGTAAGACCTTTAAACAGGTCAACATACACAAGGCTGCGGGGCCAGACGGATTACCAGGACGTGTGCTCCGGGCATGTGCTGACCAACTGGCAGGTGTCTTCACTGACATTTTCAACATGTCCCTATTTGAGTCTGTAATAACAACATGTTTCAAGCAGACCACCACAGACCCTGTGCCCAAGAACACAAAGGCAACCTGCCTAAATGACTACAGACCCATAGCACTCACGTCCGTAGCCATGGAGTACTTTGAAAGATTGGTAATGGCTCACATCAACACCATTATCCCAGAAACCCTAGACCCACTCCAATTTGCATACCACCTAAACAGATCCACAGATGATGCAATCTCTATTGCACTCCACGCTGCCCTTTCCCACCTGGACAAAAGAACACTTATGTGAGAATGCTATTCATTGACTACAGCTCAGCGTTGAACACCATAGTACCCTCAAAGCTCATCACTAAGCTAAGGATCCTGCGACTAAACATCTCCCTCTGCAACTGGATCCTGGACTTCCAGAAGGACCTCCCCCAGGTGGTGAGGGTAGGTAGCAACACATCGGCCACGCTGATCTGCAACACTGGAGCTCCACAGGGGTGCGTGCTCAGTCCCCTCCTCTACTCCCTGTTCACCCACAACTGCATGGCCAGGCACGACTCCAACACCATCATTAAGTTTGCAGACGACACAACAGTGGTAGGCTTGATCACCGACAATGACGAGACAGCCTATAGGGAGGAGGTCAGAGACCTGGCCGGGTGGTGCCAGAATAACAACCTATCCCTCACTGTAACTAAGACTAAGGAGATGATTGTGGACTACAGGAAAAGGAGGACCGAGCATGCCCCCATTCTCATCGACGGGGCTGTAGTAGTGGAGCAGGTTGAGAGCTTCAAGTTCCTTGGTGTCCACATCAACAACAAACTAGAATGGTCCAAACACACCAAGACAGTCGTGAGGAGGGCACGGCAAAGCCTATTCCCCCTCAGGAAACTAAAAAGATTTGGCATGGGTCCTGAGATCCTCAAAAGGTTCTACAGCTGCAACATCAATTGCCTGGTACGGCAATTGTTCGGCCTCTGACCACGAGGCACTATATAGAGTAGTGCGTACAGCCCACTACATCACTGGGGCTAAGCTACCTGCAATCCAGGACCTCTACACCAGGCGGAGTCAGAGGAAGGCCCTCTAAACTCAGGTTTTTTGTTAACTGACAAACATTTCTTCTGCCTTATCAGCTAGAAGAAATGTGTGTTTTTACAAACACTGTTATCATGTATTTGTATAGCACATGCTTGTGCTCAGGCCATGGTTGAGTAAATGAAGCATAACCTGTACAGAACCTGGACAATGGTTAAACATTAAAAGGGAAAACATGCCCTGCAGCTGTGTCAACACGCTCCAACTATGTTTACTTGTAATACCTCACTGGGCCAAGTAATGCACCTCCTTTCTTCTACAGGCTCTTTGTGAACTTCCCCTCTTCCAAGCAGTACTTTAGCCAGTTCCAACAGGTGGAGGACCCTGAGGAACTGGAGAGGAGTGCCCAGCTCAGGAAGCATTCACGCAGGGTGATGAATGCCATCAACACCCTGGTGGAGAACATCCATGACGGGGACAAGATGGTGTCTGTTCTGAAGCTGGTGGGCAAGGCCCATGCACTCAGACACAAGGTGGAGCCTGTCTACTTCAAGGTGAGGAAGAACCGGGCAACATGTTTACACATAACCATTACCCACAGGCACACCAAAGCAAATGTATTCCCTCTCTCTCTTTCTCAGATCCTGTGTGGGGTGATTCTGGATGTGCTGGTTAAAGACTTTCCTGATTACATCACTCCAGAGGTGGCAGTGGCGTGGACCAAACTGCTGGATGCCATCTACTGGCACGTGAAAGGCGTGTATGAGGAGGTGGGCTGGGCCTCCAGCTCTGCTTTGTGAACCATCTGTCTGTCTGGGTCAAAGTTGCAGTCAGTGACTACTGTGGACTCCCGGAGACTGACTCCTACTGGGCCTTGGCTTAGGAGGAGGACAATCTACTTCTGACCATTCAAGGGAAGAAATGTATCTTTCCAGAGCTCATAGAATCTTCCTATGTATCATTATGGCTCCCTCCCTGTATCTTTCCCATGCCCCCACTGTGGGGTGTGTTCTTCTGATGGACTCTCTTATGAACGATGGGGTGGTGGTTTGTGCTGACTTTGGTTGGAATGTGTGTGAATGGACATATGTGTGTATGCATTTATGTTTGAGGTAGAGAATAAGCCCTACACAGACTGATAGAATCTTGGATGTCTCTTCAGCTACATTGCCATGAGATTATGTTGAAGATTGAGGATTGGCAGACATAAGAACTGTATTATGTCATAGAGACAGTCTAAACATACACTCTCATACACGTTTTTATCTTTACACCAAAAACAGATATACAGGGGAGAGAATGTCTTCTGCTAATCACTCAGTTGTTAACCTGCTTTGTGCCTTTCTTTATTTCTGACACTGACATCAAGATCTTTGTTCATTTCATGTGATGCTTTGTTGGTGTTTCCTGTGCAGAATATTATATTTCAGAATCCGTCACCCTTCAGAAGCAGATCCACTTCACTGTCTCACAAAATGAGAAATAACTTGTGAGGTGTGGTGTCCACATTTAAGCAATGTAAATGTTTTTTTTTTATCAATCCCTGTATCTGCATAATAACATAATAAACCAAAACAATGATATCTATAATGGAAATCATGACAAGCATATTATTCTTAATCCCTTGTTTTTCACTGTGAGGTATTAGCACTCTCTTTCCTCCTGCTGTGGCCTACTCCCTGTGAGTCCGCAGTCCTAGCGATAGGTGGATTAGCAGGAGGCCTAAAGGTATTTATACCTCAGATGTCACGAGACACTCAGAGAGAGTGTTGCTCGGTTCTGAATCCAACCACCTTTCCCTGCACATCATTGATTGTTGTGGGAACACAAGTGCACATGTGGCCTTTCACGCCAGCATCAATAAAGACTTGTGTACCGTATGTGCTCCCCCATACCAACCTACTGTATATACATATCATTACACAATAGAAGGTGCAGTAACAATACATTAGTATAATGAGTCTGGATTACTCCATGACTTCTATGAAGGTGCAACAGAACTACTAGTGATATGTTATTTACATTTATGCCGAATCTGATGCTGAAAACAATGACATGAACATGAACACACACAAACATTAAGACAGCTATGCTTTGTCCCCAAAATGGAAGCTTAATCTAGGTTTTCATTACATAAATTATTTTACACAAGATCAAGTTCAAGTAAACTCAATAATCTTAGTTGCCTACAAGTGTATGCATTCTTTGTTTAATATAAGCTACACACTCTACTCTGTCAAAGTCCTGAGACATTACACAATAAAGACAAAACACTCATTATGACTTTAAGCATGAGAGTATGCTACTACAGCAAAATCAGGGTCCATGACAGCCCTGCAGCGCTAGTTCAACCCACACCACATTAATGGCCACAGCACATAGTGCCCCTGTAAAGCTACACTAGTGGGGATGGAGGATTAAAAGGTTGAGCTCAGACCACAAACACTACTTTCTGTTCACCTCCTGCCCCTGCAACAGGGCCTTCCCCTGATCTGAGCTAATCCAACAGGCTAATCTTGCCACTAGCTTGAGAGCCACAAGAATCAATCTACTCTCCCTCAATGGGAGGAATAGTCCCAGTGTTCTAACCCAGCTGCAGTCCCAAAACGGGATACATGTGATAGGACCATGTGCACCACTACGATGGTCCTCACCACTATTGCTGTCATCCTATACAGAAAGTTCTCAAACCGAGTCGAACCGTAAGTACTCTTGTTGTTACTCTTTCTCATCCTCTGCCTCTTGCTCTGGTCACGTTCACTTCTTGAGGGAAAACCTAGTTGATAATACACAGAGCCACATGTAGCTGGTCACATGTACAGGTAAGGTTGACAGATTTTGTGAAATGTATCTTGGTTGGTTCGATATTTTATTTTTTATAGTTTTTGGTTGCTTTGTACTTACCTCTTATGTCACGGTGTTATGTCACACAGTGCATCAGAACTGTTAACGGTAGTGTATTTTGATACTGCCATGGAATTCTCTCATGGGATTTGTGTACTGTTTGTAAGTGTTCTCATGCCCTTCATAGAACATTACAGCAAATGTCTCAATAGCACTGAATGTTAATTATTTGAACAGATATCTAATTACCAATCAAACATGAAATCAAACATTGATCAAAATGTGATTACTCTAAGGGGCAATCATCTAAATGCTAGATAAATGATGCTATATCACTGAAACTATCCTGAAAGTCATAGCTTGTCTTCCTCAAATAATACACAATCTTGATCAAGTGGAAAGTTTCCAGGTTAGCGCTGCGGCTGCAACCTGGACTCAGGGGTAGGTGTAACATAGTAAACAAAAATGTTTGACACTCACATTAGAATGATATGCACGTTTGGTATGGTATGTATTAATTTGTGGTGCTAAGTAGTTGCAAAGTTGTTAATTACCTAAAATGCTAAAGTTGTCCATGATGAAATTCGAACACGCAACCTTTGGGTTGGTAGACGTTCATGTTATACCTCCCTCCTTAAATAATCTTCTGTCTTATGTAACCACACAAAACGCAACATATCATACTAATTTGAGTGTACCGGACAGAGTGACTATATATTAACAAAATTGCATCTAATGTAAGGATGAATAAAGAGAAAATGCATCTGAGCTCTTGAGCAGAGGGCCCCCTTGGCTCTGCATGACCACTCACACGGCAACGACAAATAATGTCATGTGGCTGCAGCAACATATCAAGCTCAAAAGCATGGACACATATTCATTATCTGATTATATCAAATTAGGATTCATAGTTTTATCAGTCTTACTGACAAGTCAAGGATTGTAATGAAGCTGCAATATATGCTAACTTCAACAACACTGGATTTGTTAAGAATTCCAATTTGTTGTGGCTAATGTTAGCTAGGTGGCTAACCTAATGTTAGCTAGGCTAAGGGTTAAGGTTAGGGGTTAAGGTTAGGGATCAGGTTATGGTTACTGTTAGGGTTAAGGTTAGGGTTAATCTTAGGGTTAGGCGTTGGGTTAAAGGATTATGGTTGAGGTTAGCTAATATGCTAAGTAGTTGCAAAGTAGCTAAAAAGTAGTAAGTAATTGCAAATTAGCTAAAATGCTAAAATTGTCCATGATGAGATTCAAACACGCAACCTTTGAGTTGCTAGATGTTCGCATTATACAGCCCTCCTTTCATTTTTTTGCCTTCAGTAACCTGCTGTATTTTGTAACCATACCAAACATAACATACAGTATTATACTAATTTGAATGTCTCAGACAGAGTGACTATATATTAACAAATGTTATCAGTCTTACTGGCAAGTCAAGAATTATAATGAAGCTTCAATATGTGCTAACATCATTTCCCATTTCAGGCACAATGTTGATGATGTCAATGAAGTGCCCTACATGAAGAGCAATGGAGTCGACCCTAAGAAATAACAACCCTCACAGCAGATGTAGCTCTAGTCTACAGTCTACATGGTACATACAAGTAAAATAACAAGTAGCCTACAGAAGTGAATGCTGTCTGATATTTCAAGATGTGGAAAGGAATGCAAGAGGAGGAGGGGAAGAGAGAGGGAGGGAAAATGGAACATGTGGCAGAAGTAGAGATGCATGAAGTGAGAAGATGTATGCCCGTTCCACATTTAGCTTTCAAGTACTCACCACTATGCTGCTCCCACTAAATGATTTAGTGGCAGAACAACAATCCATCAGCTCTGTGGAAGGTTATTATAAATGCATTACCTCCCCAAGCCTACCAGTTCAATGGTGTCGTGCAGGGCCTCATAAATATGGGTCAATAAAGGGACACACACAAAAGACTCAGGATGAATGAAATAGGCTTTATTGTTTTAGTGGGAACTTTCACCCTTCCTGTGCGTAGAAGCTCCTAGATCTGAGGCGGGTCTTTTCAAATGAAGAGACGTAAGTTTATTCATTTATTCCAACATCAAGTAATAAATATTATACCTGATTACTATTGAAAACCCTATGTGGAAAAGCTGTAGAATTTTGACTACATATTTACAACCTGCATCATGTAGTAAAAAGCTCTACTTGATTACTACTGAAATAACTACTGTTTTCATGCCTGAACACTACAAAACTCTACTTGTGTATCTTGAGTCGTGCATAATCTACACAATCCTTACAAGTCTCTACATAGTCACTACTGCACGAATAGGTTTTGTGTAATAATTCAGTAGTACTTTTTCATGAGGGCTAATTTAAGCAGTGGTATAAAGTATTTACAGTAAGTAAAAATACTCTAAAGTTTTGGGGTATCTGTACTTTACTTTACTATTTATATTTTTGACAACATTTACTTTTACTTCACTACATTCCTAAAGAAAATAATATAATTTTTGCTCCATACATTTTCCTTGACACCCAAAATTTCTCGTTACAATTTGAATGCTTAGCGGTACAAGAAAATGGTCCAATTCACAGACTTATCAAGAGAACGTACCTGGTCATCCCTACTGCCTCTGATCTGGCAGACTCACTAAACACAAATGCTTAATTTGTAAATCATGTCTGAGTGGCGGAGTGAGCCTCTGGCTGTCAAAAAATAATACCAATCGTGTCATCTGGTTTGCTTAATGTAAGGAATTTGATGTAAGGAATTTGATGTATTTTTACTTTTACTCAAGTATGACAAGTATACTTTTTCCATCACTGTACTTAAGTACATTTAAACCCAGATACTTTTAGACTTTTACTCTCAAGCAGTATTTTACTGAGTGTCTCACTTTTACTTGAGTCAATTTCAATGAAGGTATCTTTACATTTACACAAGTATGATAATTGAATAGTTTTCCACCTCTGAATATACCACTGCTGATTGAACATGTTAACTCCTGTGCTTTGGGTATTTTTCCAGTCTAGTTTGACAGGCAAACATCCTATAACCTAAACCCCAAAATGGATATGTTACAGACAACAGCAGCAGCTCCATCTCAGTCATCTGGAATTGATGCAGCTGGCGCCATTGTCTCTCCAATGTTCAGAGACTGTGTATTGCCATGTGAAAAGCATCTGGAAGGCCAGCACAACAAGGATCTTTTTTTATCACATCTTCAATCCCCCATCTGTCCTGCAGATCCATCTAATGTTAGAGGAGTTCCAGGAAGCCTCCCTCCTCCTTCTTGAGGCAGGAGAATTCCATGGGAATGAAACCTCAACCAATAACATCTTGGTGGAGCTGAATCTACAGTACAACATCTTGGTTTATTGTGGGTCTCTTGTTTTGTACAGTTGGACGTTTTCTTAAGGCTTAAAGTAGGCCAATGGTCAATGAAAAACTGTTGGAAAGTGTTCCGTGCCTCAACAAACAGTTGTTGTTTTTTATTGTCATTTTTTGTCTTTGAGCAAATAGGGCTGTACAGATTTGTGTCCATTGAGTAAATTATAATGGCTTTTAAAGAAGAGGCAGAACTTTAAAATTATGCACTTTAAATGGTAGGATGTTTTTGGTAATCTTTCACATTCCTAAAGTGACCTAAATCTTGTTTTGACTGAAACAAGGAGCTTTGGATAAGCAATATATTTCAAATGAATCGCTTGAACCCATAAATATTTGACCAAATGTCAGAGAACATAAATGTCTTGTAGTGAAGATGTGTGTGCCATGGCTACTCAATCTAAAGAGCAATGGAGAGAGGCATCTGTTTTGTACCTCTATGTCAACCCTCTCCAGTTACAATGCATTGCTATGTGATGAAAGAAAGCATGCAATGAATCACCTCTTCCCCTACACCTTTAGTATCCCGTTCGTCCCATTGAAGGAGCAACAGTCAGAAAGAGGTGTGTTACTAGTCTACCTATGTTCAAAACACAGCTCCAACTTTACTTGACATTTTTAAAAGCAGCTAGGTGTCACCTTAGTAAACGTCTGCCTTGAGTCAGAGCTTGGTGATGCTGGTGGTTACTGGTAAGACGGGTTGTTACAGAATCAACTTTCCTTTGACATGACATCTTACAACCTGCTTCTTCTCTCTTAAGCAAACATTATGTCTGTTCTTTGCTCTCCCCACCTGATCAAATAAAGAGATTAGAAAAATGTATTTAGTTTGTACATATTTTTATGGCCTTGGTTTGAATTTCCCTTGTTGTAGGATATCTACTCCCAAATGTTGCATTGTATGTACTGCATGATGACCATTACTGTATTACCACTTATAAGAGACCCTTCAACATGTAACATACACAGTCTGAGATATTGAATCTGTTCATGCTTGTTTTTTTAACCACTCCAAACAAGAAGAATTAAGCAATACCTCAGGAAGACGTCAGTGATCATTCCACTCCACAGTATTAATCCACAAACGTGAGCAGGTAAATAAAGCTTTGCTGCTGACACAACAGCCTTGTGTTATTTACTTCCAATCTCACCAGCTGTCAACAACATGGTTACTATCAAATCATTAGACTGGCAAATGACCCCACAAATTGATTGAAGGACATTGAAAAGGGTCCATAAAGAAGCCAAACGAGTCGTGTTTTGGAAGACGCAGGGCTCTCGACCTTCGCCTCTCCCGAGTCCATACGGGAGCTGCAGCGATGGGAATAGACGAACTACCAATTAGATACCACAAAATTGGAGAGAAAAATGGGTAAAAAAAAACAACAAAACAAGAAGAAGCCAAACAAAAACACCTATGGTGTTACAGGCAACACAATATTAGCAAAGATAATAACACCAGTTTCATGACAATGGCAAGATGTTCCTGGGGTAAATATAGCAATAAAACAATAAAAGGACACTCTAAAATGTGCAGTTTTGCCACACAACAGAATGCCACAAATGTCTCAAGTTTTTCAGGAACGTGCAATTGGCATACTAACTGCAGGAATGTCCACAAGAGCCCTTGCCAGAGAATTGAATGATAATATCTCTACCATAAGCTGCCTCCAATGTCGTTTTAGAGAATTTGGCTGTACGTCCAACTGGCCTCACAACTGCAGACCACGTGTATGGTGTCGTGTTGGCAAGCGGTTTGCCGATGTCAACGGTGTGAACAGAGTGCCCCGTGGTGGGGTTATGGTATGGGCAGGCAGGCATAAGCTACAAACGACGAATACGATTGCATTTTATTGATGGCATTTGAATGCACAGAGATACTGTACAGTGATGAGATCCTGAGGCCCATTGTCATGCCATTCATCTGCCGCCATCACCTCATGTTTCAGCATGATAATGCATGGCCCCATGTCGCAAGGATTTGAACACAATTCCTGGAAACTGAAAATGTCCCATTTCTTCTATGGCCTGCATACTCACCAGACATGTCACCTATTGAGCACGTTTGGGATGCTCTGCATGTTGTGTTTATATTTTTGCTCAGTAAATAATTACTACTGTCTAAATAAAAATATTCAAAATACTTCACCAGACAGCATGACTTAGTAACACAGGATCATTAGCTTGTTTGAAAAAATAGCTATGGATAGTTTCAAATCACAAGTGTGTAAGCCTATGCTAATTTGGGAATCACGGAATTTGACAACATGAACTGCAATATGCCTAGCTGATTGAGTTGCGTCTGTCAGTGACTAGCATCTGAAATATGTGTGAAGATAATATGTCTTGAGTGTAATTTAAAATGTTGTGGGTCTCTCTCCAGAATGCATGCACTCAGCTCTCTAGAATGCGCTCAGTGGTCTCCTAACAATTATTGCGCATTCATTGTTTCATTATGTGAATTGTTTGCCCTTTGATTGTTCATTTTTTTATCAATTCCCCGCTACATACAGTTGAAGTCAGAAGTTTACATACACCTCAGCCAAATACATTTAAATTCCGTTTTTCACAATTCCTGACATTTAATCCTAGTAAAAAATTCCCTGTTTTAGGTCAGTTAGGATCATCACTTTATTTAAAGAATGTGAAATGTCAGAATAATAGTAGAGAGAATGATTTATTTCAGACTTTATTTCTTTCATCACATTCCCAGCGGGTCAGAACTTTACATACACTCACTTAGTATTCGGTAGCATTGCCTTTAAATTGTTTAACTTGGGACAAATGTTTTGGGTAGCCTTCCACAAGCTTCCCTCGATAATTTGGGTGAATTTTGGCCCATTCCTCCTGATGCTCACACCACCATGCTTCACCGCAGGGATGGTGCCAGGTTTCCTCCAGACATGACGCTTGGCATTCCCTTCATCAGACCAGAGAATCTTGTTTCTCATGGTCTGAGAGTCTTTAGGTGCCTTTCAGCAAACTCCAAGTGGGCTGTCATGTGCTTTTTACTGAGGAATGGCTTCCGTCTCGACACTCTACCATAAAGGCCTGATTGGTGGAGTGCTGCAGAGATGGTTATCCTTCTGGAAGTTTCTCCCATCTCCACAGAGGAACTCTCATGCTCTGTCAGAGTGACCATCGGGTTCTTGATCACCTCCCTCACCAAGGCCTTTTCTCCCGATTGCTCAGTTTGGCCGGGAGGCCAGTTCTAGGAATAGTCTTAGTGGTTTCAAACTTCTTCCATTTAAGAATGATGGAAGCCACTGTGTTCTTCGGGACCTTCAATGCTGCAGAATAATGTTTTGGTGCCCTTCCCCAGATCTGTGCTTTAACACAATCCTGTCTCGGACAATTCCTTCGACCACATGACTTGGTTTTTGCTGTGACATGCACTGTCAATTGTGGGACCTTTATATAGACAGGTTAGTGAATTTCCAAATCATGTCCAATCAATTGAATTTACCAGAGGTGGACTCCAGTCCAGTTGTAGAAGCATCTCAAGGATGATCAATGGAAACAGGATGTACCTGAGCCCCATTTTGAGTCTCACAGCAAAGGGACCCGTTGTCATTATGTGGTATTGTGTGTAGAATGATGAGGATTTTTTTGTATTTAATCCATTTTAGAATAAGGCTGTAATGTAACAAAAAAAATGGAAAAAGTCAAGGGGTCTTTCCGAATGCAGTGTATCCAGTGGAAGAGTCATTAAAACAGATGTATGTCCCGAGCTCACTGGCGTGTTGGAAACTCTGAGGCCCTGGAACAGGCTAGTTGATCAAATGTTGCAAGTTAGCTACAGCTTCTGGCCACACCAAGTTGATGTTTTGATACAACGTGGCACTTCACTAGTAAGATATATAGAAAGGGAGGCAGGCAGTCGGAATAGAGAGATGAATGTGATTGAAAGAAACAGAATTTTCATCAAGATATTTTCTGCTGTCTTTATATGTTGGCTTTAGGCCTCATAGGCCTGCATTTTACTTAGTTGTGTTTTACTTAGTTGACATGGAAGTTATAGGCCTACTGCTGCGTTGGGCTATAGACTATCTCTGAGTTCTATGCACTAATTTCTCTAGCCGCCAGTGGACCACAGTGTATCAATTTGCCCATATTTTAACTTTTAGATTTTTATCATTTTACTTCAGATTTGATGATTACCCACGTGAGAATGGGTTTGAATAAATAAAACGTTATTATTGAAATGAAACTGTTCCACAAAAATGCGCATATAAAAATCATAACTGTCAAGCAGATCGGTAGAAATGGTAGGATAAATTGTAAGCTTCCCCAAACTTGAAACTCAGGAGCTACCAATGGTCTTTACTATAACACCCATAAAAAAATATGAACGCGCAAGCACATGCACGCACACACAGAATGTCCCGTGAAAAAACGTGCCCACCTATGAAAATCAAAGGTCCGTCCAATGGATTAATTCTGGCAACGGCCCTGGTGTGCAGTCTAAAGAAACAGTGCATGCATTTTTTTGCGACTTGTATCCTAGCCCATAGGCTTATATGTTTTGACAATGTTTGTATCACACCTAAAGTGTCCAAATAACCCCTGAACAGGGTTGGAGAGCCCATAGCCTACAGAGCTTGGTGTAACTTGTATTCTTATAAACCCAGTCATTGCGCAATCTCATCTGAAAACAGAGTTTTGACTGGCCACTAATTATGTTATATGTTTTAGGAAAACAGCTAACTTCCTGCATTTCAACACGTTTTGCCATGGAGAGAGATCTGCAGTTTTATAATGCTATTCTACACATCTTTTCATGAGTCTGAGAAAAATGTACAGTTAAGTTAATTTTCTGCTACTCTTCACATTTTGCCATGATGCGGAGAGAAAATGTTGCAGTTTTAAAGTGAAAATCTCACTTTTAAAAGTTCATATTCTGTAAACCCATACCCAGATAATGTTGTTGACTCATCCTATACTCATATTGGTGACCAAAGCATGAATCTGAGAAAAAACACCCCACCTCAAACTTGTATCTCAAACAGACCATTTAAAAAATGCTTGCTATTTCCTCAGAGGATGATGTCATTCTCCTGAGGATAAACTGGCCAATCAGCGGTCTTTATTTAACTAGGCAAGTCAGTTGAGAACAAATTCTTATTTACAGTGATGGCCGAGGAACAATGGGTTAACTGCCTTGTTCAGGGGCAGAATGACAGAGTTTTACCTTGTCAGCTCAGGGATTCAATCTAGCAACCTTTAAAAAAGCGAGACGGAAAAGCTGATTTTAACATACTTAATTAACATTTTTTGTTTTAAATTATAAATGAATGTTTGAAAATTGAGAAAGAGGAGTTTGACTGTTTTTTGTTCCCAAAGTCAACCTTTAAAGTTAATTTCCTACATTTTGCCATTGCTTATGACGTGTTCATATGCTAAAAAAATAAAAACATTTAAAGTAATTATTGACCTGTTCTGAATATTGGAGTCGCATCATGCAGCCTTAGAATGTATTAGAAATCCAAACATATAGCTTTAGATTTGTATCACAACTAAAGTTGCATAAATAATTAAGCATATAGGAGGACCTGTTTCTAATGATCACTTTGTTAACTGTGCTCAATACAGAATAACTGCATGTGCGCACTCCCTCTGAAACCGTTTTGGAAAAATATATTTTCTATTTTATTCAGCTATATTCAATTCAATTTTATTCCTCTTACTATAAAATAATATAAAATAATGCCATAGGAATTATAAGCAAATCTTGTCCGCTAAATGAACTAGCGTAGTTCATATTGCATAGACAGATCAGGGCCTAACATAAGGGCCTAAATCAACAATGGACTAAAGAAACAAATACCAAAAGATAGTTTTTGGGTGGAGTTTTCCTTTAATTCATCTGTTCGTGCCACTGAGATTTTGTTGGGTATAGTTTTTACAGTCCATCACCACCACTGACTGAATGATTAGCTATGTAGACCCATTAACAATGTTGTTATATAATCATTTACTTCGCTTATGTACACCAATACTGACCTGCAATTAAACAAAAAGTATTTAGCTAGATAAAAGCAATATTTGTTATTCTATATTCTGCTATTATGTACAATAATAACTGATATTTTGAAATGTTCTAACCTGAAACGCCACCTGGTGGTGACCAAACATAATGTTTACCAATAATTCACTGGTAAACAGGGAGTGTACGTTGAAAATGTTACAACAGAGGAACCTGCGGGTAAAACACTCTGATAAAAGCATATGGATTGGTATTATATTAACTTAAATTGACGGATAGTTAGATTTACTCTAAATATCTAAGTTAGTATTCAGTCATTCAACCTGGTCAATCAGAGGGAGTATGTTTTGATTTTCTAGCTAACGTTAGCTACACAGTTAACGTTAAATGCCTTCATGATGAGACAACCGCCTTTCCATGTCATTTGAATGTAGCTAGTGCTGGTGGTAAACGTTACAACACCAGGCTGAGTCCACACTCAGCATTATTTGTCCGTTGTTTCCAAATGTTTAAAAAGGTAGCTAGTGACCAAATATACTAGCTAAGTTTGTGAACGAATAGCTACAGACAGTAGCTTCTAGTCGTCGAGCCTAAGCAAATTTGCAGACTTGTTGGGATTTCCCTTCGCTGTGGTTACCATTAGTCACCTTGACGCTTTACTTTAGCTAGCTAGCTAACATTAGCTATTACATTTGCTCAGATTTAACGCTGCTGCAGTCAGAGAAACATCAGGTTAAGTATCGTATACTATCTAAATCAAGATACGAGTATTTTATCACAAGTCTCCTAATACATTATTGGTCATTCTGCAAGATTAACCCTCTTAAAATGTAATAGTGCTCAGTATAGGTTGTTGAGAGCTAGATAATTCCCCACAACAAGATAGCTTCCAGTTAAAGCTTAGTTTATGCAAGTGCCAGTCACCCCATTGACTGCAGTGAACTTTGTTTTAAAAACCCTAACCTGGGTGGGTATAATTTATTGAACGTTCCAACAGGAATCTGTTCCAGAAACTTCGTAAATAACAAGGTTGCCAACAAACAACGCATACAAAGTTGTATAGCGGCCGAATAAGATAGCCCACTTCCTACCGGGTATGTCATTAAGTTTTTCACTCATCACGTTTAATCCGAAAAATGTCTGTCCTCACTCTGGTAGCCTATGGACAAACATTAAGAATAAGCTATGTGGTGAGTTGATGCCTATTCGTCAGCTAGTTAGCAAGGTGACTTTATCGTGCTACGTTGTATGCGTTGTTTGGCAATCTTGTATGAAGTTTTTTGGAACAGATTCCTGTTGAAGAATTTCACAAATTAAACCCACCCCCTATCCTATGTGTTCCTAATCGATACAGGCTAAACAGAACAAAGGACAGAAGAGTAAGCCTCTGATGTTGTTATTTACCGATTTAAATCCTGCACAATACAACTTGAATGGAGCTCACAAATTCATTCAATATGATGTTTTTGTACTACAGGTTCAATTGATGATATGTTAGGATACCTGTTGGGAGATGATGGTATGTGATTACATCCCTACAACAGATCTATGACAATTCAAAATGACAAAGCATTAGTATAATATACTGCAAGTACACACTGTGTAGTGATGGTCAAGTTTTCCTGTTATTTGTACAGATTTCCCAGTGAAGGCCAAAACTCCGGCCCGTGAAGCAGGCAGACTAGGACCTCCTCTACCATCACACAGTGGAAAACAGTGAGTTAACTGGGACTGAAAAAATGTACTGCCAGATCAGAGAGTAGTCTCAACTCTTTCTTTCTTGACCATTTAGACAGAGGATACTGTCAGTCTGCTTGCTAATTCTATGCGTTTTGGTTCTCCAGCTCACTATTGGGCGACGACTTCTTCAGCAAACTGGCTGAGGAAGCTGAAAATGAGGTGAGTTGGCGGGTCATACATTAAGTATAGCAGGGAGGCTGTTGACTGTTTTCCATATACATCTTTTATATTCACTTCCAATCCAGGGCTTTGATGTTTCTGAGGCTGATCCCACAGCCTTACTGGAGAGCATGAATGTAATGATGCCTTGTTCTAATGACGTCTCCCCAGGGAGTAAGACTCCAGGCTTTATGTGTGAACGTTCATAGCCCAGCTGTGTCTGTTCTATCCTTACATAGGACATAGATATGATATGGACGCTGATCTCTTTGGATCAAAGAAAAAGCCCAGTTCAGCCCCAGCTCAGAGTAAAGGCTCCGGCATTGGAGGACCTACGAAAAATCCTCCTAAATCAGGAAACGAGTTAAAAGGAGGAGGAATCTCAGATGAGCTACACATTGAGGAGAAGAAGCCAGGTTCTGCTCCTGCATCGACAGCACGTGGCTACAAGAGGTTCAGCTTCACTGGTGAGGTGACTGTCCTGTCTAGGTCTTTGGCTAGTCTGGCTACACCATTGGTTATCAATAACCCGGGCCACCAAATTAGTATTAATACAATGCAAATATACATAATTGTACATTATTTCTTCCTATTGCTGCATTGCTTCAGATGATGATATTCTTGCCCCAACAACAGACACATAAGGTACCAAAGCTAACAGTTGGACCCATGTATAGACCACAAAATATCAGTTCAACTGTAAAATCCATTAGAGTGCCCCTAAGTGTAGAGTTCTTAACACACCATAAAGCATATTAATATCAAAACAGAATCCCCAGCTCTGGTATCATATGTTGTCTACAGACTTTGATGACCCTTTGGCTGACCTGTTAGATGATCTACCCATAGAAGACAAAAATGAGCCAAAAATCATCAAAAAAGCTCCTCCAGAGAGATCCGTGCTGCCCCCAGACTCCCCTATCATAAAGAAAAAAGAAACAGGTTGTTGAACCTTTTTGTGTGTTTTATTTGTGAATTTA
Source organism: Oncorhynchus masou masou (assembly GCF_036934945.1). Classification (NCBI taxonomy): domain Eukaryota; kingdom Metazoa; phylum Chordata; class Actinopteri; order Salmoniformes; family Salmonidae; genus Oncorhynchus; species Oncorhynchus masou. The sequence continues at coordinate 6,778,179 of NC_088226.1, forward strand.
TACATTGTAACATACCCAAAAGAAGAGCGATACAGAATGTATCAAATGCATATATTTCTCCTGTAGCCTCACCAGCTCCAGTTCCAAAGAAGCGGGGCGAGCTTACGTTTGATGATGACGAGGATGACCTAATGGATGCATTGGGGTTTGGGGAGAGTCCCAAAGAAAGCCCTAAGAAGAATGAGACCGTGCTCATACCAAAGAACGAGCGGTAGGGTCTCAAATGCCTCAGTCAACATCATCAGTTCCAACCAAGGCTATCACAAAACCTATGGACTATGATTAAACCAACAAAAAGTTCATTGGAAATGCACCCTCCCTGTTCCTCTGCGCTGACTGTCTCTAGCAGCAGTGAGCTCCCTCAAAGAGCACGCACCAGCCTAGATGAGATTCTGGGGCGTGGGACGTCCCCTCGCCTTCTGGGGCGCCCTCTAACAGGGGAGAGGAAGGACCCTCCGTAGGAGCAGGAAAAGCAGAAGCATCATCAGGAGACCCCCACTACTAAAGGTAGCTAACACTCCATGTTTTTGTATTTAAAGTGTGATATGGTATTCTTGAATGAAATGAGAGTTGATGTTTCCCTTTGTCAGACCCCTTCCTAGAAGAAGAGCTGACTTTTGGTTCCTATCAACCTACACTGGTCACTACACCTGAGGGATGCCACTCATGCAGACAGTCGGTCAGGTAAGTCAGAGCTCTAGCAGAAGCCCTCCTCATAGTTTGTTTTGGTCAAAGCCTGGATCAACCAAGGTTGGGTCAATAAAAAGTCCATCATATTTAGATATACCGGTAATCTGAGTTCCTGAAGATTATCTATGTAAGTTAATGGACCAGAGTGTATGTCAAAGGAAATGGCCACCATCTAATATTAGCCACTCCTTTTCAGATTCTCCACTGAGGACAACAGTGCCTCTTCTCCTGAGAAGAAACCCAAACCCATCACCCCCACCACGCTCACCCCTACCTTCCCCCGGCCTGCTGCAGACTGGCTGGGGCTCTCGCAGGTAGATGATGACGAGGAGGAAGAGAAGGAAGAGCACCCGCCTGTACCAGAACCCTTGAAGACCCCCTCCTCTTCGTCAGTGGGAAGCAAACCCTCCCCGTCTGGCAACCTCATTCCACAGCCATCGACAGAGACTCCAAACACCTCCTTCAAATCCCCCAAACCAGTAGGACCCAGTGTAGAGGTCTCTGCAAGCCAAAAGGACGAAGATGATTGGCTATCGGGTGCATTGAGCAGGAAGAAGACTCAATCATCTACACGGTCAGAGGAAAAGAGGACAACCCAGGAAGACTTTCTGGGGTTTGGAGACGAGGTGGATCTGGAGTCGTTTCTCAGGTAAGGCTGTAGGACTAGGGTACTCTACATTGAAGGCTGGGTCATACTACTACAGTTCTAGAGAAACACCTACATTAGAAGCAACTGCTTACATCTCAGTATGTTGACATTGGTTGTCTGTTACTTCCTCAGCAAATGTGGTTCTTCACCAGCTTCCAGGAGGAAAGATGCATCCACCCCCAACAAGGAACCAGGGTATGATCAACCTTAATCTAAATAGCTGTGATGTATAATATCTACCACTGCAATATTGCCCCAATGTGCCATATGAGTTCTGGTGCTTTTGGACATTGAGGTCAGGATTATGTTCCTTCTCTTCAAGAGATTCTCCTCTGCCCAGGGAGCCCTCCCATAGACAGCCCAGCCCTACTGCTCATTCTACGCCAGTGAGAAAGGTCCAGTTCAGGCCTGGTATGTTACTCACTCTCATCTTTTTTATTTTTTATTTTTTTATTTCACCTTTATTTAACCAGGTAGGCTAGTTGAGAACAAGTTCTCATTTACAACTGCGACCTGGCCAAGATAAAGCATAGCAGTGTGAACAGACAACACAGAGTTACACATGGAGTAAACAATTAACAAGTCAATAACACAGTAGAAAAAAAAGGGGAGTCTATATACAATGTGTGCAAAAGGCATGAGGAGGTAGGAGAATAATTACAATATTGCAGATTAACACTGGAGTGATAAATGATCAGATGATCATGTACAGGTAGAGATATTGGTGTGCAAAAGAGCAGAAAAGTAAATAAATAAAAACTGTGGGGATGAGGTAGGTGAAAATGGGTGGGCTATTTACCAATAGATTATGTACAGCTGCAGCGATCGGTTAGCTGCTCAGATAGCAGATGTTTGAAGTTGGTGAGGAGATAAAAGTCTCCAACTTCAGCGATTTTTGCAATTCGTTCCAGTCACAGGCAGCAGAGTACTGGAACGAAAGGCGGCCGAATGAGGTGTTGGCTTTAGGGATGATCAGTGAGATACACCTGCTGGAGCGCGTGCTACGGATGGGTGTTGCCATCGTGACCAGTGAACTGAGATAAGGCGTAGCTTTACCTAGCATGGCCTTGTAGATGACCTGGAGCCAGTGGGTCTTGTGACGAATATGTAGCGAGGGCCAGCCGACTAGAGCATACAAGTCGCAGTGGTGGGTAGTATAAGGTGCTTTAGTGACAAAACGGATGGCACTGTGATAAACTGCATCCAGTTTGCTGAGAAGAGTGTTGGAAGCAATTTTGTAGATGACATCGCCGAAGTCGAGGATCGGTAGGATAGTCAGTTTTACTAGGGTAAGCTTGGCAGCGTGAGTGAAGGAGGCTTTGTTACGGAATAGAAAGCCGACTCTTGATTTGATTTTCGATTGGAGATGTTTGATATGGGTCTGGAAGGAGAGTTTGCAGTCTAGCCAGACACCTAGGTACTTATAGGTGTCCACATATTCAAGGTCGGAACCATCCAGTGTGGTGATGCTAGTCGGGCATGCGGGTGCAGGCAGCGATCGGTTGAAAAGCATGCATTTGGTTTTACTAGCGTTTAAGAGCAGTTGGAGGCCACGGAAGGAGTGTTGTATGGCATTGAAGCTCGTTTGGAGGTTAGATAGCACAGTGTCCAATGACGGGCCGAAAGTATATAGAATGGTGTCGTCTGCGTAGAGGTGGATCAGGGAATCGCCCGCAGCAAGAGCAACATCATTGATATATACAGAGAAAAGAGTCGGCCCGAGAATTGAACCCTGTGGCACCCCTATAGAGACTGCCAGAGGACCGGACAGCATGCCCTCCGATTTGACACACTGAACTCTGTCTGCAAAGTAATTGGTGAACCAGGCAAGGCAGTCATCCGAAAAACCGAGGCTACTGAGTCTGCCGATAAGAATATGGTGATTGACAGAGTCGAAAGCCTTGGCAAGGTCGATGAAGACGGCTGCACAGTACTGTCTTTTATCGATGGCGGTTATGATGTCGTTTAGTACCTTGAGTGTGGCTGAGGTGCACCCGTGACCGGCTCGGAAACCAGATTGCATAGCGGAGAAGGTACGGTGGGATTTGAGATGGTCAGTGACCTGTTTGTTGACTTGGCTTTCGAAGACCTTAGATAGGCAAGGCAGAATGGATATAGGTCTGTAACAGTTTGGGTCCAGGGTGTCTCCCCCTTTGAAGAGGGGGATGACTGCGGCAGCTTTCCAATCCTTGGGGATCTCAGACGATATGAAAGAGAGGTTGAACAGGCTGGTAATAGGGGTTGCGACAATGGCGGCGGATAGTTTCAGAAATAGAGGGTCCAGATTGTCAAGCCCAGCTGATTTATACGGGTCCAGGTTTTGCAGCTCTTTCAGAACATCTGCTGACGGGATGAGGTCAATGTCCTTTTTTTCTACTGTGTTATTGACTTGTTAATTGTTTACTCCATGTGTAACTCTGTGTTGTCTGTTCACACTGCTATGCTTTATCTTGGCCAGGTCGCAGTTGTAAATGAGAACTTGCCAGGATACCCGGGCCAGGTCGATTAGAAAGGCCTGCTCACAGAAGTGTTTTAGGGAGCGTTTGACAGTGATGAGTGGTGGTCGTTTGACTGCGGCACCGTAGCGGATACAGGCAATGAGGCAGTGGTCGCTGAGATCCTGATTGAAGACAGCGGAGGTGTATTTGGAGGGCCAGTTGGTCAGGATGACGTCTATGAGGGTGCTCTTGCTTACAGAGTTAGGGTTGTACCTGGTGAGTTCCTTGATGATTTGTGTGAGATTGAGGGCATCTAGCTTAGATTGTAGGACTGCCGGGGTGTTAAGCATATCCCAGTTTAGGTCACCTAACAGAACAAACTCTGAAGCTAGATGGGGGGCAATCAATTCACAAATGGTGTCCAGGGCACAGCTGTGAGCTGAGGGGGGTCGGTAGCAGGCGGCAACAGTGAGAGACTTATTTCTGGAGAGAGTAATTTTCAGAATTAGTAGGTCGAACTGTTTGGGTATGGACCTGGAAAGTATGACATTACTTTGCAGGCTATCTCTGTAGTAGACTGCAACTCCTCCCCCTTTGGCAGTTCTATCTTGACGGAAGATGTTATAGTTGGGTATGGAAATCTCTGAATTTTTGGTGGCCTTCCTGAGCCAGGATTCAGACACGGCAAGGACATCAGGGTTAGCAGAGTGTGCTAAAGCAGTGAGTAAAACAAACTTAGGGAGAAGGCTTCTGATGTTGACATGCATGAAACCAAGGCTTTTTTGATCACAGGTTTAGAGGACCCAGCTAACCATGTCCCTTTTCCCTCTACGTTGTGCTATTCAACTTCTACCACATGGAAAGCATCTTTTATAACAAACGTTTCGTTTTTCCAAGCCAAGTCCCTTTCTAGTCATTTGGCTGACCCAGAGCCTACTAAAATGTCTACCCCTATCCCAACTGACCCTCCTGAGCAGACACAGGAAACCAATCACACATTCACTAGTGACCCAGCTGAGCCAATAGGGACAAAGAGTCATGCCCAGCCCCGACCAGTTCATTCCACTGCCGAAGAAACTATCAGGCAGAATTTGCACACAGACCACACCCCTCACTCACCAACACCTAAGACCCGTACTGAGCTTGTCTCACATCCACAACCCACAGTCCTGTCAAAGGCACACATCAGCTCTCCACTCCCCACAGATACCAGTCGAGCAGTCCACTCATCTCTTCCACAATCCCCCACAATAGTCATCCAACATCCGCCCACCAAACCTCAACCTTTCTCTTCCTCTCAACTAGTCTCCCCCTTTCTATCCACAGCTGTGTCTGCTAGAGTAGGCTTCTATCCTGACCAGACCCCAGACCCCTCTCCCCTGCCAACCTCTGCTACCATTAGCTTCCCCCTGCCCCCGCAGTACCATCCACCAGCCCTGCAGGATCACAGGGAGCCAGGATGGCCAAGTCAAGCAGAGCTGCCCCCTAACTACCCTGCCCAGCCATGGCAGTCTATGTCTGGCCCCATGCCCCATGCTATGATGCCTGGCTCAATGCGGTGTAGGTACTCTTAGGGAAACATAGGGATGGATAGCTTATGGACAGTAGTCATTTGAATAACTTTCTAACTGTATTCATATTTCTAATATTTATGCCTCTAGTTTCTTATCAATCACTGGCATTGATGATGGGCAGATTGTCCTGATTGACATATACTGTTCTTGGTTTCCCAGTGCCACAGCAAAGCCAGATGCAGAACACTGCACCTGCTGTCCAACCACAGGTATGTAGAGGCTTTTCTATATTTAATTTATATGCCCTGTTGTCATTATGGATGATTTGTTTGGAAGCCATAAGTCACTTATTTCATTATATAACTCTTCCTCTCTTTTAAACAGATGTCTCTTTCAGCCAACAGTTTGCAACAGCTCTTACTACAACAGCAGCAGGTAAAGCAATTCTCCAATCACAATGACCTTTTCATTTGATGGAAACACTTGCCCATTCATTCGTTTTTACTAATGTGAACACAGATCAAGACTCAAGTTTTATCAGATGTTCTCTTTTGAGGGTCTTTGTTAACTTTACTTTGGTATCCGTCTCTGACCGTAGTTGGCGTCCCAGCTGCTGGGGTTAGGGGGAGCTGTGGATGAAGCTGGGCTGCAGAGGCAGAAGAGAGAGACTGAGAAGCAGAATGGACATCTAGCTTTACAGGCCCGCATTATCAAACTGGAGGGACAGGTATCTATCAACTGTCTTTTTGACAGTGCTCTTCCTCTTTCTGCCACTTCCATAAACATTCAGCTCTGAAAACTGCGTCTTCTCTTCCAGGTGAGATCTCTACAGCAGGAGCTAGACCAGAACCAGATGTTGCTGGAGAGTGTTCAGCAGAGGCACAAGCAGGACACTGAGCTCATGGAGAACACACACAGGTATGACGGGAGCTCGGAGACCTATAGAGGTCCTGCCACCACCACAGACTGAATCACTACCTCTTTACCCAAAAGAGTGTGTGTGCATCCACCAGGGCTCGTGTGAAGCTGCTTGACGATTCCGCGGCACAGCGAGAAGCACGGGCACGACAGGAATGCGAGGACCTAGCAGAGCGCCTAGCCACGGTCACACATATAGCTGAACAGGAGTGTATGAAGCTGCAGGCACAGCACCAGCGCAGACTGGCCCAAACCCTGCAGGACAGAGACCGAGAGGTGGAGAGACTCAGAGACCTACAGAGGTAAGGGGCTGCAAGATACCACATTAGAGAACAAGAGATGCCTGTATTTTCTCCCTAAAACCCAGCTATTTTCACTGCTTGTGGATAAAATAATGTATCTTTATATTTCCATAATGTTCCTTAATTTTTATTTGCTCTGTCACGGTTTACTTCTCCACTCCCCACTATATTTTGGAGATGAAGAAAGACCACGAGGATCAGGTCCAGAGGCTGAAGAGATTGAAGGATGAGGAGATTGATGCTGTGACCAGTGCCACATCACATACCAGGTCACACATGCATTTCTACTCAATACTAATTTTTAACCATACTCTGCTTAATCTCTGACCGTTGCATAAGAATTATACAGAGGACATGCTACATATAACCAAACTTGTCAACTACAGTTGACATCATATAGTCTCTCTCATTCTGTGTATTGGTGTTGTAGGTCCCTGACAGTGGTGATTGAACAGATGGAGCATTTCTCCCACAGGCTGGGAGACCTTTTGTCTCGGGTGGAGAGCACCCATGAGAACACTGCCCAGGGGCTGGAGCAGGGGGAACGGCAGAGAGACGAACAGCTCCGAGGTATCATACCACTACTCAGTTTTATGAAAAGAAAACAATGATTTTCATAATACAGTAGTTTCTATTTATTTTCCCTTCAGTCAGTGAGAATGACATTATGTGAAAGTCTGCTTGTCTGCTCGTTTCAGTGATGCAAGACCGTCTGGGCCAGCAGCAGAGGGCCATGGCAGAATAGGGAACAAGGCTCAAAGAAGTCATTGCCAAGATGGACACCCAGCTGGCTGAGCAGCAGAGGCAGCTAGAGAAGGTCAGGAGTCACTGAGGTTAGGTCTTTGTTGACTGTGCTTCTGTGACAGGTTGTCATTGTAAATATGATTCTTAATTGACTTACTTGTATAAATAAAAATGTTGCCATGTCACTCTGGAAGAAAATGGGATTGTAAAGGAAAACATGTCTTGAGTGACTTCATTTGAGGTTTTGTGTGTGTCAACACAGGGCTCCAGACTAACGTTTTCTGTTGGTGGCACCACGCCCCTAATTTTTTTACATTTGGCACCATTTTATAAAATCATTCACAATGCTTTATTATCATATATGCAGTCACTTTAACTATACATCCATGTACATACTTCCTCAATTGGGCTGGCCAACCAGTGCTCCTGCACATTGGCTAACCGGGCTATCTGCATTGTGTCCCACCCACCAACCCCTCTTAAGCTACTGCGACTCTCTCTTCATGTATGCATAGTCACTTTAACCATATGTACATACAACCTCAGCCTGACTAACCGGTGTCTGTATATAGCCTCGCTACTTTTATAGCCTTTCTTTACTTACCTATTATTCACCTAATACAGTTTTGCACTATTGGTTAGAGCCTGTAAGTAAGCATTTCACTAAGGTCTACAGTCGTGGCCAAAAGTTGAGAATGACACATTATTTTCCACGAAGTTTGCTGCTTCAGTGTCTAGATATTTTTGTCAGATGTTACTATGGAATACTGAAGAATAATTACAAGCATTTTATAACAATTACATGAAGTTGTTGCAAAGAGTCAATATTTGCAGTGTTGACCCTTCTTTTTTAAGACCTCTGCAATCCGCCCTAGCTTCCTGACTGATGGCAGCCCATTCTTGCATAATCAATGAGTTTGTGGGTTTTTGTTTGTCCACCCGCCTCTTGAGGATTGACCACAAATTCTCAATGGGATTAAGGTCTGGGGAGTTTCCTGGCCATGGACACAAAATATCTGTATGTTTTGTTCCCCAAGCCACTTAGTTATCACTTTTGCCTTATGGCAAGGTGCTCCATCATGCTGGAAAAGGCATTGTTCATCACCAAACTGTTCTTGGATGGTTGGGAGAAGTTGCTCTCGGGGGATGTTTTGGTACCATTCTTTATTCATGGCTGTGTTCTTAGGCAAAATTGTGAGTGAGCCCACTCCCTTGGCTGAGAAGCAACCATGTTTGACAGGGGAAGAACAATGATTCTAAGCACCACCCTCCTTTTGAAGCTTCGTCTTATTTGAACTCAATCGTCATAACAGAGTGATCTCCAGCCTTGTCCTCATCAACACTCACACCTGTGTTAACAAGAGAATCACTGACATGTCAGCTGGTCCCTTTGTGGCAGGGCTGAAATGCAGTGGAAATATTTTTTGGGGGATTCAGTTCATTTAAGGCAAAAAGGGACTTTGTAATTAATCTGACTTTTCATAACATTCTGGGGTATAGGCAAATTGCCATCGTACAAACTGAGGCAGCAGACTTCGAAAATTAATGTCATTCTCAACTTTTGGCCATGACTATACACCTGTTGTATTCTAAGCACTTTGATTAAGTGTAACAGACAGATGTTATTCATTAAGTTACATGTCCAAGCAGGATTCAATTTTTTTTTATGCAGCCTAATCCAGTGAATGTCATGAATTGTTGGTTCACAAGTCAAAATAGGGCTCCAGAATATAGACATGAATGTACCTTCATCTTTATGTGCGCCAATATTATGTAGGCCTAATTCAATTGGCGCTAATTCACCACCTGAGGAAATGGAAACCCAAAACACATTAGCTAGATCTAAATAAACCTATTGCTAGAAGCATGCTTTCATCTAACCGTAAAGGTAACGTCCTAAAAAACAGTGCACTTTGAGCTCAGTAACGATCATTAATAAATGTGTTATACCTACAGAAAGCAGAGACCCCTCCATTTTCAACATAACTAGCTTGCTTCCAAAGTGATTCGCCGCAAATGCATGAGGCTCGCTCATTACAGAATCCAGCACCATTGAAACAGGCAGGTAGTGGCACAGCAGACATTTATTATGAGGTTAATGCACTTCACTTTTGAACAACTTCATGGTTTTAGCCATCCCAAAATGGAATGTTTTGTTTGAGGTGACCAGGTAGAATGTGCAGCTCGCACCAGTGCCACCAATAAAAGATGTACTTGTACAGCCAAATCAATATTATATTCACGAAGAGAGGTTGTCTTGAGTTGCATAAATAGTTAGCGTTTCTTTCCATTTCTCCAGAATGTTAAATATGACGATTGTGTTGTAGGAGCGCTGGAGAGTGAATGCAGAGCAGGCTAAGGCTGACTTATCTCAGCGAGGCCTGGAAGAAGAGACGCTCTTTAACTCAGCACATCAGCATGGAGAGAGAGGAGCTGGAGAGGGCAAAAATAAGACATGAGGGAGAAGTGGTTCAAGACACCCGCCAGATCCCTACTCAAGTGTTTCCCATCCCTGGTCCTCAAGTACCCCCTACAGTACACCTGATTCAACTAATCATCAAGCCCTGAATGAGGTGTCAGGTTGGGGGTACTGGAGGACCAGGGTTGGGAAACACTGACTTCCAAGACCCCTACTCCCCTCCATGTCTAGAGTGCCTTGTTGGAGGAGCAGCAGGTAATGCAGCGCAGAGGAGAGAAGGAAGCTGGCAGCTGAGTGGACCCAGTTCCACACCCAGGAGAAGCAGAGGCAGGACCGAGCAGAGCAGGAGGCCAGCCGGGCACTGGAGAGGGATGCCCACAGAGAGCTCCATCATCAGCATGGCACAGGTACTGCAGACTAGGATAGGACAAGAGGCTTGCATGTCTGGCATTTTGCATGCAACAATGCTAGAGTTTTACCATGTTCAGGCAATGGAGTTCACCTAACCCAAGCGTCATTACATTTCACTCACTTGATCTCAAGCAATTGAGATTCGCAGTTCTGAAACAGGCTTGTCTTCTGTAATCACCAGGAACAGGTGGACCTGAAGCTGCGCGCTGGGGAGGTAAAGCAGCATGAGGCGGCTGTAGCACAGGAGAGGGAGGCTCTGGAGAGACAGAGGGAGGAACTGGACAGGGAAAGAGCGGCTGAGTGGTACAGGTCTGCAGCTGAAGACACGTGCCCAGGAGGAAGAGGCCTTCAGCAAGGTCTGGACCACAACCTCATCACTATTAGCTAGCTATTGGGTTGACAGTAATGTATATAAATCATTGGTTATTGTATGCGATAGGAGGTAGCACAATGTTGTGACTGGGCGCCCCGTGTCGGTATTTGCAGCTGGCATCAGAAAAATATGGTGAGAAGGCCCTACAGGAGTCTAGACAGGTGAAGGCTGAGAAGCATCCACTCCCAGATGGAGACAGACAGCAGGAGCAGCACCTCCATCAGGTCAACAAGTGTGTGTGTGTGGGGGGTATACCAGCCAATCTCCCACCAGCAACAGTGAATTATGGTTGGAATGGTTCCATTCCAGCCGGCCCTCCTATAGCACCTTTGAATTGTGTACAAATCATATCCAGACTCATGGAAATGTTAGTGTATCAACTAACCATTTCACCTCCTGCAGGAGAGTGAAGATGACTGAGCAGCGTCGCAATGGAGACTCAAGCACAGCCTCCCAATCACTTTTCGCTCAATCTATGGCCCCTATATTCACAGATGGGCTGAGCCTTTTACAAAACAAAGTTGTTAATTTGTCAAATTAACACAGAACAGCATATTTTACGATATTTTCAATACTGTAGACTTCAGACCATTGTTGGCAGTACCTCAAGTGGCCTCCACCAAGGCACTCACCCCTGTTCTCTAGTCCAGATTCTACAGAGCTCCAGGCCAGGTTGGCCCTGCTCAGGCACACAGCAGAGAAGGTAACTGATACATTACAATCAGTTTCAAGTTGGACAGTTTGAGCCAATTTCAGAAGTCAGCTTTGAATATTACTGTTGATTGTCTAGTAAAGATGGAAGCAAATTGGTTTCAAATCTTTATTGTAGATACATGTACTGGTTTTATCTTCTTAGGATCGTGACTTTCTGCAGGACAAGCAGTTCTTCCTGGACACACTCAAGAAAGAGCCTTTCACACTGATTAACTGTGGGGCTTAGAACCCTGTGACTTCCTGGTTTTAAGTACACCATTAAACTTGACATTTTCTAATGTTTGCATTGAACTAGTTTTTTAGTCAGTCACTGATCATTCATTTGGTGAATTTCAGTTCTTGAGTCCGGTCCTTGGCACAACGTCTTTGGCCCCATTACCTAAAATGAAAAACATCTAGTAAGCCAAGGAAGGGCTCCAACAGGCAAATGTTACCTTATAAAACCAGAAAGTGAGTACATATGGATCTCCCATCAAGCCTCAGGGGTTTCTGTAAGTCAACACTGCTGTTCAGACAGGGATAACATGTTTCATCACAGGCTTGTTACCCTCTTCACATCTGTGCCACCATTACTCATACCATTTAATTATCAGCCATAAGACTAATTCAGTTCATGTAGTTACCTGATCCCAATGGCATTACTTGCTGTATTTTCAGGGGTTCACATCCAGGTTTGCAGACCTGTAAAGAAGTTACATTAATTTGGTTCAATGCTACAATTGCCAAAAGCATGGTGACATTCAGGGCTGTGAATTTCTCAGAGCAGCTTTATCCAGCGTCAGTTATCGCATCAGACGGCACTTCCTATGCAGCAATTTCATCTCTGAAACCACAGTCACCATTATATCCACTGTAAAGTAGACCTAAAACCTAGCTGAGCACTTACCAATTAACTGTCCTCTTGACCCACCGGCACTATAAAACATTTGAAATATTAATACATGTTCATCATGGTAATACTTTAATGAATCATTATCCCACAATATTAATCTCCCATCAAGTCTCAGGGGTTTCTATAAGTCAACACTGTTGTTCAGACAGGGATAACTTGTTTCATCACAGACTTGTTACTACACCCCCCACAGATTGAACACCATTACTTAACAATCTGACACCTTAATGTCAAAAGTAGCGGTTACCTGCTCACATGGGAGTGACTTCATTGGAACATTTATGGGATCACACCCAGGTTGGCAGACCTGTAAAGAAATTACCAAGTTTGGTTCGAATTAGCACAACTGTCAAAAGCCCCCCCAAAAAAAATCGACCCGCCACATTCTCTACACTACATACGTTCGAAAGATAGAAATGGTACTTAGGGTAGGTATTTATACATTTCAAACGCCCATGTGACCAATCTTGGACTAGTATTTGAATTTCCAGGGGCAGACCTCTGTGCATACTACGCCACACAATAATCAATCAACTGACAAAAACGTACCCATTCAAATCATGAGTTTTCCATCAAACCTTAGGGGTTTCAGTAAGTCAACACTGTTGTTCAGACAGGGATAACTTGTTTCATCACAGGCTTGTTAATTAAGTTAGGCAGACACTTCAGACCTGCTTAAATCTGACTGTCAAACTGCCCAATTTAAAACTGGTCAAACGTAACCATGGATATTGTTTTACCGCTTGAGTGGACACAGCCCATAAGACTTCCATCCACGTGAGTTAAGATGGGAGACCGTTCTAACGGCTCTGAACGGTGCAGACAAAGATCAGACGGATACATAGCTAACCACACACAATCTACAGTGGAAACAATGTTTCCGCGCTAGTAAATTAATCATAAGTCTGCCGCAAATGTTGACGCAGACCACGTTCCCACACCTCAGGCGACCTGCACCAGTGATTACTAAACCCGTTTGAAGTGATAAGGAAAATCAGGTAACGTATGTTCGAACCTGATCTACAGAAACACCAGGGTTCTGAATGTTATTTAAACAGGCCAGGCCTAGACTTTGTCAGAAAGTTAGCTAGCCATGTGGCTAGCAGTTAGCGAACTACCTCCTTTTGCACATGGCTAACAGTTGTTACTTACAATTTACACTCATGGTGGCTGGTTAACACTGGAGTTCGTAGTGTCTTTTAAGCATTTTGCTATGAGTTTGTGCAGATAGTCCCCCCCCCAAAAAAAAAAAATAATAATAATAATTCAGCCCGCCACATATTCTCTACACTAGATACGTTCGAAAGACTGAAATTGTGCTTAGGGTAGGTATTTATACATTTAATACGTCATACCCCCCCCCCCCCCATGTGACCAATCTTGGACCAGTAGGGAGTGGGGTTTGAATTTCCAGGGGCAGACCTCAAGTGGAGCACATATCTGGAAGGCTACTCAGTCAGCCGTTGGGTTGGCTGACTTAATGTTTTAATCAGTGGTTGCAATCGGTCTCAGTGAATGCACCTATTAATACATATTTGTGATTTAATTTCCATATTTTTCTTCTTTCTTTGCCCTCTGTTGCAAGCCAGTGTCCCTTGGTGCACATTTATGCACGTTTGGCACACTGGGGGGCATAAACTCCAGGCCTTAGCAGGCATATATCCGACTTTATGAAATAATGGAAATATATATACCGGTAGTCTAGACCTAAATGATTGAACAACATGGGATATTCTGACCATATAGCCTTCAAATAGACAAATGAGTGCCTTGGTTTGAAAATACCTAATTGCATTTGGTGAGGCTATAAGAGAGTAATCAATCTAAAGCATTGCATCTCGTCTTTCATAATAATATTCTAACATCAATAGATCATATTATTTGCTACTGGAAAAATAGGGCCTTGCTATTTACCACGATGTAAATAGCAAAGCGGTAAATAGGCCTAACTGATCAACAATTTAACCATTAGCCTGCAGCAAATTGGTTATTTACCGCTTTGCTAATATTTGCTCAAGATGCTAAACATTTATTATATTCCATGAGAAGAGGTGGATTCCTGACATGGGGCACCTTGTCCAACTTTAATTTCTCAGTGTGTGATTCCCCTTTTAGTCACTAGGGAGAGACCTTTCAACAAGGAAAACAGCTGGTTGACTCCGGGTCCAACAGTAGTCAAATAGGCAGGGGCAGCCAGCCGCAGTCATCCTCATCAACCGCACGCCGATCTGCGGATCACATCGTCCACGGGATGGATAACGACATGGCCGAACCGGACCCATCCCGTCAGCGCAATGGTGTCGTGGAAGGGCTTTATGGAGAATTCACGGACTCGCTCAATTCAAAGGTCAGATATTCTGTGAGCTTGACTGAGAGTGCTCTCACTATACAAAAGATCTCATCGTCACCTGGACAGGATGAGGTGGTTTTCCATTTAGCTGACTGTCTTGGCTGCCGGGCTTATAAAGTGGAGGACGAAGCGGACGTTGGGGCGGTCTTTACAGCCTATTTCTACCCGTTCAAGAGGCGATGGATAAGCACAGGCATGGCCCGGCAGAAAGTAGAGCAGTGCTTTCGGGTCGCACTGGTCCAGGACCCTCTCACTAATCTTCAAGAGGCAGAGAGATGGGCGCGTGCCATCAGAGAGGCTTCTATCCGCCAGATACCCCGACGACATGGTGAGAAGCAAGGCTGCATAGTTTAAATGAACCAATTGTTTCTTTCTGGTATAGTTATGTTTGATGAGCCCGTAGGTTCTAATTTAATTTCGCCAAATGGCATCGAACTCTAGGCTATTTATATGAATAACCTGAAAAGTCTGTCATCATTGCGATATACTGTGGGTATATATGTTTCCTCATTTATTTCGGAGGAATTGTAATACTTTGCCCAGGGAAATTGGGCTTATAAATTCAGTTCAAAATGTGAGGGTAACTTTCCATCCCCTTTATCCCATACTGCACCTAAGGTCCAGTAATTCACAACCTGCTTACTCGGTTTCTATAGAATAGGATAGGCTTAAGTGCCAACTGACTGGGTAAGCTTGGAGAAGGAAATGGAATGTCCTGGAAATGGAATGTCTTTCATCTCTCACACCCAATAACCAGCTTTACCTGCTGTGGGAGGATGACTGCCAGTTACCTTTCTCAAGAGTGAAATCATTTGCATAGATTTGCAACTGTGAAATTTCTGTATAATTTGTCAGG
Source organism: Oncorhynchus masou masou (assembly GCF_036934945.1). Classification (NCBI taxonomy): domain Eukaryota; kingdom Metazoa; phylum Chordata; class Actinopteri; order Salmoniformes; family Salmonidae; genus Oncorhynchus; species Oncorhynchus masou. Next base: position 6,793,449 of record NC_088226.1, read on the forward strand.
GGTAATTTAGTCATCGCAAAAGCAACATAGCTGAACCCAAGTACTCAAGTGATTGAACTCATAGTTTTTCATCTAATGGTGCTTATGCCGGTTGTCTTGGATCAGGAAAACCCTTATTACAAAACAACTGTATTCAAATGCCTGCTTTTAAAATCTTCAGTCCATGTCATAGACTTAGGTCCATGTGCAGAGACCCGACTCTCCCTACTGAATCAGTTCTGAACATGAAACAGAGTGCTGCTGATGCTAGTTACCCAGTTACCACTCACTGAGGAGATCATTTGGTGTGGATGAAGCTGCCACAGGGAGAGCCATATGCAAAATACTATGCATATGACATTCTGTCAAAATATCGCACATTATCTTGAATTGAGTTTATCCAAGTTATTGCTACAAGATGAAATGTCTCACATTAATGTGTGCTTTGTTAAATTGCATTATTAGATTGGTTTTACTAGTTTATTTGAATCCCCATTAGCTCTTGCGAAACAGCAGCTATTCTTCCTGGGCTCCACACAAAAACATAGAACATGACAAGGAACAAAACACTGATACGCTGATAGACAAGAACAGTCACACAAATAAGATAGGAGTGCATGTGCCATGGGCCTAAATAGGCAGAATGTAAGGGAATTTCCATCTGAACGAAAAGGAGAGCTGTCGAGGATATAGTCAATCATAAATCTAATCGGTTTAAGTTGCAAGGAGACACCCTCCAGCATAGAAACATAAAAAACTTCTAACGGTCCTTCTCTGAGAAGGCACTTATATATTAATCAAACAGTACCAAATATTCTCTAAACATCAGCCCGAGAGCCTTGTAATGAAGTCAAAATAAAAGACAGTGACTTTGCCATCTGCTACAGAATCACACAGTGTTCATAATGTCATTGTGTCCCTAGTCCTTGTTTCTTCAGTAGCTCTGGCATCAATCACTATCGAACGATATGAGAACAATCCATAACATTCAGTGACAGGTCTAGTGACCATCAACCCCTTCACAAATGAGTATCATAAATAAAGCACTGGAAATCATGTATTACAGAACGGGAAAACATATACATATGCTAAGCATTGTGTTAATTATCTTAACTGAATAGCAACTTTATTCATCTTAAATATTTCCCATTACACAGAGTGAAGATAATTGTCCATAAAACAGGGGTGCCTGCCTATTATCTGCTTAGGGGCCCATGCTTAGGGGCCCATGCTTGGGGCACTCTCTAGACCCCTCAGTGGCATAGTTCTAGAGGAAATGGATATTTGATTTGGCAGTGACGGATTTGGAATGTTGGTTGCCAGAAATGGAGTCAGGTGTTGGTGGAATAAGGAATGAGGTCGCCCCGTGAATTGCCCTTTAGGTGTCCAAGGCAACTGAGACAAGGGTCTTTGTGTGAGTTGCACCTTAGGCCTGGAGCCAGCAGGAGTTGGAGTTTCAGAGCTTTGCCAAGAAGACAGATGGTAACCTGACCTGAGAGGTAACTGGTAGCATTCTCTCTGGCCTGCTGGACTTCAAAAGCCACCAAAGACCATTTTTAAAATGTCAATTCGCACATATTAATGAAGTGTCTATTGATAGCCACTGATGATAAGCCATTGAAATGCTAACACTTGATGAACTGTGGCATGACTCAGGATTCCTGCTCTAGTACAAGAAGGCTTCTCCATCTGTAGTACAGTGACTACTGCATAATGCAATGATATCATTAATTGATATGTTTTTTTTTAGCATTCAAGATTCGGGCCAGACAATAATACAGTATTCAACAGAATATATTATGTAGTTTAAATGAGTAATGGGAAGCTAATAGATGCAACAAAATACGCCACATTAATTTTTGTTCTGGAGCAAGGGTGTCAAACTCATTCCATGGAGGACCTAGTGTCTGCAGGTTTTTGTTTTGCCTTTCAATTAAGCCCTAGACAACCAGGTGAGGGGAGTTCTTTACTAATTAGTGACCTTAATGTATGAGGGACAGAGGGCGTATGAAAGTCAGAGGTTGTATAAAAGTCTGAGGGACCGACTAATCCCTGAAGGGATATTTATGTTAATTCATTTCATTTTATCTGGTGATGCAAGCTGGATAGGTTGGATTAAGAAGATCATTTCTTTTTTTCCTATAAGGTTAATGTTTAGGGAAAGCTATCAGACACTTTCAGTGCGTAATACCACATCAATTTGTTGAGACTGTAGATGCTAGATATTCCTTTTCCAGCTGTTTTATTGTGGTTCAGTCACAGCTTGACTGTGTAAGGACTGCACAGTGTGTGTTTAAGTATCTGCTGTCTACCATTCAGTTCCTGTCACAGCCAGGTCACATCGGACTGAATGAGGTGTAAATAATGAAATCCTCAAACAATGTGATGTACCTTTGCACATCAAAGGCCATGGAAGGTAATATCCTGCTATTTGCAATGCTTAGAGGTACCATAAAATGAATGTCTGCATTTTTGTAAGGAAATTCAGTCTGTCTTGACTTTCAGGAAGGTAAAATGTGTTCAGTGTGAACTTCTACGACTAAAACCAGATAGAAAATATAATGGACCTATATATTTAAAAAAATATATATCATCTTTGAGAACTAACATTCACCAAAATAAAAACTCAGGGAGAATCTAAAATGTAAAAAAAATGTCATGGCCCCCATTGATTTTGTTATAATGTTTGAGTCACTCAGATAGCATAAGAACACAACATAAGCCATGGCAAAATGTGTAAAATTGCAGGAAATTAGCTTTAAAACGTCAAAATGTTGTCTCTCTGTGTGTGTTCCACGGAGAGGGTATGTATCTGTCACTGTGATATCGCCCTGTGGCCCAATGCTCTGCTGACGCCACAGTGTCTCTCAGTGATGGAGACAAGAGCTGAACGGTGCCCCTGCTACATCAGTGGCCTCTCACCCTAGCCAGGCTGGTCCCCCGGAGCCCTCATCTCCTGCTCTGCTCCCTCAGACAGGCCTGCCTGTGACAGGCTGTCAGAGCCCCTGGCTCTACCTCTGTGGGCTGGGTGTCTAACCCCCAACCCTAATCTTGGACTCACTCAAGCTTGTTTGCAGATATGCCAGCTATGTCTGAGTCATGGAGGTAGTGTTACACCTTGGGGACACCTGAGACAGCAAGCTTTCACTTAAAGCCATTTCTACCAGCATTGTCTTTTGTTTTCCTCTGTGTTCTGGCTAGTTTTCACTTATAGTGATGTGTCATAGCAATAATGCAATAATGTGTGGACATAATGAGATATATTATGTTCTAAATTAATGTGTTTAGTAATGCTATATTTATTGCTTTAGTAATAGATTGAACATACACAGCAAAGTTGATCAGCTAATCAGTTCCATTCATTTGATCCCAGCCTCAGTACTTGTTAGTACTCACACTCAGCCACCTCACCTCTCTGTTTACCCATTTCCTCAGAGAAACACACACACTAGCTTGCTTGTCAGACAGCCCTTCAGCATGAGTCAGGGTCACATCTGCCCACAGGCACTTAACCACACACGCACGCACACACACACACACACACACACACACACACACACACACACACACACACACACACACACACACACACACACACACACACACACACACACACACACACACACACACACACACACACACACACACACACACACACACACACACACACACACACACACACAGGACCTAAAAGGTTGTTTCCACAGAAATGACTCTGGGCAGCATGTTACAAAATATGACTTAGCTCCTCATTTAGGGTCCACACTGTTTCTGTAACCAACTTGACTGGTGAAGATCACCGCCTGCAACAGAAGCCCTGTTCATACCTAGTTCTAGCATGCGCCTTTTGTCCTGATCTTGTCAACATTCTGATTGTACCCACATTTTTAGACAGGTGTAGACGATGAAAAGACACATTGTGATTTGATTGTAATCAGATCTTCCTGAGGTAGTCAGGCACCGATTGTGTCTGGATATCAGTCAAGTGTAAACAGATCTGGAATGGTCAAACTATTTAAATTAGCATTATACCAGCCTCAAACATCAATGACAGATACTACCATTGATGTACGGCATCAGTAATTGTCTTAAAATAAATACATTCATGTTATTTTGAAAGAATATCTGTCAAATAATTTGCTTACAGGGAGGCACCAGCTAATCTGGTCACAATGCGGACACCGTGAACGGATAAGAGACACATTTTAATACAATGTGTAGACACGATAAACCTTGATCACATAGTTATTGGATCATATTGATCAGATCACATGTTAGCGCAAGGTGTAAACAATGCTATAATGAACCCTGTAGGACTGCTATTGAAACCTTTGTAACTATCAAGCTCTGATAACCAACTTCAATTCGGAAAGCTTTGCTTTCGCGCTGTATCCATGTGAAGGAGTTTTTTTCCTGTGATAAGTGAAATACAGAGCTATACAGTATTTCTAGTTGCTGTCCATAGGTGCACAAACGTACACTTCTTTTAATGTCAACTCGATATGTTTTCTATACCCAATTTTACCATAGATAGACCTAATAATGATAACCGGTCTTTGACTGATTAGATCACCTGTGAGCACATATGTTAGAGCCCACCTCTTATTGACCCAGGAACCATGGAAATGCTTCCTCGACATATACTCTGAGGCTTCTGGGAGCTGAAGGCTTTTGAACAATGGGAGGCCCTATGTTTGAAAGTAACGTTACCAAGTTAATGAGTAGACCAACATCTAGATTGCGTCTTTAGTTTTAGCCCCAAGCAACCATTAATGTACTGCTACAGGAGCCTGAAGTAGTCAGGAGACAGGAAACACAGCAGAATACAGCAGAGCATGATATTGCTTACATGGAAATATCTCATGTTCTGTGGTGGTAAAGGCGGTGCTGAATTCCTACTCACAAGCTGTCGGGGGTGTAATTTTGCACCGCCAATTTTTCAGTTTTTGATTTTTTAATAAAGTTTGAAATATCCAATAAATTTTGTTCCACTTCATGATTGTGTCCCACTTGTTGTTGATTCTTCACAAAAAATACAGTTTTATATCTTTATGTTTGAAGCCTGAATTGTGGCAAAAGGTCGCAAAGTTCAAGAGGGCCGAATACTTTCGCAAGGCACTGTATGTACCAAAAGGCAGCATCCACCATTGTGTCTGAAAGACATGTAGTCAGAGCCTTTTGTGTATAAAAGCCACATTGTGTAGTGTGAAGAAAAAAATACAATGGCAACCCTTTGTATGAATGGGGAAGAGTTAGCAAGACTGTGTTTTGATACTGTCTTAATACTGCTCTTTCTGATGGTTTCACACTTCACTTTGAGATATTTCGGGACCTCTGCTGTCCCTGCACACGAGCCAAATGAGTAGGAGGTGCCACTCCAGGTCAGCCGGCTGGTAATTGGATTTCTGGGCAGGGACAGGGGAGGCCAGACGGCACTGGGCATGAACCAGACAGAGGGGCCTTGTGTGGAGGGACAGTGGCACAGCAGGGTAAGGGTGTACTGGTGCCAGTCCTGTTGGCATGAGGCTACAGGATGGAATTCACAGAGCAGCGCGATGGCTGTTTCACTGCTCCCAGGGATCCAATTAGGCCCATGGGACCGGTCCCAATGCCCAGCAGAACCGGACTCACACTCACTGGTGAGAAGTTGCTTCCACATGTGGCACATGCAGGGTTCAGAGGATAATGCTCAACTGCCAACCTTGATCCGGTATTGATAATGTCTAACAGGTTTCATTTGAGTCTGAAGTACTACTCATAACCACAAACAAGTGTAATCTCTGTAAGGATGACCCCAATTAGTCGATTGGTCGATTGTTTGGTCGATAGGCTGTTGCTTGACCAAGAATGTTTTAGTCGAGCAGTAGCAAATATATTAAAAATAAATTATGTGGACTAATCCATTTTGAGGCCTCAGGGATGGCAGACCACAGTATTATTTACCATAATTTCTAATTTGGAATGTTTGTTTGTTTATGGTAATTTATGTTAATACATTCAATATCTTATAATAATTACAGGTCCAGGGTGGCACAGCGGTCAAAAAGCACTGCACCACAGTATCAAATCAAATTTATTTATATAGCCCTTCGTACATCAGCTGATATCTCAAAGTGCTGTACAGAAACCCAGCCTAAAACCCCAAACAGCAAGCAATGCAGGTGTAGAAGCACGGTGGTTAGGAAAAACTCCCTAGAAAGGCCAAAACATAGGAAGAAACCTAGAGAGGAACCAGGCTATGTGGGGTGGCCAGTCCTCTTCTGGCTGTGCCGGGTAGAGATTATAACAGAACATGGCCAAGATGTTCAAATGTTCATAAATGACCAGCATGGTCGAATAATAATAAGGCAGAACAGTTGAAACTGGAGCAGCAGCACGGCCAGGTGGACTGGGGACAGCAAGGAGTCATCATGTCAGGTAGTCCTGGGGCATGGTCCTAGGGCTCAGGTCCTCCGAGAGAGAGGAGAGAATTAGAGAACGCACACTTAGATTCACACAGGACACCGAATTGGACAGGATAAGTACTCCAGATATAACAAACTGACCCCAGCCCCCCGACACATAAACTACTGCAGCATAAATACTGGAGGCTGAGACAGGAGGGGTCAGGAGACACTGTGGCCCCATCCGAGGACACCCCCGGACAGGGCCAAACAGGAAGGATATAACCCCACCCACTTTGCCAAAGCACAGCTCCCACACCACTAGAGGGATATCTTCAACCAGTACTGAGGCATCACTACAGCCCGGGGTTCAATCCCAGGCTGTGTCACAACCGGCTGTGACCGGGAGCCCCATAGGACTGCTCACAATTGGACATCCGGGGTATGGGAGGGTGACCGGTGCGGCTTTCCTTGGCTCATCGTGCTCTAGCAACTCCTTGTGACAGGGCTGGGCACCTGCAAGCTGACTCCGGTCATCAGTTGAACGGGGTTTCCTCTGACACATTGGTGCGGCATCCGGGTTAAGTGAGCAGTGTGATAAGAAGTAGGCGGCCAGGCGGGTCATGTTTCGGAGGACCTTCGCCTCTCCCGAGCCAATTGAGGAGTTGCAGAGCTGAGCCAAGGGAAAAAATAAAATAAATATGCCTGTGACTGCCGGGCCTGGTTAGTACTGGGACGGGAGATCGCCTGGGAATACCAGGTGCTAAAAACTATATTATTATTATAGTCTTACCGTTGTCATTGTAGGAGTGGAAACGTTGTTGGTAGAATGCACATCCTAAGTTTTGGTTTATTTCATTCCATTTCCGAGTTGTCAATTTATTGACTGTCTTTTTTTTGAAGCGCTCCTGTCAATCTTGAGTAAGGACATGCACCTGATTACACATAGAAGTAGGCCTAGGCTACCTGGCCTGCACACAAATGTAGACCTATAAATGTGCCCATTCGGGGATCTGATACTATTTCTGATTGTCTTAACTCACAATCACTGTGGAGCTTCTCAAAGTCATCTTTCCTTCGCCTCAAACAGCAAATAAACACTCTGTTTTTACATCCATTGAGAATCACAATAGTTCCTTAACGTAGCCTAATTTAGAAATTCGCTCCCTTTTGATAACCACTCAGCATGAAAGGGTGAAAAAAATCTCATGCTCTGATCCAGTTGAAACGTCATAAAATAGGCCTGCCTGATTACTTCTTATCCCTTGCGCAAATAGCCTACAGCTGTGTCTGTTTGGGAAACTCTTAGAGCCCAGGATATTTTTACATATTGGCAATGGCAATAGAAGTTATTTTTTTATTTGATTAATTTTCATTTAGATAGAATTGTGATTAACCACATGACATTGATTTTGAGACACGAAGACTTTAATATAAATTAAATGAAACTTTTCCACGAATATGTGCATATGAAAATCGTAACTGGCACGCAGATCAGGAGAAATGGTATGATAACTTGGCACTCCAAATGGAAAAGGCTGCCAACCGCTGGTGTATTCTATTACTGGCAACTTCAGGAGCATAATGGCAGAATCTGCGAAGCCCAGCAGCAGTGAGAGGAGGGTCGGGTCAGGAACAGGTTAGGCTTATTGATCCCTGGCTTCCTCATTTTTAATCACAGTGCTCTGGTAATAATTCTGAAGATAACCACACAGATCATAACAGAGTAGCATTACTTAAAGAAATTCTCCGGTACTTGTGTATACTTTTTAGCCAGTAGTTCTGAAAGTAGCACTCATGAGCCAAAAGTGGTCCCCGAAAATGGTGTACTACCTCATATATGTGCAGATATATGCACCACGTCATGGCTTTCTCTCTCGCTCTGCTCTGTGTGCATCTTGCTAGCTTTCACTCATATTGCAGGGGGCTGAAGCTCATTGGCTGAAACTCAAATTGCTAGGTGTCTGGCTCACGTGTGGGAAAATGTAGGGAAAATGGCGCAGCACAGAAAAACTGTCGCTTTAAAACTAGGGATTTGTGGCTAATTTAGGTAAAACTGCAGATTGACACATCCAGCCCAAAGCGGGAGGTTTAAAAAATACTTTGTATTGGCCAAAGTTCCGGAGCATATCTTCAACTACAACATTAGGCGAATGAGTTGAGGTGGCATGTGTTTTGTTAGACTTACATTTCTGGGGGAAAATAAGTGGATCACAAAAACAATAACGTTAAGCACCATCTGTGAGTGAATGGTGTCACTGCCCTTGGCATCACTGTTGAATGCTATCTTTTTGAACAATGGTTTTCTGCCAAGGGATCGAGAGGGTAGAGACTCCTTTCATAACCTCTTTGTCATGTCTGAGATTGATGTCAGAAAAACATTTTGGAAGACAATAGAGAGTTGCATGATTGATGTTTCCTTGATACTAGAAAATTAAGTGGAGCAATTATTCCCATGACAACTTGAGAATACCAACTCACAAACTATTCATTTTTCCCTCTTCTGTTTATCTACATCTTTCACTCCATTGCTCTCTTTTTCTATTATCTCTCTCTCTCTCTCTCTCAGATGTGAAGTACTATGAGGTACGGCGGCCCTGCAGGGTCATGGTTCTGGTGAACCCCCAGAGTGGGCGGGGCCAGGCTCTCCAGCTTTTCACCGGGCAAATCGAGCCCATGCTCACCGAGGCTTCAGTCCCTTACACATTGGTCATCACTGGTCAGTCCCTACACATTGGTCATCACTGGTCAGTCCCCTACACATTGGTCATCACTGGTCAGTCCCCTACACATTGGTCATCACTGGTCAGTCCCTTACACACACTGGTCATCACTGGTCAGTCCCCTACACACTGGTCATCACTGGTCAGTCCCCTACACACTGGTCATCACTGGTCAGTCCCCTACACATTGGTCATCACTGGTCAGTCCCCTACACACACTGGTCAGTCCACTACACACACTGGTCAACACTCAGTCCCCTACACACACTGGTCATCACTGGTCAGTCCACTACACACACTGGTCAACACTCAGTCCCCTACACACACTGGTCAACACTCAGTCCTTTACACACCTACCTGCTTGAGCCCTATTATCTCACTGTCCTGATTACGCACGCGCACACGGGCACACACACACACACACACACACACACACACACACACACACAGTGTTTGACTCTGCACTGCCTTGTCGGATCCCCTGCTCCCAGTATTATATACTCTCAACTACTTTTCACGAACTGTGAGAATAGCACTGCTAGCACTGCTTCCCCTCCACTGCCTGGGTACTGTAGCTAGCCTGTCTGAGTGGATTAACCAGCGCCACCTCGCTGCCCTGCCTGCCTCCACTTAGAGAATGGAGCCCTGCAGAACTATCATGTCATCTACTAGTCTATGCCAGAGGACTAAGGCACACTGAGAGGATCGTTTTTCAGCGAGGGAGTAAATCTGGGGTTTTCTGATTTGTTTGTTCATGTGCTTGTGTGCACCTGCATGTGTGTCTCCCTCAGAAACTGAGGGAGCTCATGTGGAAAACAGTTCACTGTTCAAGTAGGTATGTATTCAGAAACTGAGAGCAGAAAAACGTTATATTGGGCATCTAATGTGATATGTATCATCCTAACCCAAAAGGGACCTTGGTTCATATCACATTAACAGAGAGTAGCTACCAAGCTATAGCTCATCAGAAGAGAGGATTACATAAAATCCAGAAAGTCAAGAGATAGTGAGGTAGCACCTGTCTATGTGTGTTTGTGTGTGGCAGTGACCCCGTGAATAAGGAGAGGGCTGGGAAGTGCAGCCTCAGCCTCCAGCCAGCAGCATAGAGTGCTGAGTCAGCCGCAGCAGCCTCCCTCTGCTTTTGCCTGACAGCACAGGACCACATCACTCCGCTCTCAGTCTCCCCATACATACCAAACAGCATGGACTTAAAGGAAACTCAGTGGGTGAGGGAGGGCTAGGGGACAGGTATATGTTATGCTGGGAGAGGAGGAGAAGAGGAGGAGGAGGGGGGTGGATGTAGTAATGGAGTGTCTGGTCATTTTTCAAACCTCAACACATACGGTAACTCATCAGAAAAGTAATGCCCTTGTGATGACAATGCCTCAACAAAACCCACAGAGACACAGGCATAGACACACACAATTGCAAAAACAAACAAACACAGTACTGCCTTTAGCAGAGCTGATATTTGCTGCAGAACACAAGTCTCAGCTGGCAGAATGGTGCTAGACAGTGTGCTTAGGGGGGATCCAATAAGACCCCCTGCAGCGCGACTGTCTCAAGGACATCTCCAATAAAACTCCACTAAACACCAGTCGTCACATCATCTATCACAGCAGTGGCAGATGTTTGCACTAAGGCCTGGCTGCTTTGAAGACTGCCATCGGCCAGTTGAATAGCCACTGCACGGTCTAATGATATGTATGGACTGATAGAGGGAAATTGAATCCCTTTTCTCTCCCATCCCACTGATCCCTCCCTGGGGCTTCTGGTGAAGGGAGGCCATCTCTCAGACCTTATTCCTTCTCTCTTTCCTCCCTCCTCCCTGTCCCTCTCTCTCATGGCATTTCTCTCTGTCCTCCATAGAGCACCAGAACCATGCGAGGGACCTGGTGAGAGAGACTGATCTGTCACAGTGGGACGCTCTGGTCATCCTGTCAGGAGACGGGCTGCTGTTCGAGGTGCGCCAAGTATAGACACTGCATGAACACATTTCCAGCATAGCTAACTTGTCTAAAGTTTCCTTAAGACTGTTTGAATAAGCAGTGGGGTTTGTGGGGTACAACTCTCAGTTGGAGGGTCGTGGCCTGATGCTGTTTGTGTGTGTTTGCCTGTCCGGTCAGGTGTTAAATGGTCTTCTGGAGAGAGAGGACTGGGAGGAGGCCATCCAGACCCCACTGGGCATCTTACCAGGGGGCTCGGGCAACGCCCTGGCAGCCTCTGTCCACCACTACACTAAGTAAGTCCACTAATGAGACATTTAAATGCATAGAGTACAGTAGAATGGAATGCGACAAAGAAGGTGATTTATCCCTTTTCTATGGATGTAATTATCACATTAGCTGACTGGGCAAAGTAGGCACATTTCTGGAGAGACAAGGAGAGAGATAGTGTCTGCTTCAGCTTCACACTTCATAAAGTCCAAGAAGAGTCATTATTTGACTGTTGCTGATAGCTACTTTTAATGGAGTGATGTAATGGGTTCTAGAGCAACTGGAAATTCAGTGGACTACTACTGAGGTAGTGTCTGGACCGCCTTTATTACTGCTGTTTGTGAAATATGAGCCCCCTACATTTACAACATCAACAGAAAAACAACAACAAAATACACAGCGAGTTGTATAACATTAGATATCTATCACAGTTGAATAAAGCTTTGCAGCCTATGAACAACCCTAACCCTACCACCCCTGTTTAACTCAAACCAAGCTAATCCTAGCCACAACCATTATCCTAGCCATAACCCTTACCCTAGCCACAATCCTAACCCTAACACCCCTGTTTAACTCAAACTAAGCTAACCCTAGCCACAACCATTATCCTAGCCATAACCCTTACCCTAGCCACAACCCTAACCCTACCACCCCTGTTTAACTCAAACCAAGCTAACCCTAGCCACAACCCTTACCCTAGCCATAACCATTATCCTAGCCATAACCCTTACCCTAGCCACAACCCTAACACCCATGTTTAACTCAAACCAAGCTAACCCTAGCCACAACCATTATCCTAGCCATAACCCTTACCCTAGCCACAACCCTAACCCTACCACCCCTGTTTAACTCAAACCAAGCTAACCCTAGCCACAACCCTTACCCTAGCCATAACCATTATCCTAGCCATAACCCTTACCCTAGCCACAACCCTTACCCTAGCCATAACCATTATCCTAGCCATAACCCTTACCCTAGCCACAACCCTTACCCTAGCCACAAACATTATCCTAGCCATAACCCTTACCCTAGCCACAACCCTTACCCTAGCCATAACCATTATCCTAGCCACTACCCTTACCCTAGCCACAACCCTTACCCTAGCCACAACCATTATCCTAGCCATAACCCTTACCCTAGCCACAACCATTATCCTAGCCATAACCCTTACCCTAGCCATAACCCTTACCCTAGCCACAACCCTTACCCTAGCCATAACCCTTACCCTGGCCATAACCCTTACCCTAGCCACAACCCTTACCCTAGCCATAACCCTTACCCTAGCTTCATGTCCACACCCCAGTTCAACCCTAACCCCATTATCTTACAGTCAGACAGTGCAGATGGTTATGTTTAAAGTACTGTAACTGTCCAGTGTTTCCAGATCTCTATGAAATATGACCTATAATTAATTACTATATGAGTTAAATAGTGTTCCTTCCAAAATAATTGTAATTAAGAATGTTAAAAAGCAGCTGTTCTGTGTTGGAATGGTGTGGGCATACCCCAACAACGGAATGGTGTGGGCATACCCCAAAAACGGAATGGTGTGGACATACCGCAACAACGGAATGGTGTGGGCATACCCCAACAACGGAATGGTGTGGGCATACCCCAACAACGGAATGGTGTGGGCATACCCCAACAACGGAATGGTGTGGGTGTACAGTGTACCGGTCATTAAAAATATGAATGTGAGTAAACTGCTGATTGGCCAGCTCATCCTCCTCTAGACTGCTGATTGGCAAGCTCATCCTCCTCAGGAGTATGACATCATACTCTATGAGGAGATAGCAAGCATTTTTGAAATGGTCAGTTTGAGTTTTTCTCCCAGTTATACTTTGGCCACTGAAACGAGTATAGGACGAGTCAACAACATTATTTGGGTATGAGTTAGCAGAATATGAATTAAATTAAATGTGAGATTTTCACTGGACAGTTACTTTAAAACAATGGGATTAGGGTTTAACCGGCATGTGGACATGAACCTAGGGTTAGGGTTATGGCGAGGGTTAGGGTTACTGCTGTAAGTACAATGTATTACCATTCTAGAGTTAGGGTCATTACTTTTAAGTGAAGGAGTAGCTCCGGCTGAATTGAACCACAGACTGATACCTAACTGCCTCAGTCTACTGTGAGCTGACTGCTACTCCCTGCAGGTCTCCACAGGTCTGGGGTAAGGAGCTGCTGCTGAGCTGTGGCTTCCTGCTGTGTAAAGGCCTGGTGACTCAGTTGGACCTGGTCTCTGTCCACCTGGCCTCCAGCCAGCGCATCTTCTCCTTCCTCTCCCTGGCCTGGGGCTTCGTGGCCGACGTCGACATTGAGAGCGAGAAGTACCGCCTCGTTGGCCCCATGCGATTCCTGGTTGGTACGCTGATGCGCCTGGCCTCCCTCAAGGTATATCAGGGTAGGCTGGCATACCTGCCTGCTCCTCCCTTCACACCCCAGAACTCCTCCCTCTGCTCCTCTCTACCCTGTGGGCCCAACAGCTCCCCCAATCAGAACTCTCGCCACAACCACATCACAAACTCCAACCACAGCACAAACTCCAACCACAACACCGCCCACAACTCCTCCAACATTGCCATCACAACCATGAGGACCGAGCCCCAACCAGTCAACCAGAAGGGGCCTCCTGACTCGCTCCTAGCAGACCTGGAGCAGCCGGTGCCTGATCATTGGACAGTAGTGAATGAGGAAGACTTTGTACTGGTATTGGCCATGTTCCAGTCCCACTTGGCTGAGGACCTGTTTGCCGCCCCTGGGGCCGCAGCAGACGACGGCTTCATCCACCTGTTGTATGTGCGTGCAGGCATCTCCAGGCTAGCTCTGCTCACACTCTTCATGACCATGGAGAAGGGGGGGCACCTGGCTATTGGCTGCCCACACCTTGTGTATGAGAGGGTGAAGGCCTTTCGCCTGGAGCCTCTGTCCCCCGAGGGAGCGATCACTGTGGACGGAGAGATGGTGGAGTACGGGCCAGTACAGGCCCAGGTTCATGAAGGAATCGCCAGGCTCATCTCAGGCTGAGAATCTACTCTGAGAGTTTGTCCTCCCCACAGCCCTGACTTCTCGCTCCCTTTCTTACTCTGTCTACTGTATATACAAAGTGCCAAAGACATTATATCAGCCTTTGGAAAATCCCCCCTCTTTTTTTCTACAGATACATTCAGTATCTATCTCTGTGTCCTGTTGTTTAGAGATCCCTCCCTTTCCTCTCCATGCTTCATTCAGGGTCAAAGCCATGGATGTTCTTGCAGCTGGCTGGTCTCAGCTAAGAGTGTGTGTGTATGACAGTGTTTGTATGATAGTGTGTTGTGAGCGGTGTGTTTAGTAGGGAGGGGCTCACTGCTGAGGAGTACCTTGTGTGCTCCGCTGTCCGACTTAATGAGTGTGACACACGTGAAGAGAAGCACATTCTTCTGTCCCGCGAGGATGTGGCAGGCAACCAGCTCTACGTCCGCTATCTAGCCCCGGGGTAATCATTCTGTGGAGGATGAGACACGGGCCTGACATGTAGGCCTTCCCCCCTCAGGATATACTGTTCGAGTCATAGGTGTAGGTTCTCTATGGAGAAGCACAACGTTGGAGAATGCAGCATTGTAGACCTCCACCAATGATATTAGGTTACTCTTCTCCCTCTCACCAGTGAAAACCTCTCCGTTACCTCTGTGTTTAATGGATGGGGTGGAAGGGGTTAGGTGCTAGTGAGGTCGAGTTAAAGCAGCATGGAGGTTCAGGAACCTGGCCAGCTGAGGTTACCTTCTTATATATCTCGCCTGTCTCCTACCCTGCTGCTGCTGCAGCTCAAATCAAGATGCTTCTTGGACCACCTTCTTCCTGACACAAACACACAGGCTTGACACTCCCTTTCAGATCTGGAGCACTCAGCAAGGAGGGGGATGGTCTCATCTGCTACATATGACCCCTTCTAGCTGTGTTAAGGTTGTACTCCCTCCTCCTTCACAAGATGTTGGAGCCATCAGCACCTAATGTGTCCTTATTCTGAAGCTTTATGGGTGAATGAAAAATACTAGCTGATGGAACTACAAGCAGTCGAAGAAGATACAGGACCATTGTCAATTTTTATGAACGGTTTTATTGTAGTTAAAATAATATAAATATTTCTGTTGTTTTCTGTCCAAGCACACACTAAGAAGGAAAACATGGTTTTGCACTACGCAGCACTGCATGGGTCAGTGGGTTTTGCACATTGATTTGATCAATAAGAGTTGGAGCGACCAGGCCAGAGTGCTGCGTTCTCTACTGGGGCCTTTTTCTTGTCGGGGTGGAGATGATGAGCATTAGTGCACTGGAGCAGAGACAAGCGCAAATGTGAGCATTATCATCAGTTCTACTCGCACCAGTTCATGTCAGGTCGGGTTCACCCCAGAGATATAATAATTACTGGTTTAACTAATCCTAGAGCACACACTTGGTTTGGCTCAAAATGTCATATGGGTGGAAGGGTTTTAATGTACTGTATAATGAATCTAAAAGGATGCTTAAAATGACTCTACTTGACGGTATGCTGACTGCAGATGTAACATTATCTTCTCCCATTCTGATTTCAATCTACCATGTCTGTGCCTGTGCCTGACTTTGATATGCCCTTAAATTAAGAAAAATTTGTTTTATTTGTCACATGCACAAGTACAGCGAAATCCTTAACTTGAAAGCCCTACCCAACAGTGCAGTAGTATATATATATATATATATATATATATAAAGTATAATTAATAATAAGAAAAAAAACAAGGGGGAAAAAACAAGAAATAAGAAAGAAGAGAGGAAGCTATATACAGTGTCAGTGCCAGTACCAAATGTACAGAGATACTGGAGTATTGAGGTAGATTGGAAAATGTAGGCAGGGATTAAGAGAAAGGGACTGGAAGCAGGATAAATCATGTGTTATTATAATATTAAACATACTGTATGGTACCTTTTACCCCACACATACCTATCTACCTACCTAATCCTCATTTGTCAGGCTCTGCTGGTGGTGTTGACAAGGTCATAGACCATGCATACACAAGTTTAAGCACATATCCTAATTGAGAGATTAGCTATGCAAATTCTTTCAATGTGGCCCGTTCTGGGACACCTCACTGCTCTTTATGCAGTGGGAGGGGTCCCCCTAGTGGATTTACCTTAACCAGTCATTGCAGTTCAAGTGGTTGAAGTTCTGACATCGTACTTGCACATTTGTTTCTATGGTACAACAGTAGTACTGTATAAAATCTTATGATAGCTCACTTTCATTATTTGTATGTTTGGTTGCATTGATTCACTAGCATACTGGTATCCAGGTTATGAAAACAATTACAAGCCATTTGAATTAAACTACAATCACTTATCATATTGCCATCTGAATCACTTCAGGTACGGTAGCTCATGCTAGACTGTGTATACTGAGTATCATCTCTCTTCAGTTGAATATAATCTCTCCTCAACCGAACAGACAAGCGGACATCCATTGCTGACCCTATTGACTGTTATGTAATATGTATAAAAAAACAACTGGTCTCAACACATCTGAGTGGAGTAATTGCAATTGTGTTGAACTACTGTTATCTTCTCTATCCTGTACCCTTGGCTGATAGGGTGGACTGTGGAGTGACTACATCATAGTACTGTTATTAATATTGAAATACTGCTGTAGTCTTCTCATTGCATTCATGTCCTTTTTTATGTCATCATTCCCGTGTAGGAGAGAGATCTATATTTTTCCAGGGTTTCATTTAGTAAGAACCACAACTAAATACATGAATCATGCTGTATCGACTGTCTGAATTGTAATAAAATTCCCAAATTCTTCAAGAGAATCTGTCTTGTTCATCATTAGCAACCATCTTTTCCAGAGAGCATTAACACTGTTAATTGTCTTTTTAGTTTTTTTATAAAGTGAAAATGATAATCCAGTGGTTAATATTGTCCATTACAGGTGTTGTGTATTTGAGGGTGTATTAAAGTTCTGCTTGTAGGACCAGACTAATCGTATCTTTTATGATAGCAGTGTTCCAATGTCAGTACTGCTGATAGCTTTTCTCCCTCTAACCATGGATACCCATTCTAAATATCCACCTGTTGAGAGAGTAACCACTAAATAATATCATTTGTAGGCCTATACTTAGCAGACCGGTATAGAGAACTTGGCTGGAGCAAGAGTTGACCACAATTACCCCCATGCCTACTATATCTCCCAAATATACAGGAGAATATCCACTTTGCCATGTGTCAGTCAAACTCAAGGGATGAAGATAGAAGCTAATACGCCGAGTTGTGGAAACAACTTCTATAATCTGTCACGTGACATAGTAATAGTCACTGGCTTTATAATGAAGAGGTGGACGTCTTTCAGGGCACGCAAGAGAGAGAGGAGGGAGGAGAGGGTGAGATAAGACAATAAGGCAGGTAGAGAGTGTTTGGATGAGATTGCATCAGGTAAGTAAAGCAACGTTATTTTCAGTTACAGTGCTCTTGTTGGTTACCATATAAATTCAGAGTATCTGCATATGAGTATCTGCATATCATGGCAAACAAATATAGAATGGCAGAGGAAAAAACATATTGTAAATTCATTACATTCCGTGTGTTAATTCTCTATTTTGTGGTACATTAATTCTCTAGGCAAGTAATAAACAGGTTGTCACAACACTGCCATTTGTGCGTAAAGCAGCAGACCTCAGGTCGCTTAATTTCTGGTTCTAGTTAATTGCTCTCCACTCTCCATCGCTTCAAATGCTATTATTTCATTCATGAGCACCGACATCGTACTATTCATATTCTAAATGGTAAAATGACTCACATATACATGGACCACATCCTATAAATACGGATTCTACTCCCTCTTGGTCATCTGTGCACAGGTTGTCCCAACAAGAGGAGGAAACTGAAGATTAGCCTTCGTGTAACAGCCAAGAGAGAAGACTTGTGCAAACAAACAACAATAGAAGGAACAGAAGAATATCGAAGTAATCCAACCGGAGTTATAAAAGTTGTAAAATGTCTCTAGTGGGCGCCCTGCCTTTCCTGAAACCGCGCCTATCCCCTTCTGTTTCTCCTGGGCGCCAAAGAAGACACACATTGCCAGCAAGCGAGTTCCGACCGCTCAACATGCAAGATGCCATCAGCGTGTTCGAAATCGAGAAAGAGGGTAAGTTGTCCATAAATTCAGTTATAAATGTTTGTATGTATTATGTGTTATGAATTAATGGCACCAATATACAATGTATGAACGTTATCAGGGGTACTCAAATCGCGCGTAAAACTCGTGCCAACAGCCTCTCCTTGGGCTTTACGCACCTTGACTGGGCGCGCCAGTCTGTCTCTTCCTTTCCATAACACTTTGTATTAATCCCTTGTTATAGGTTTAATGCACTGATACGGATCCGCCTTTCCATTCTTAAATACAGTGAGTTCAAGGATGATGAAAACGTGTCTCTCTTTTCCTCCGCCAGCCTTTATCTCTGTGTCAGGAGACTGTCCACTCCACCTTGATGAGGTGCGTCATTTCCTCACGCTGTGTCCAGAGCTGTCCATGGGCTGGTTTGAGGAGGGGAGACTAGTAGCCTTCATCATTGGGTCCCAATGGGACCAGGACAGACTCTCCCTAGTAAGACACTTCTATGATGTTATATATAATTTACTATTGATTCATAGGTCATTTACTCTATATCTTACTGTGTTTTTATTAGCTCACTGATATTTTTTCTCAATCAGGTGCTCTGTATTACATCATCATACATATTCTTGAATTAACTCTACATGAGCTACATTTGCATTTTTCCTTTTCTGCAGGACGCCCTAACTCTTCACAAGCCCAAAGGTTCCACAGTTCATATCCATGTGCTGGCGGTCCACCGGACCTTCCGGCAGCAGGGCAAGGGCCCTATCCTGATGTGGCGCTACCTGCAGTACCTACGCTGCCTGCCCTATGTGCGCCGTGCAGTGCTCATGTGCGAGGACTTCCTGGTTCCTTTCTACCAGAAGTCTGGCTTCAAGGTGCAGGGTCGCTGTTCCATCACGGTGGCATCACTGACCTTCACAGAGATGCAGTACCCTGTGAGGGGCCATGCCCTGATGCGGCGCAACAGTGAAGCTATTGGTTTTCATCAGACTGTGTTATTATTGGAGGAACCAATTCAGAGGAGTGAGTCTGCCTTGTTATTGGAGGAACAGACTCAGAGGACTGAGCCTGAGTCTGCTGATGTGTAAATCTTTTTTACTCAGTTATATATTAGATTCCTGTTGTACATATCAACTATGATGTAAAATAAAGTGATGTAAACATTTACATTTATATCTAAGATGGTAGTCTAAAGTGCACACCATACATGCATGACCAATGCAGGGAGTCTTTAAGCTTTATTACAATGTTTTAATTTCAGATACCTAACGTTAGTTAATATGTGAATATTTTAATGTTAACTAGCTACATGCTAATGAATGTTAGAACAAATATTGTGTGACTTCTGTCTGTGTGAGATTATATTTTTACTGCAAATGTTCCCGTTGTATTTATTGTAAGTTTTGTCTGAAGGTTTGGGTTGCAAGCCCCCTCCTCTCTGACAGTATATGGACTGACGTCACTGACTACCAGGCTTTAGCAGCTCAACCGTGCCTCTTTATCTCTATTAGTGGGCATTAGGTATACTGTAAACGTCTGAGGATTTACAAGAGGATCCTTTCATTGGACTGCCAGTAGATCTAGTGACTTAATTAACAAGCCCGTTTTCACACAATGAGAAAAGTAGGCTACATCCACACCAATTTGGATTAATCTGTTACTGAAACTGTTTGTCTATTCATTTCCCTTTGGGTCATATGTGCAGAGCGTTAATCAAACCATGTAGTATCTTCTCTTACTCCACCAGAACCTGTCTTACCCTTGAAACCAATCATATCTTTAATAAAGATGTTTTTGTACTGTTTTTGTTATTAAAAAATATAATAAAGATGATAATGTATTAACGTTCTGAGCATGTTCAATTTGCATGACTTCAGTATAACAATTACATTTACTGTTGATTCATTTAACTATATTTATTCATAAGAATGTACAACATCATACGCATAATTTGGCTGTGTTTACACATGCAGCCCAATTCTGATCTTTTGCAAAATTATTGGTCCAATAAGTGGGAAAAGATCCAAATTGGGCTACCTGTGTAAACGCAGCCTACCATTTGTCACGATCCAGAAATAAAGCTTGCGTGAACATGGCCAACTACTGGACAGCAAAGACTACTGGACAGCAGCTTTCAATCTATAGCTAGAGGACTCCTGATATCTCCAGGTGACTTCAACCTACTTACGTCTACCTTCGGTTAATTTCTTTCCACCTCTTTCTTCCCCTCCTTGCCTCTTCTGGCTTCACCCTTTCCCGGACCCCTCCCACTCACAAGGCAGGCAATACGCTTGACCTAATCCTTACTAGAGGCTGTTCGCCTACTAATCTCACTGCAACCCCCCTCCAGGTCTCAGATCACTATTTTGTTTCCTTTTCCTCTGACCCAAACCACTCAGCCCCTACCCAGATGGTCATGTGCCGTCGCAATCTTCGCTCTCTCTCTTCCACTACTTTATCCTCATCTATCCTATCATCTCTCCCTTCTGCTAAATATTTCTCCCTCCTGTCTCCTGATTCTGCCTCTTCAACCCTAGTTTCCTCCCTTTCCGTATCTTATGACTCGTACTGTCCACTTTCCTCCCGGCCTGCTCAGCCCTCCCTCCAGTTCCATTGCTGAGAAAATCATTGCGATCATACAGAACAGGGCGAAAATCGAGGAAAGCTGAACTTCTGGAGGACCAATCCTCCTTTCATTCCCTCCTCTCTACATTTTCTTCCTCTGTATCCGCTGCGAAAGTCACTTTCTATCACTTCAAATTTCAAGCTTCTTCCTCTAACCCTAGGAAACTCTTTTCCACCTTCTCCTTCCTCCTTAATCCTCCACCCCTTCCTCATCCCTCTCTGCAGATTACTTTGTCAACCACTTTGAAAATAAGGTTGATGACATCAGCTCCTCATTCACTCAGCCTATTGAGTCTATTGGTCCCACTGACACAGAACAACAACGCTATGCCTTGACCTCTTTCTCCCCTCTCTCTCCAGATAAAATCCTGAGACTAGTGGGGTCCTGAGACTAGTGGGGTCCGGCCACCCGACAACCTGCCCGATCAACCCATCCCCACCTCCCTTCTCCTGACCATCTCTGTAGAGACCTTCTCACTTCCCTCATCAACTCATCCCTGGCCACTGACTGCCTCCCCTCTGACTTAAAAATGTCCGGAGTCTCTCCCCTCCTCAAGAAACCAACACTTGACCACTCTGACATCAAAAACTATAGACTGGTATCCCTTCTTTATTTTCTTTCCAATACAATTTTAGCATGCTGTCTCTGACCAACTCTCTCGCTAGCTCTCTCAGAATGTCAGTCAGGCTTCAAGACAGGTCCCTCAATTGAGACTGCTCTCTTCTGTATCAGTGAGGCTCTCCTGCCAAAGCTGACTCTCTCTCCTCTGTTCTCATCCTCCTCCTAGATCTGTCCACTGCCTTTAACACAGTGAACCATCAGATCCTCCTCTCCACCCTCTCCGGGCTAGGCGTCTCAGGCTCTGCACACTCTTAGATTGCATCCTACCTGACAAGCCACTCCTACCAGGTGACATGGAGAGAATCTGTGTCTGCACTACATACTCTCACTACTGTTGTCCCCCAGGGCTCGGTTCGAGGCCCTCTCCTTTTCTCTCTATACACCAAGCCACTCGGCTCCGTCATATCCTGACATGATCTCTCATATCATTGTTATGCGGATGACACTCAACTACTTTTCTCCTTCCCCCTTCTGACACCCAGGTGGCAACACGCATCTTTGCATGCCTGGCAGATATCTCAGCTTGGATGTCGGCCCACCACCTCAAGCTAAACGTTGACAAGACGAAGCTGCTCTTCCTCCCAAGGAAGGCCTGCCCACTCCAAGATATCTCCATCACGGTTGACAACTCTACGGTGTCCCCCTCCCATAGTGCAAAGAACCTTGGTGTGACCCTGGACAACACCCTGTCGTTCTCTGCAAACATCAAAGAAGTGACCCGCTCCTGCAGATTCATGCTCTACAACATCCATCAAGTATGACCCTACCACACACAGGAAGCAGCGCAGGTCCTAATCCATTCACTTGTCATCTCCTGTCTGGACTACTGCAACTCACTGTTGGCTGGACTCCCCACTTGTGCCATCAAACCCCTGCAACTTATCCAGAATGCCACAGCCTGCCTGTGTTCAACCTTCCCAAGTTCTCCCATGTCACCCTGCTCCTCTGCACACTCCACTGGCTTCCAGTTAAAGCTTGTATCCACTACAAGACCATGGTGCTTACCTACGGAGCAGCAAGAGGAACTGCTTCTCCCTACCTTCAGACTATGCTCAAACCCTACACCCCAACCCGAGTGCTCTGTTCTTCCACCTCTGTGGTTATCCCACCTAGCTATTTTAAGATGAATGCACTAATTGTATGTCGCTCTGGAAAAGAGTGTCTGCTAAATTACAAAAATGTAAATGTAAAGTGCAGGGGCTAACTTGTGACTCAAGTTGAAAGTTATAGATTGTCATAATTCCTGACTGTGCATTTTGGTGAGGGTGAAATAGTAATATTTTGGAATTCAGTGGAAATAAAGCACTGACTGCCATATATTAGTGTTGTCTTTTTACATTAAGTGTATTATTACACCTGCTTAAATTGATAATTTATTTATTGGAGAGAAGGCAAAGCCTTCCACAGACCTGCCAGGTGAACAACTGAACCCACACGGAAGGGTAAATCTGGCACAAGGAAATACACTCCCTTCACTCATTTATTTAGAACCAAATCTACAAATTAAGCTCAATTATAACATGATCCGATTTTTCATCCTAAAATTTTATCATGACAAATTCTTTAAATCCCATCTACAAAGGGGAGACAACCACCATCATACATGTCAACAAAGCCATGTAAACACTGCTATGGTGTGTTTGAACTAATTCTAGCCACAGATCACCTAATTCCATCCTTTTGGTTAGAAATGTGTGCATTTCCCCTTGCTGCTCTGGATGTAATAGTGTTGGGATATTTTCTAGCCGTTAGTGAGGAGTGCTGCTGTATGATGTGTTTGCTGAGGTCACAGCAATGAAAGAAGGTCGACTCCCCCAGCCATCAGAGTTAGAAGCGGGAGCAGCACTAATTTGTATTCAATGAAAGACAGGTGTCAGTGACGCCTATTCATTCCAACAGTGGAAACAGACTGGTGCAAATGCTTCCTCTTGTGTGCAGTGGACACGGGATCAGTGCCAAAGACCGTGGTATGGCATTATGGCAATAATCACACTGTAATACAAAAGGGCCTGCAATTACTTTCGTCATCCATTATGTTTTGTTTACAATGACTGAAAACAACTTACTGTCACACCCTGATCTGTTTCACCTGTCTTTGTGCTTGTCTCCACCTCGTCAATGGTTCACACCATTGGGCTGTCAATTATTGTTCCAATGTCCGTTGGTCGTGTGAGTACCTGTGCTGTGTTTTGGCTTTCGTGCCGCTTGTATTGCACAGATGATTTACGGGTCTTGTCCCGTGTGGTATCATTGTGTGCGTGTATGTTACGGGTCCCGTCCCGGTGTATTTATTCAAGGTATTCCTCGCTCTTTTGTTTTGGTTTCTACCCTGTGTTTTGTATGTGTGTGTGTATATGTGTTTGTTTGGTCTTCGTCCCCGTGCCTTTACATGGCACTCTGTAATTTGGGTCAATTAAAACCCCTATTACGCATTCCTGCGACTGCCTCCCGATCCCTTTAATCCATCGTGACACTGTCTGCCATTCTGTACGTTTCGGACTCTGCTCTGGATTACTGACCTCTGCTTGACCTGTCGTTTGCCAGCCCCGTTTTTGTAATTAACTTTTGTTACTTCGAACTGTCTGCATCTGGGTCTTCTCCTGAGTCGTGCTACTTACTGTACATTCATTGAGGTGGACGGACGATTCCATGCCACACCATCTTCCATACTGCTAGTGAATGAGTGAGTTGTCGTCATAATGTACACCATAATTTGTGTCGTTTCAGTCATGACAGTTATTCAGACAGCATGGACAAACCAACAGTGGTCCCTTAGACCTTTGACTGCTGTTTAAAAGAACAGTATTACAATGATCACTCTGGGGCGGCAGGGTAGCCTAGTGGTTAGAGCGTTGGACTAGTAACTGGAAGGTTGCGAGTTCAAACCTCCCAAGGTACAAATCTGTCGTTCTGCCCCTGAACAGGCAGTTAACCCACTGTTCCCAGGCCGTCATTGAAAATAAGAATTTGTTCTTAACTGACTTGCCTGGTTAAATAAAGGTAAAAAAAGAATTGTTGCTTGATGGATTTTTCTCAATTTTGGAATTTAGGGATCATCTACCTCAGCATGGAACCAATGTAACATTTGGACCTAATGGAATAATTCACCATTGTCAAATGCATTCTTCTCATAGCTAGGCTGTGCTTTTTAATCGCTCTGTTTTTAATCCCTATATCATTTTAACCAGTTATGGCACCAGGTCACTAATTTTACAACCTCATTTTACGACCCCACTTACAGGAGGGGGCCACTTCCTCCCCCAGGCAGGCTCATGTCCAGTAATCCCATAAAGCCCTGTCTGTAACCAACTAATCTGTTTACTTGACATCCCATCAGAGGGGACTCTCACCAGTCCCCACAACACCTTTCACCTCTCACCAGGACAAGGGGAGGGACATTTACATCTGTAGATCCTTATTTACTGGCATAACGGCCCGTTCCGGTTGGACACACAGCAGCACAGAAGCTCTCCAGATTAAATCCACTGTGTATTTCATTAGCATGCTACCTTGTTGTATGGCTCTGCCATCTTGTGAGAATGTCAAAACACAGATATCCTCATGTTATCATGTGGTCTCAGCTGTGTCACAGATGTGAAATTGATTTTATTCATTTTTCACTTTTTCTATTATTGTTGCATTGTTTAAAGGTGAACATGCAAGTAAGAATGTCATTGTACTGTGTACAGTACACCACAATGTGTTCCTGTCCATATGACAAATAAATAACTTGAACTTCAACAATTACCACCATATAGGAGTAATCACACACAGAGACCAACACTTGTTTTGAAAAATGTAATGAGTGCTTATTTGGAAGTTTATTGGAAGAAATGGCTCTCACAATACTGAAAAACAAATCAAAGAAAGCTCTTCACCAAACATTAATTTAAATTATTTGTACAGCAACTCTTGAGAATCATAGCATCAATAAAGAACAGGTAAATGTGTACAGTACAACCTAGACATTTTCTGACTTCAACAATCAGAACTATAAAAATGTTCTACCTTTACCATAAAGACATAAGAACATGTGTTTGTGTTGTTGTGATGTGAATTTCTATTTAGCATCTGGAGCTGTAGCATCTCTCTAGATCTGGCATGTGTGTCAGCCACATGTCTAGACTTGGCTGTAGGAGCCAGGGAATCGATAGTTGGAGTATGATGGTGCATCTTTGGAGTCACCGCTGGAGGCTGCAGGGAGCAGCAAGAGCCCTGTAGTGACATCTTTTTGGCAGCGATCCATTGCCTCCTTGTACGAGATCTTCTCTTTCGTGATGGGGTCAATCAACTCTTTGGTGTGGGCAGACTTGTCTTGGAGGTTCTTGGCTACTGTGCTGTTGATTATATTGGTGTTAAGAGCATCTTGGACACTGATGCGACCAGCTTTATGGGGGTTCACCAGCCCCCCAGTCAGGTACTGTGCTTCCATGTACCTCATGGCACTATCCTGAGGTATCCAGCCTTTCTCAGCCGCTTGCCCTACTGCGAGACGCTCCTTAGTCACAGGATCCTCCACTCCAGTGAAGGCCTTCTGAGCATTCAGCAGCAGATGCATGTGACTTTTGTCAATGAGACCCAGATCAACTGCTTTGTGAACAGAGAATTTGTCCTTTCTGTTGAGGTCGACGATGCCACCCGTGGCTGCCTGTGCCTCCAGGAGCTTCTGGGCTGTGGTTGGGTCAATAAGGTTTCGAGTCAGGGCACTACGTACAGACATACGACTGTTGGTGGTGGAGTCCAGCACCCCAGAGATTGGGAAGAGCTCATCACCGCTAGAAATATTCAGGTTGCTACTGCTGCCGTATCTATTGTTTGTGAGACTTGAGTAGGAAGACCTTAGTGATGATGGCATTGTGCTCAATGAAGATGCCACAGTGGTATTTGTCGGTGTCCTTGGTGTTGCGATTGGACCAATGTAAGGCTTTGGTCTGGAATCCCCAGCGACCAGGAGAGCAAATTCTGAGATAGGCATTTTACCCTCCTTGTAGCGGTGCAGATCGGACTGAGTCAAGCGGCCATCCTTTAGAGCATTCTTGACAGAGAACTGCTTTCCACTCTTGCGATCCTGCAGAATCGAGGTCTCCCCATCTGGACCCATTGAGGTGATCTCCTCCCAGTCACATTCTAGCTCCTGAAGGTGGATGTACTGGTTGCGGTCAATCAGACCCTCTAAGTAGGCATCATATGGTGACATGTCTTTGCCAGTGTCGGGGTCAAGGATGCTGATTCTAGTGGAGAGGTTGGTCTCTCTGGTGTGTGTCTCAGAGTGGTCATCTTTCTTAAGATTGTTCTGCAGCTCCATAATGTAGGTCTCCTTTTGGTGTATCCGGTCTTTTTCATCCAGGATGTCCTTTTCTAGACGTTGTACCTCAGAATCCATCTTGAAGCCCCTTTGCCTGTTAATCTGGTTTCTCTCACTCATCAGCTTGGATTGCAGCTGGAACGATATGATTAAATCATGTTTCTCAGACTCCAAAGTCCTCAGTGTTTTGAGGAAATTTTCCTTCTCTCTCATCAGGGAATCTCTATTGAGGGTGATGCTTGTTTCTTCATGAGAGGTGCTTGACTTTGTGGTCTGGAGCCGGGTCACTTTGGTATTAAGCCTCTGGATTTCATCTTCTTGATCCCGTCTGGAACTTCTTTCCTGCAACACTAGATCTCTGAGATGGTTCCTCTCAGCCTCCACATTCTGGTCCTTCTCCACCCGAATCACCTCTTTATATACAGTCTTTTCAATGGACTTTTCCTTGCGCAAGATGTCCAAC
The DNA here is from genome assembly GCF_036934945.1 of Oncorhynchus masou masou. Classification (NCBI taxonomy): domain Eukaryota; kingdom Metazoa; phylum Chordata; class Actinopteri; order Salmoniformes; family Salmonidae; genus Oncorhynchus; species Oncorhynchus masou. The sequence goes on from NC_088226.1 coordinate 6,820,894, forward strand.
TTGATCTTCAGGTTTCGGATGTCCCTTTCCAACCGACTGATGTTGGTTTCCTCCATATCCATGTCTGTGCGTAAGCCACTGGTTAGTTTCTCAAGCTTGGGGTCTCTCTCCACTTTGAGAACTTCCTCAATAATGATCTTCTCCGCAATGGGTTGAGGGGTATTGTCAAGCTCAAGGATGCGAGATTTGATCTGTCTAAGCTCTGTTTCTACTTGGATTTTCTTTTGCCGGTCGTCCATCAGTGCCAAGTTTCTCTCTTTCTCCTCAACCAGGACTCTCAACTGTCGAACTTCCAATTCCAGTTTTCTACGGGATTTAACCTCTTCATCCAAGTTCTTGTTCAGCTTTTCATACTCCAGGAGTTGTTTTGGATCCTTCTCAAGACGCACCACTTCCTGCATCACAATCTTCTCCTCTGGTTTCTGCCTTTCCACCATGATGTACTTGTTCTGCAGGTCAAAGACAGTTTCCTCCATGTTGCGTCGTTGCTGGATTTCCTCCCTCACATCTCTCCTCAGACGGTCAGCCTCCTTCTCCAGTAGGGGGTCATTTTCGTATTTGACTACCTCTTTGTTTACAAGCTTTGTCTCTAACTTAGACTTTTCGACCTTCCATTCATCTCTCTCTTTGCGCAGGCGGCTCAGCAGATCCAGGGTGCTGTCATATGAGACCCGCAGAAGTGAAACCTGGTCATTCAACCTCTTGATTTCCCTGATGACCTCTGGGCTCTTCTCCTCTTTAATCACTTCCTGGGTCACTTCCTTGTACTCCGACTTGGGTTTCTGGGAACGCAGAGTTTTAAGATCTACCATAACTGAGTCGATTTCTTTCTCCAGATCAGTGTGGTTTCGATTAGAGTCGTGCAGCTCTTTCCTTAGCCTCACCAGCTCCACCTCTGTCTCAGGGTCCACCCTGTAGATCTCATTGACGATCTCCTTGACCTCAAGCTTGGGCCGCACCTTCTCCACTTCACTGTAGCGGATCTGGAGGATGGTGAGTTCCTTCATCAAATCACTGTTCATCTTGTTCTCCTCTTCCAGGCTGGTGTGGATAGTCTTAACCTCATCAATGAGTTTTGGGTCCTGTTCCACCCTCTTCAGCACCTTGGTAACAATCTTAGGCTGGATAGTGGGAATGATCCTCTCAAGTGTGTTGATTTGGCTCCTAGTGCGGAATATGTCATCGTTGAGGGACTTGGATCTTAACCCCTCCTCTGAGATCTCGGTCTGAAAGGTCAGAACTGCTTTCAGCATCTCCGGGTCCTTCTCTAGTCTCACCACCTCCTTTTTCACTACTCGCTCTTTGATAGTCGGTCTCTTCTGTGCCAGAACTGTGATCTCAGTCTTCATGTGGACCGTCTCTGTATCTCTCACCTGGACCTCCTGCTCCAGCTTGCGCATCTCCTCTCTCAGCTTGGTGGCCTCCTTGTCAAGCTGGGGGTCCCTCTCAAACTCAGTCAACACCCTGGTCAACAGCCTAGGTTTGACATTTGTCAGCTCAGTCTCCCGACGGATGATATTCTCATTGACAACCTTTATCTCTGTCTGGGTGCCAGAGTGTTTTATAGTCTCATCTTGGATTCGACTCTTCAGGGACACCAGGTCACCCTCTAGTTTGGGGTCACGGTAGTACTGCACAACTTCCCTCTCCTCCATTCGTTCCACACCTCTACGGCTTTTCAGTGAAATAAACCTCTTTCTGTATGTTGCTAGGTCATTCTCAGCATGGGAGCGCCTGGTGGTCTCATCCGCCAGCTCTCTCTTTAGAACGTCTGTTTCCTCCAGGTCTTTCTGCTGGCTCTGCAGCTGCCGCTGCTGTTTCACCTCCACCTGGCTCACCTTCTCTTCATTCTGTTCAGAGAAGGTAACAGTGGACAATATAGTTTAACCTATACCTAGTGTTTTTTATAAGGAATTACAGAATCCACTGTGTTGATGTTTTACAAAGTAATTGTGTCATACCTGGGCAATTATGTTCTTAGCAAATCCCATCTTGTTGAGAAGCTGATCATTCTCTGCAGACACCTCTGAGTAGAGGTTCAGTAGAGCTCTTTCCTGAAACAGAAACATACAGCCTCTAGTCAGATCATGGATCTTTAATCAATGCCCAAACTTGAATGCGAATTAAGTCAACTATAGGATGAGGATTGTTGCAGACTCTCAGGTCCACAATACCTTTTTAAGCACAGCATCAGCCATGGCGGATGTGTGACGTCTTTTGCCAACTTCATCATCCACATCTTTCAGTGTACCACGGTACTTATCAGATTTGGCCTCATACTCCTACGAGACATGGTGAATATTTATTTTCTCTTTTAAGAACAACATCAACCAAAACCCTTCAACTGATATGGACATTTTTAATGGTAGCTCTGATTATATGTATTTTTTTTAAACTCACATTGAGGACATTCTGCAAGTCACGGGACTGTTTCACTGCTAAACCCACATCATCTGATTTCCTTTTTATATCCTCCACCACTCTCTGAAAAGAAAGCAAACACACAATAAGAACAAGAGAATGTACTGCAGAAAACTAACGATGTTCATAGCAGGGACAATTTTTGAGATAAAATAACACAAAAATAAACCCACAAACCTTCTGAGAGTTCTGCTTGGAGTTAATTTGAGAAAGTCCATCACTTGGATTGATCGTATTATTAGGCAGGTTGGTCAAAAATAAGTTCAATGATTGGACAGAGCTCTGGAAGCCTTGATTCTTATTGGTTGCCTCTTGTAGCAGAACCGTTCTATAACAATAGATTTTTTATTAAGCATCAGTATATCATAGACCACAGAAGTAACCACAGACATATATAACTGTGACATAAAAACTCAGAAAAAAAGAAACGTCCTCACTGTCAACTGCGTTTATTTTATGTGTAAATATTTGTATGAACATAACAAGATTCAACAACTGAAACATAACCTGAACAAGTTCCACAGACATGTGACTAACAGAAATGGAATAATGTGTCCCTGAACAAAGTGGAGGTCAAAATCAAAAGAAACAGTCAGTATCTGGTGTGGCCACCAGCTGAATTAAGTACTGCAGTGCATCTCCTCCTCATGGACTGTACCAAATTTGCCAGGTCTTGCTGTGATATGTTACCCCACTCTTCCACCAAGGCACCTGCAAGTTCCCGGACATTTCTGGGGGCAATGACCCTAGCCCTCACCCTCCGATCCAACAGGTCCCAGATGTGCTCAATGGGATTGAGATCCGGGCTCCTCACTGGCCATGGCAGAACACTGACATTCCTGTCTTGCAGGAAATCACGCACAGAACAAACAGTATGGCTGGTGGCATTGCCATGCTGGAGGGTCATGTCAGGATGAGCCTGCAGGAAGGGTACCACATGAGGGAGGAGGATGTCTTCCCTATAACGCACAGCGTTGAGGTTGCCTGCAATGCTGTGACACACCGCCCCAGACCATGACGGACCCCCACCTCCAAATCGATCCCAATCCAGAGTACAGGCCTCAGTGTAACGCTCATTCCTTAGATGATAAACTTGAATCCGACCATCACCCCCGGTGAGACAAAACCACGACTCGTCAGTGAAGAGCACTTTTTGCCAGTCCTGTCTGGTCCAGCGACGGTGGGTTTGTGCCCATAGGCGATGTTGTTGCCGGTGATGTCTGGTGAGGACCTGTCTTACAACAGGCCTACAAGCCCTCAGTCCAGCCTCTCTCAGCCTATTGCGGACAGTCTGAGCACTGATAGAGGGATTGTGCATTCCTGGTGTAACTCAGGCAGTTGTTGCCATCCTGTACCTGTCCCGCAGGTGTGATGTTCGGATGTACCAATCCTGTGCAGGTGTTGTTACACGTTGTCTGCCACTGCGAGGATGATCAGCTGTCTGTCCTGTCTCCCTGTAGCGCTATCTTAGGCGTCTCACAGTACGGACATTGCAATTTATTGCCCTGGCCACACGTGCAGTCCTAATGCCTCCTTGCAGCATGCCTAAGGCACGTTCATGCAGATCAGCAGGGACCCTGGGAAACCTTCTTTTGGTGTTTTTCAGTCAGTAGAAAGGCCTCTTTAGTGTCCTAAGTTTTCATAACTGTGACTTTAATTGCCCACCATCTGTAAGCTGTTAGTGTCTTAACAACTCTTCAACAGGTGCATGTTCATTAATTGTTTATGGCTCATTGAACAAGCATGGGAAACAGTGTTTAAACCCTTTACAATGAAGATCTGTGAAGTTATTAGGATTTTAATTAATTATCTTTGAAAGACAGGGTCCTGAAAAAGGGACGTTTCTTTTTTGCTGAGTTTAGCTGTGTGACAGATGGGGTTCTCACCTCTCCTGTAGCTGACTGTTGACGTTGGCATAGCGGTTCTTCAGGTGTTTGACCTCTGTCTGCTGGCGGCGGATGTCTGGGCAGTACTCATGGAAGCCCTTCTGCAGGGAGCTGCTCAGCTGCTCTGTGGACTCCAAGTCCCTGCTCAGCTTCAGCATCTCGTCCTGCTTTAACGCTACATCCTTGCGCATGTTCTGTTTGTAGGACAAGGGAGAAACACATGGGACTGTTCAAAGAGGATGGGTCAATCGAAACAAAACACTCACTGCAACTTGAAAGAGTCCATCATAATGATGACTGATATGACTGAAATACTGTTACCTGAAGCTTCTGGATGCGTGTCTGGAGGACATTGGGAACATCAGGGATGGCAGCATCTTCAGCCAGCTGCTCCTCAAAGCCAGAGACTGAGTTGTCCACCATATTGATCTGCCTCTCCAAGAACATGGAAGCTGTGGCTCTGGTCAAGATAAAAAAAAATTAGTGAGTGAGAATAATCTTGAGCAATTGGATGTAAATAAAACAAAAACAAGTAAAAAATCAGAACATATAGCTAACACAACCTTTACATAGGTTTTTATTTATTTCACATTGTAAACTAAATTCTCACTTTTTGTTGTACAGGTCACAGAGGACGTTGGTGTCGTCAAACTTGTTGTTAAGACCACTCAGTTTGAGGGACAGGGCGGAGGTGGTGGGCCCAAGGGGCTTCTGGGCTAGGATGGGATCCATATCTCTCTGGACCGCTACTTTCTCTGCCTCCAGGTTCCTAACAGTCAGGGTGGCCCTCTGCAGGGCAAAGCACACCATGGATATCACACTCTGGAACCACACTGTCCATTATAATGATGCTATGTAGCAGGCTGCAGTGGTCTAAAATAAAAAACAATCCCTTCACCTCATGCTCCTTCAGCCTGTTGGCCAGGTCACATGTGGGGTCACTGCGATCCAGAGGGACCCTCAGCCGGCTCAGAATGTCCTTCTCACTGTGGTCCAGGTTCTTGCTGATCTTGTCCAGCTGGCTAGCCAGCACTGTGGTCTTTGGGTCCACTTGGGCATTAGCCACAGGGGCTGAGGACAAGCAGAGGGCAGAGTCTAGTCCCCTGTATCGACTAGGGTCCCACTGTGAGTTCAAACTAAGTGATGTCTGCTAAAGTTCTTAGCAAGTGGGGTGATGTTCCACTCACCTGCTCTCACTGAGCGCACCACCTCCACACCGGGGCTCCTCAGGGAGGCCATCAGAGTAGTTCTCTTTCTCTTCAGGTTAGAAAGCTCTCTGTCCAGACTGGACACACAAACACACAATGTCATTACAGTTCGCCTGGGATGGTGGTTTTGGGTCATTGTAATAAGGAGTCTTTTTTTCTCTCTCTTTACCTTTCCACTTTCTCAAGGGCCTCGGTGTCTGGCGGTGGGACCAGGAAGCAGGCCCCAGGCAGGGTTTTGGTCTTCCCAGTGCTGGTCTGGACCTCCCAGTTCTCATCGTCTAAGTTGGACTTCAGCATGAGCTTCTCTGCTTGAGACACTGAGTCCTAAGGGTGACAGGAGTTTGCATCATTATATTGTGCTACAGCTGTCAATTGACAGGACATTAGCTTGCCCTTTAACTTCTCAGAACTCTCACAATGCTATTCTATGAAGCTATTTTCTACCTCTCCATTGGTCCATTCACACAGGGACACCACAGGGGTGGGTTTGGTGGGGCGGAGACGCCGCAGCTTCAGAGGGGCGATGGTGCTGCTGAACTCCCTCAGGGCTACGAGGCGCTGTTCGTTCCTCTCTATCGCTCTCTCGTCACCCTGAGGATATGAGGTACAGAAGATATTAGAGAACAGATTGAAATAATGCTGTACGTCATAGAAACGACTGAACTTAGATACAAAGAATAAACCAAATCTCACCTCAAGCTGTAGCAGGATCTCTGGGTTGTTCTTGTTGTTCAGTGATTTGGGGTCCAGATTAGAGTTGAGTCTCTTCATGGACTCCGACAAGGTCTCTACATCCAGCTGGTACTGTAGGTAGGAACACACATAGGAGCAATGTTACATTGAGCCATGACAACGAGACATAAGAAACGTCCTTTCCCAGGGTTAAGAGATGACTACCTTCCTGTAGTTGTCTATGTTGTCAAGGTGTACCTCCTGGCAGATACACAGGTTTAGGAAGCTCTGCCACTCGTTCTGCAATGCGTCGCTGTGTGCCTGAGACAAACCAAGCATATTGCCCCAGGGAAGATCAAAGTAGATGATGTGGTGAGTAAAACATGTGGTGAGTAACTCAATGTCCTATACTTAAGCTATTACAATGGGAAAGGTTTATATTTTGTAGCCATATAAATATACCTGTATTGTGGAGCTGGCAGGGTGCTTCATTTCAACGAGACGATCCCCATCCATCTGTAGCTGGTTGGTCTCGCTCTCATGTGTTAGCAGAGTGTTGTTTTTGAACTTCTCGTACTCCATGCGCACCCCTGGGGGGTCCAGCATGTGGTCGCTCCAGTCCTTCCTGAGGATCCTCTCCTGGTACTCGCTCAGGTAGACCAGCTCCTTACTGCAGCCCTGCATGTAGTCATACAGAGAGGCCAGGTACCTGTGTCTCCACAGGGAGGCCTCCTGCACCACACAGCATGGGGAGAGACAGTTCAGTCACAACTGGACTATCTTATTGTCAACGATGGAGAGATAGCACAGGCACAAAGGTTCAAATACAACCACAACAGTGTAGCATTCTGAGCCCCTTTGACATGTCAGAGCCATACTTTAATGCACACACAGATGTATTACGTAACTTCTGGACTCACCAAGAGATCTGTGTACTGTCTCTGAATGGTAGACAACTTTGCCTGTGGACAAAAAACAAACCATGATAATCATTGTTTCGAGTTTATCCCTAGTTTTGGTGAGATACAGAATGAAGAAAGAAGCCGGGGGCTTTGTAGTCGTTACCGGAGAGCCAGTGCTGCTGCGGTTCATTTGGGAGCCGTAGGCCTCGATCTCCTGGTGCAGGATGTTATGAGAGGCAATCTGCTTCTCCACATCAGACAGGTTGGGCCCGTACCTCTCTGCACTTATCTGCTTCTATAACACACAACACAACACACAGGTACAGTAAATCCTCTAGAGTTCAGCTGTATGTTTACCTCAACCACATGTCTTGTTAACTTTGTTTGGCTGTTTTCCCCCTGGGGATAATAATGTTTTGTACCACTACTACTACATTCAGAAAGACATGTTACTCCAAGCAACTAGGAGCTAATACCAAAGGTTTGGTTACATCAGCCGAAAGCGGTGGTCAACCAAAGTTGTTATATAATGGTAGGACAGTACCGTCTCCGGGCATACTGGTCTTGAATAGAGTGTTACCAAGGATACGGCAGGCTCACCTGTTTCTCCTCCAGCACCTGAGACCAGTCAATCCTGGGAGTGAGCTCCACCTCCTGTACTGTCTCATACAGGTCCCGGTACATGGTACAGTCCTTAGACCAGCGGTCATGGAGGTTTCTCACACTGAGGACCAGAAAAAAAGGAGAAATAAGAGGCATATTGAAAGAGGGAGAGAGAACGTGTGTGTGTGTGTGTGTGTGTGTGTGTGTGTGTGTGTGTGTGTGTGTGTGTGTGTGTGTGTGTGTGTGTGTGTGTGTGTGTGTGTGTGTGTGTGTGTGTGTGTGTGTGTGTGTGTTCAGGCTGGAACTCACTCAATCTCTATCTCTCCAGCCTGTGGGTGTGAAAGCTTCTTGGCCCGGTCCACATCCAGGAACAGATCCTTCAGCAGCCCCTCAGCCTCAGCTAGGATCTCTGTATTCTCCTTCTGGTGCAGTAAGGGCCTGTCCTTCTTGTCATTCACTGTGTCCTGGAACAGAAACAGAAAGCCACTCATCATGACACATTTGTGTTGAATTGCACATTGCTAAAATATCTGTGGGGGGATTGAAAAGTTTTTACTTGGTCAAGTGGAATTAAGGGATGCGTATTTCATTAAGTTGGGCATTGTAACGTGTTAGGTAAAAGTGTACGTATAACTGTGTAATTACATACACAGGCAGTGTGTGGGTAGGGATGGTAGGACCTCTTACCACAGCCATCAGCTCCTCAGAGCACAGCACATTCTTCTCCACCTGGTCTGCATTGCTCTGCATGCGCGCCACCAGCACGGCCACATCATTACCTTGGCTCCTGGGAAGAGAAAAGACAAACCTCCATTCACATCAGTGTAATTGGCACATTGTTGAAACCAGTAGGCCTATCTAAGAGAGATCAGTAGAGCAACCTGAATGTTCAGGAACCAGACTCCAGGTTTGGTAGAATAATCCAAATGAGAACCAGACTCAGGCAGAACAAAAAGTATTCCTCAGCCTCCCCCATCCAACTCCACAAAGGACTGTCAATCATCTACACTCATCTAGCAATCAGCACATCTTTAAGTTTGTATGTTCTTGTACTTATTGTTCTGTCATTCCTACTCATAGTCGCTGTTATGAAAGTCAGCTATTTATTCGTACACACCCTCACATTGATAGATTATTGAGGAGTGTCCTCAGGAATTTACAATGAATGGGTGACATAGCACATGGAATTCTACTGATGTCCCCATGAATCGCTTTGATCCAAGTTAATAGCTGATGAATGCAATTACATTCCAATGGGACAATAAAATGAATAGTGATAGTGGGGGAGAGATTTACTGTTTCAACATTGTGGTATCCAGTATCTCATACATGCCATTAAGGCAACTGCTTATCTCTGTTAGTATATGTGGTAAAATGACAAAGTCCACATTGCTGTAGAAGCCATCTAGGTTTGGCAGACACATCCTGTCATACCCTGTCACATCCTAAAGAAGTTTAAAAGGAGTTAGATAATGCATAGCTACCGTACCAAAGCAAAAGGCACTCACACATGTCAGGGTGAGTGGGAGTGTGAAAGGCAGACACTAAAGGGAAACCAAAAAGTCACCCTGCTGGTTATATAAGATAGAGAGCTGAAAAGGATCCAGACTCTACACCCTGTCGCTCCAAGACACACCCCAGTGTAGGAGTGATGTGGAGGGTGTTCCTGCATGTGGTGAGGGACACAGTGTTCAGTGATGTAAAGGAACCGAAACATAATTCTCAGATTATTGATTTATCAAGGCACACTTGAAAGGAACATAGCACATATTTCACAAAAACATATCATCTATTAATCTCTACGCAACTTTGTATATACACAAATCTGATAGAACCTGTTTAAGCAACAGAACACACAGTACATACCCTCTTCTCTATATAAAGATAAATCCTGAGTGTTCCAGCGATGTACCGAAACACATTCCACATCTGCTGTCTGTTACTCTCTTCTGTGAGATCACACTTCTTCAAACAGTGCTTTTATGTGCTCTGGGCTCTTTGTTACCGGGCCAGGCCACCTTTGTGTAACATAGTATTATCCATCAGAGCTATTGTTGCTCTGTCTACATAATTAGTCAGAGCAGCCATCTTTGAATACTGAGAGCAATGTGGAAGATCAATGCACCTTAATGTCACACCCCATTGCTAAAGGCACACATCAAGTGGTTACATACAACACAGTCCAAAAACCAGTGAGATTACTCTTTTCTCAGTAAAGTTAACAGATTGTGACAGTTACTACAGAAATTATTGTCTTGTCTCATCATCAATCAGTGGCAGATAAGATTGATTTTACAATTATGTAAGGTAGCAATGAGGCGTTACGAATACTAAGTGCTCATAGATCAAATCTGATACTTCATCTAAATCATCTCCTGCATTTTCATGGAAAACTGCAGACTCTTAAAATACACTATCATTCCATGTTGGACATAGAAAAGACCAGTCAACAAATGCCCACATGTGCAGTGGACTAGATTCCAGGTCGCCCCATCAGGGAATACAAGCAGGCTGAGATGAAATGAAAAAGAGAAATAAGAGACAGAGAAAAGAGAAGCAAAGAGAAGGAAACATGACACATCAACGTTCAGGCAACGGAGGGCAAACTCACTGGGCCACTTTCACCAGGTCGTACTCCTTCTTCTTGCTGAACATCCTGGGAGGCTGTGTGTTCTGTCAGTCCCAGTGCAATTACCTTACTCCTCACTTCCCTCTCCTCGCTGTACCTCTCTCTCTAGCCGTGTCTCCTCTCTCTAGTTAAAGAGGAGCCACCTGCCCCAGCTCCACCCCAATGAACAGGTGTGTCATCATGAAGGCACTAGACCAGAGGAACAGACCGGGTAGACCTGTTCCTCTCTCCTGATCTCCATCCCACTCTCTCTCTCGCTCTCTCTGTCTCTCTCTCACTTTCTCTCCATTCCTACACACCTGCATTCCTATCTTTTAATATATTTACTTTGCCTTACCTGGGCATAATCAATAAAGATAGTTTTGTTATAGACAATGTTGACTAGGCACTGCATTTCTAAATCAAGGGAATTAACACTAAGAGATACACATTATTATAACAATGTGATTCCTCATTGGTAGACTTCCAATGGAGAAACACTGGAATGTGGTAGGGCCAGTCCCCTGTTAGATTCCAGGGTGCTACTCACTCACATTTACTGACTTCAATCAAACCAATCTAAATTCATTCCCACCTTGAAACGTTGGAGATTGTATTATCTAGTAATGACATTAAACCACTGATTAGTTGTCATTACAACCAGAATATCTAGATTCTAGACATATTTGGGATGAAATGCCAGAACACCAAAAGGCTATAGGGTAATGCCAAACAATGCCCAAAGTTCACACTGCATAAAAACATATCCAACAAGAATCGTAATAGTTACTACTACATACAACTTTATTGAAGGTTGGGCACACCACATCCCAACTGTGCTATCCACCCAACAAGCAAACAGTGAAGGTCAATAATGTTTAGAGAGTATCAGACTAAGGGGGTGTGATCTGTGGGTAGTAATAATATCACAAAAATATGCAAGGAAAAATGTAATAGCTATTAGTAGTAGTGTGATAACACCAATTTAAATGTTGCGTTAGCCTGACACGCTAGCCCACTACAGAAAGGGTGCAGTGAAACTAGACAAGTTAAAACAGGCCTATCTTACAACAACCGAAGATAATAAACAAAACGTGACAAGCATTTGACATCACCATTGATCCTTTATTTTAGGAAGTCAAAACTGTGCAGACCAAAGTGAGTGGTCGTGCTGGTTTGCATTGTATTCTGTTTGTAGCTTAGCCATCGGGTACAGCATCAGACACTACAGTACGTACAGTGGGCTAAAGTTCCACAGGCTTCTGAGTCTGAGTGATTATCAGACACACGCCCTGTTGAATTACCACTCTTGGTATTTATATATATATATTTTTTTTACCTTTATTTACCTTTATTTAACGAGGCAAGTCAGTATAAGGAGTCAAGGTCTCAGAGAGGAATGCAGAGTACACTTACCGCTGAGGGAAGAGCTGGGTCGTCTGCTGACAGTAGATAGATAAACATTTATGAGTGTATGTGCATTGTGCCCTCATAATCAAAAAAAAAATCAAATCAAATCCAATTGTGTTCATCACATGCTTGTAAACAACAGTGAAATGCTTAGAGGCCCTTCCCAACAACGCAGAGAGAAAGAAAATAGAGAAATAATAGAAAAATAATAACACGTAATAATACAAGTTATAATAAATACACCATGAGTAAAGATAACTTGGCTATACCAGTACTGAGTTGATGTGCAGGAGTACGAGGTAATTGAGGTAGACATGGACACATAACTAGGAATAAAGTGACAAGGCAACAGGGATAGATAATAAACAATAGCAGCAGCATACGCAATGAGTAAAAAAAAGTTTGTGCCAAAAGGGTCAATGCAGACAGTCCGGGTTAACGATTTAACTAACTATTTAGCAGTCTTGTGGCTTGGGGGTAGAAGCTGTTCAGGGTCCCATTGGCTCCAGACTTGGTGCATCGGTACCTCTTGCCATGCGGTAGCAGAGAGAACAGTCTATGACTTTGGTGGCTGGAGTCTTTGACCATTTTTAGGACCTTCTTCTGACACCGCCTGGTATATAATTACACAAGCATGTGCAATTAATAGAAAAGTGTGAGGTGGGAGTTTATGTCTGAGTTATATTAACGCTACTAACTCATAATGTTATGTCTATGGCTGAGTCAAATCTGTGGTTTAGCATGCTGGTGAGCATCAGGCTTGACGTAGGTGTGTCTGGCTCACATCCATATTGGGTACAGTACTCTCCTGACCAACGGCAACATGCCAGTAGAGAAACATGCAAGATACTAAAGATACAAAAAGTGAAGAGTGATGAATGAAGAGGGAACTACAGGTAACTGCCAAAATAAAGGAAACACTTGAGTAAATGAGGGATACAAAGTATATTGAAAGAAGGTGCTTCCACACAGATGTGGTTCCTGAGTTAATTAAGCAATTAACTTCCCATCATACTTAGGGTCATGTATAAAAAGACCCGTTTATTATTTTGGTTACCATTACTTTTTAAGAGGGGTCTCAAAGATACATAGGGGGTTTAAAGGGGGTGTGTGTGTCTCAGTCACCAGATCTCAGCACAATTGAACACCTATGAGAGATTCCTGATTCCACCACCATCAACAAAACCCTAAATAATGGAGTTTCTCGTGTAAGAATGATGTCGCATTCCTCCAATAGAGTTCCAGACACTTGTAGAACCATGCCAAGGCGCATTGAACCTGGCAGCTCGGGGTGACCAAATGCCCTATTTAGACACTATACTGGTTTTCTATATTTTGGCAGTATGCCATACACTAAATTACCAAATGTATGTGGACACCTGTTTGTCGAACATCTCATTCCAAAATCATAGGCATTAATATGGAGTTGGCTCCCTCCTTTGCTGCTACAACAGCCTCCACTCTTCTGGGAAGGCGTTTCACTAGATATTGGAACATTGCTGCGGAGACTTGCTTCCATTCAGCCATAACAGCATTAGTGAGGTCGGGCACTGATGTTGCACGATTAGGCCTGTCTCGCCCCGATTCATCCCAAAGGTGTTTGATGGGGTTGTGGTCAGGACTTTTGTGCAGGCCAGCCAAGTTCTTCCACACCGATCTCGACAAACAATTTATGTAAGGACCTTGCTTTGTGCATGAGGAAATGTTATGCTGAAACAGCAAAGGGCATTCCCCAAACTGTTGCCACAGTTTGGAAGCACAGAATCGACTAGAAAGTCATGGTATGCTGTAGCATTAAGATTTCCCTTCACTGGAACTAAGGGGCCTAGCCCGAACCATGAAAACAGTCCCAGTCCATAATTGATCCTACATCAAACTTCAGTTTGCACTATGCATTGGGGCAGGTAGCGTTCTCCTGGCATCCGCCAAACCCAGATTAGTCCGTTTATCATTCATTTAAAAAAGATGTAGGCCTATCTCACTTCATAATCCCAGTAAAAAAATACTCACTCTGAGTAAAGCAGCAGCAGCATCTTTCAAAGTTCAGGTTTTCCTAATGTGGTCATAAGGTGTGGGCTACTGGGGCTGCATATTATTGCATTGTAAATGTCCAATCTCATTTACTGACTTAACATGAAACCCCACCAGACCCCTCCCCACCCCTCCCCTATCCCACTACACGACACCACAGGGCAGAACACATACCTGGTTAAATTGCATATTGTGCAAGCCTGGCTGCCATTCATCTGGGAGAGGCTCAGCCAAGAACACCCAAATCATTTACAGAGAGAACACATTTCAGTCAAGGTATGTAACACTGAAGAGCAGGGCTTGAACTACAAGGGTTATGGGAACAAAGCAAACAAGGGCATCCCCTTAATCATTGAAAACATCAAAAGGGTCCCCAAGAATAGGTGTTTAATACTTATGTTTGCCCAGGCCCCTATTTTAGGGAACTGTCTAGTGAATATCAAATCAAATGTTATTGGTCGCGTACACATATTTAGCAGATGTTATCGCGGGTGTAGAGAAATGCTCATGTTCCTAGCTCCAACAGTGGAGTAGTACCTGACAATACAAAACAATTCACTCAAATCCCCAAAATAGAAATAAATAAAAAATAAATATAGAAATATTAGAATGAGCAATGTCAGAATTCGGAACGTTGAATTTTTGGTCCAAATGCTGGTGAGAGACCGCCGATATAACCAAAAGTTATTTTCAGCTGTAGGTAATAATGCAAGAAATGTTCTGTGCAAATAATGTAAGACATAACACACACAAAAATATACTGCAAAGTTGGTTAAGAGCGAGGAACACGGCGACCATGTCCGTAGGCGCCATCTCTGCTAACGTGTAATTTCAACCCTGACAACGAGCTCTAAAGAATCACTCTTTTTGAAACACTTCTTAATTGCACATTTACAAATTGAGACATGAATGGATGCAGAAGAACATAATACCTGTGTCTGTGATTCACTGTGTCCTGTTGCTTGGGACAGGACCTCTAAACCTGTTGCTTGGGACAGGACCTCTAAACCTGTTGCTTGGGACAGGACCTCTAAACCTGTTGCTTGGGACAGGACCTCTAAACCTGTTGCTTGGGACAGGACCTCTAAACCTGTTGCTTGGGACAGGACCTCTAAACCTGCCACTGTTTATTTCTCACTGCTGGATCATGAGAAAGCACCAGTCATAAGAGAGGCGAGGCTACAGCAAACAAGGAAAGATAAATAAATATAACCAGCTTTCGTAGGCTACTAACAAAGGAAAAAGCAGGCAGTATTTACAGTTAACATGCCAGACATACACTATATATACATAATTATGTGGACACCCCTTCAAATGAGTGGATCAGCTATTTCATCCACACTTGTTGCTGACAGGTGTATAAAATCGAGCACACAGGCATGCAATCTCCATAGACATACATTGGCAGTAGCCTTACTGAAGAGCTCAGTGATGTTCAAGGTGGCACCATCATAGGATAAAAAACAACAACATTTATTTAACTAGACAAGTCAGTTGACGGCAAACACTAGCCAAACCCGAACGACGCTGGGACAATTGTGGACTGCCCTTTGGGACTCTCAATCACAGCCGGTTGTGATACAGACTGTATTTGAACCAGGGTGTCTGTAGTGACGCCTCTAGCACTGAGACACAGTGCCATAAACCCCTGCGCCACTCAGGAGCCCGACTGGCCTGCACAGAGCCCTGACCTCAACCCCATTCAACACCTTTGGGATGAATTACGGGGTCTGAGACGCCGAAGATTCCCACCATTAGCTATGACAAATTGAAAAACCTAGTCATTGGCGACTCCATTACCCGCAGTATTTGACTTAAAACGAATCATCCAGCGATCATACACTGTTTACCAGGGGGCAGGGCTAACGACGTTAAGGCTAATCTGAAGATGGTGCTGGCTAAAGCTAAAACTGGCGAGTGAAGAGAGTATAGAGATATTGTTATCCACGTCGGCACCAACGATGTTAGGATGAAACAGTCAGAGGTCACCAAGTGCAACATAGCTTCAGCGTGTAAATCAGCTAGAAAGATCTGTCTGCATCAAGTAATTGTCTCTGTCCCCCTCCCAGTTAGGGGGAGTGATGAGCTCTACAGCAGAGACTCACAACTCAATCGCTGGTTGAAAATTATTTTCTGCCCCTCCCAAAATATAGAATTTGAAGATAATTGGCCCTCTTTCTGGGACTCACCCACAAACAGGACCAAGCCTGGCCTGCTGAGGAGTGACGGACTCCATCCTAGATGGAGGAGTGCTCTCATCTTATCTACGAACATAGACAGGGCTCTAACTCCTCTTGCTCCACAATGAAATAGGGTGCAGGACAGGCAGCAGGCTGTTAGCCAGCCTGCCAGCTTAGTGAAGTCTGCCACTAGCACAGTCAGTATAGTCAGCTCAGCTATCCCAATTGAGACCGTGTCTGTGCCTCGACCTGGGTTGGGAAAAACTAACCATGGCGGTGTTCGCCTTAGCAATCTCACTAGGATAAAGACCTCCTCCATTCCTGTCATTATTGAAAGAGATCGTTATACCTCACATCTCAAAGTAGGGCTACTTAATGTTAAATCCCTTACTTCAAAGGCAATTATAGTCAATGAACTAATCACTGATCATAATCTTGATGTGATTGGCCTGACTGAAACATGGTTTAAACCTGATGAATTTACTGTGTTAAATGAGGCCTCACCTCCTGGTTACACTAGTGACCATATCCCTCGTGCATTCCCGGCAGAGGTGTTGCTGACATTTATAATAGAAAATTTCAATTTACAAAAAAAAAAAAAGTTTTCGTCTTTTGAGCTTCGGAGCCATTATTGACTCAGTGGGTTTTGTCCAACATGTCTCTGGACCTACTCACTGTCACAGTCATACTCTGGACCTAGTTTTGTCCCATGGAATAAATGTTGTGGATCTTAATGTTTTTCCTCATAATCCTGGACTATCGGACCACCATTTTATTACGTTTGCAATTGCAACAAATAATCTGCTCATACCCCAACCAAGGAGCATCAAAAGTCATGCTATAAATTCACAGACAACACAAAGATTCCTTGATGCCCTTCCAGACTCCCTCTGCCTACCCAAGGACGTCAGAGGACAAAAATCAGTTAACCACCTAACTGAGGAACTCAATTTAACCTTGCACAATACCCTAGATGCAGTTGCACCCCTAAAAACTAAAAACATTTGTCATAAGAAACTAGCTCCCTGGTATACGGAAAATACCTGAACTCTGAAGCAAGCTTCCAGAAAATTGGAACGGAAATGGCGCCACATCAAACTGGAAGTCTTCCAACTAGCTTGGAAAGACAGTACCGTGCAGTATCGAAGAGCCCTTACTGCTGCTCGATCATCCTATTTTTCAAACTTAATTGAGGAAAATAAGAACAATCCTAAATTTATTTTTGATACTGTTGCAAAGCTAAATAAAAAGCAGCATTCCCCAAGTGAGGAAAAGATCATGATTATTAGAAAGCAAATTACAGACTCCTCTTTAAATCTGCATATTCCTTCAAAGCTCAGTTGTCCTGAGTCTGCACAACTCTGCCAGCACCTAGGATCAAGAGAGACACTCAAGTGTTTTAGTACTATATCTCTTGACACAATGATGAAAATAATCATGGCCTCTAAACCTTCAAGCTGCATACTGGACCCTATTCCAACTAAACTACTGAAAGAGCTGCTTCCTGTGCTTGGCCCCCCTATGTTGAACATAATAAATGGCTCTCTATCCACCGGATGTGTACCAAACCTACTAAAAGTGGCAGTAATAAAGCCTCTCTTGAAAAAGCCAAACCTTGACCCAGAAAATATAAAAAACTATCGGCCTATATGGAATCTTCAATTCCTCTCAAAAATGTTAGAAAAGGCTGTTGCGCAGCAACTCACTGCCTTCCCGAAGACAAACAATGTATACGAAATGCTTCAGTCTGGTTTAAGACCCCATCATAGCATCGAGACTGCACTTGTGAAGGTGGTAAATTACCTTTTCATGGCATCAGACTGAGGCTCTGCATCTGTCCTCGTGCTCCTAGACCGTAGTGCTGCTTTTGATACCATCGGTCACCACATTCTGTTGGAGAGATTGGAAACCCAAATTGGTCTACACGGACAAGTTCTGTCCTGGTTTAGATATTATCTGTCAGAAAGATATCAGTTTGTCTCTGTGAATGGTTTGTCCTCTGACAAATCAACTGTAAATTTCGGTGTTCCTCGAGGTTCCGTTTTAGGACCACTATTGTTTTCACTATATATTTTACCTCTTGGGGATGTCATTCGAAAACATAATGTTAACTTTCACTGCTATGGGGATGACACATAGCTGTACATTTCAATGAAACATGGTGAAGCCCCAAAATTGCCCTCGCTAGAAGCCTGTGTTTCAGACATAAGGAAGTGGATGGCTGCAAACTTTCTACTTTTAAATTCGGACAAAACAGAGATGCTTGTTCTAGGTCCCAAGAAACAAAGAGATCTTCTGTTGAATCTGACAATTAATCTTAATGGTTGTTACAGTCGTCTCAAATAAAACTGTGAAGGACATCGGCGTTACTCTGGACCCCGATCTCTCTTTTGAAGAACATATCAAGACTGTTTCAAGGACAGCTTTTTTCCATCTACGTAACATTGCAAAAATCAGAAACTTTCTGTCCAAAAAATGATGCAGAAAAATGAATCCATGCTTTTGTTACTTCTAAGTTAGACTACTGCAATGCTCTACTTTCCGGCTACCGGATAAAGCACTAAATAAACTTCAGTTAGTGCTAAATACGGCTGCTAGAATCCTGACAAGAACCAAACAATTTGATCATATTACTCCAGTGCTAGCCTCCCTACACTGGCTTCCTGTCAAGGCACGGGCTGATTTCAAGGTTTTACTGCTAACCTACAAAGCATTACATGGGCTTGCTCCTACCTATCTTTCCGATTTGGTCCTGCCGTACATACCTACACGTACGCTACGGTCACAAAACGCAGGCCTCCTAATTGTCCCTAGAATTTCTAAGCAAACAGCTGGAGGCAGGGCTTTCTCCTATAGAGCTCCATTTTTATGGAATGGTCTCTTCAGTGGGTCATATGATTGAGTGTAGTCTGGCCCAGGAGTGTGAAGGTGAACGGAAAGGCTCTGGAGCAACGAACCGCCCTTGCTGTCTCTGCCTGGCCGGTTCCCCTCTCTCCACTGGGATTCTCTGCCTCTAACCCTATTACAGGGGCTGAGTCACTGGCTTACTGGTGCTATTTCATGCCGTCCCTAGGAGGGGTGCGTCACTTGAGTGGGTTGAGTAACTGATGTGATCTTCCTGTCTGGATTGGTGTCCACCTTTGGGTTGTGCCGTGACGGAGATCTTTGTGGGCTATACTCTGCCTTGTCTCAGGATGGTAAGTTGGTGGTTGAAGATATCCCTCTAGGGGTGTGGGGGCTGTGCTTTGGCAGGCTTTGGCTTGCATTGTTTGCCATCTAGAACGGATACAGTACAAGCTGTCAAAACATGTTTAATACAGTTTGAGCTGGGTTGAGCTGTAATGTGTCACTCCACCCAAACAAGTCCCTGTCAACACCTTTGGGAAGACAGACAGGGCAAACCAGTTACCCAACCCTCACCAGCTTGCTAAGAGGGATGGGAGAGGATGGTTTCATGTGCTGCGCAGTAAAAGCAGGCAGAGAAACATGTTTGGTAAATGGTGAGTAAATCCAGGCCATAAAATGCCTTCATGGATGGGATGGCCTCATGAAATTGACTGACACTTTTCCTTCCAATAGCGGCCACTCCAAATCAATATTTAGGTTGTGTTCAAGACAACAGCTAGTACAGTGTGTCCAGTACAGATTCTCTTACTGCATTATAGACACACTAACAGTGGAAGAAGCCATGAAGCCGAACTAAACGTTAATGAAATCAGCCAGGTCAAAGCTTTGCCTAGGATTGGAAAGCAGACAACACCTGCCAGACAATGTGCATATTTGCCTCAGCATATTGAGCACAACAAGTGTAATAGGTAACTGTGAGCATTGACTAATTTAAGCAATTGACCATGTTCATATATCCCTCTAGACAAAATATTAATTCCATACTGCTCCTGAGAATTAATCCATTTACCTGTTGAGGCAAAGTGGAACAGATTTAAGCATTCTCTGAAACTCATGTAATGAATAAGACAAGATAGGTATTTTTGGTTTTTATTGCGAGAGGCCATGCAGTGCCTCCCAGTTAAGATCTTAACATATCACTTTAAATGGTACAGGTGGGACAAAACAATACATCTGCAATAACTAGTACAAAATAAGACTAAACGTTACTGAGGAATGTAACAAATTAAATAAGTAAAAGAAAGCAAAATTGTGCGCTATTGCAGCGCTGCAGGACCACCCCGCCACAGGGACTTGAGGTTCAAAAATTGGTTGAACCCTGGTGTAAAAAATTAAACAGTACAATTTTGAATAGAGTATAGGACTAAACAAGACAAAAAAGCAATAATTTACCATCTTTACTTTCATGTTTACTGTGGGAATTGAGGGGGCATTGGGTAAGGCACCATGGGCTGTGGTGCTTGTTGCTGTGTGAAGGGGAACTGTTGATGGCTCATGCCACTCTGTGCACCGCCTTGGTTGGCACTAAACTGTGGGGCCTGGAAGTTCTGCGTTGGGAACACCCCGGCCTGGCTGGCACCATAGTTTGACTGGCCGTTGCTGCCGTAGCCGCCGCCAAAACCATTGCCGCTTTTGTCAAAGCCACTTGCCCCATAACCTCCACTCTGTGAATTTGTGCCAAAGACTTTCTTTGGTCCACTGTCAAAACCTCTATCGTTGTCCCTGTCCCTAAAGCTACTGAAGTCACGCCTGCCCCCGGAGGAGTACCTGTCCCGGCGGTCATCCCTAAATCCACTACCACCTCTGCCTCCCCTTGAATGACCTGAAAGGAAAAACAAGAACAAATTAGAATTGAATTTCATGCGAGTTCGAGTGTTATGAAATGGGTACATGGGAAAACACTGTAGGGGTAAATAAATGGCTAACAAAAATGATTCAAGATCCCATAGCTCTGACTGTGCCAAACCCATCCACTTCAACAAAAAAGGGGGAAAAAAAATGGCTGCAGCTGAACCACAGTTCCTGTATCTCACCAATTAGATTTACCTCCTCTGTCCGCCATCTGGAGGAGTTTAGGGTTGATGGCCTGGTTGGCCTCACGGAGCACAGCAACGAGGTCGCTGGCCTGCCTCATGTTGTTGGGGGTGAAGAAGGTGTAGGCTGTGCCAGTCTTTTGGCTCCGGGCAGTTCTGCCAATGCGGTGGATATAGTCCTCAGAGTTGTTGGGGTAGTCAAAGTTGATGACAAATTTCACATCTTCAACATCTGTAGGATGTGTTGCAGTGTGGCAAAAAAAACAAAGGAGCGCACAAAGATGCACACCACAACAGCCAGACCAAAAGAGCAAAGTTAGTACAACCAGTCACTGGATGTAGCTGGTTTCCACTAGGCTGTAAAGAATAGTATTAGATACTCCAGAAAGGCTAAATCCGTGGGGATACTACGGTGGGAAGAGAGAAACGATGCACACTCCAAATGCTTCCAATCCAGATAACCCCTCAATTCTCAAAAGCCCCCTCCCCACAAAAAAGGATCAGAAGTCTTACCATAAAGGAGTATGCATTCACTAGTCCATTCCCATTGCAGAAAACTCCCCACACAATGTCAAGTGACTGCAGGGTGCTTCTACACAGTAAGGCCACTTTGCGCACTGTTGCCTCTTCATGTGCCAAAACTAGGGCCTTATGGTGATAATGAAGGCCCTTTCTTCCCACACACTCATAAGAAGCTCGCTATAAAGACAACGTCTCGCCAAGACCATAAACAATTGGAAAGCTAAAAATGGAGCCACTTACTCCTGTGACCCATAACAAAAGTACCCCCAGTCTCAAGGCAAGATATTCCCAGAACCAGTGTTCACGTGATCAAATGTCTCTCGTTGGCAGGTCTCGACATGACTTGAAACACAGGTGAGGGAGGAGTGCGAGCTTGGATTTTGTCCCCAGCCAACTGACATGACCCACTGACACTAAGCGCCAGTAGCCATATCATTACAGAGGTGAACGTGTAATGGGACTTACAACTGTCTCAAAACAGAAGTTTAGGAAACTGCCACATTTGTCACACATGCTTTGAGAAAAGCGACACCTTCCAGAATTCGATGACTTGCAATACAATGCCCAAACCGACATGCAAGACATGGAAACAGCAGAGCCTGGTGGAGCCATGAGCTTGGGTGTGAAGCAGTCCAAACCGATGCCAGAGAACAGCTGCATTTACAGGGGTGCGGCAGCTAACCCTCATTTAGGCCCCCATTTGGGCAGCCCAGCGTGATATTCAGCACTCGGGCCCCGCCACCTCTGTATGTGACTGGGTGATGTCCCAGTCAGGACACCTCCAAGAGTCCTCCTTCCCCCTCTGGAGACCTGGGCGTGTCATGCCAAGGCCCTGCCTCAAAAGACCGCTCCTTCAGATAGGGGAGAAACTCAGAAGGCAGAAGAGTTACAGAAAGAAACACTTTCTCTCAGAAAAAAAGTTGGTACAAGGGACCAAGGACAGAATGAAACTAACCTAGACCCCTGGAGGCGACGTCTGTGGCAATGAGAATTGGCGCCTTTCCAAACTTGAACTCTGGAAAAAGGAAAAGAAATTGATAGCTGGCCATAAAAGGGTGTGTCATAAATGGTTCTTGTGATAAACTCACCATTGAGCACCCAGTCCCTCTCCTGCTGGCTCTTGTCTCCATGGATGCCCATTGCTGGCCAACTAAAAGGAGCAAGTGTAAATTGAGTCCAGTGAAACAAATGATTACCCTGAGTTTAAAGAACGAAGTATTGATGTCACTTACCCATCCCGCCTCATCCTCCTAGTGATCTCGTCACATCTCCTCTTGGTCTCTGTAAAGATTATGGTTTTGTTCTCCTTCTCACTCATGATCTCCTCTAGAAGGCGGAGGAGTCTGGAAAGGCAGGGAAGAATTCAATTAGTGACTTGACAAAACAAGCGTTTAAGTCTTATTTTCCACCCATTACATATACAGAAATGACAGGCCAGACAGGACTCACTTGTCTTCTTTCTCGCCATCATTGCAAACATCCACGATCTGCAAGATGTTGTGGTTGGCACTCAGCTGCAGAGCTCCCACATTGATCTGGACGTAGTCCTTCAGGAAGTCCTCTGCCAGCTGGCGCACCTCTTTGGGCCAAGTGGCACTCCACATCAGCGTCTGTCGATCAGGCTGGAGAGAAGGAACATGTCAGATTTTCCCTTGATAACTGTCCCCAAGTGGACTAACACATCACAACAGAACTCACTCTGATTTGGTCCACAATTTTTCGGATTTGTGGTTCGAAACCCATGTCGAGCATTCGGTCAGCCTCATCCAGTACCAGGTAAGTGCATCTGCGCATGTTGGTCTTTCCTGCCTCCAGGAAGTCAATAAGCCTGCCAGGTGTAGCAATGCAAATCTCCACACCTATAATAAACAATCATGAGCACCAAATTCCATAGATTCAAATCAGCCAAATACATAGAGCAGTTGTGGAACTTGCCTCTATCCAGGTCACGGAGCTGTGGCCCTTTGGGCGCACCCCCATAAACACAGACAGACTTCAGGCGAGAAGCTCTGCCATACTCTGCTGCCACCTGCTGGACCTGCTGAGCCAGCTCACGGGTCGGGGCAAGCACTAAGCACTGAAAGAAAGGTTGAATACCATAAACCCATGTTGGGTGGATGAGAGGTTAGATACAAGTCTTTGAATAACCATGGGTACTTACAATAGGGCCATCTCCACGTTCCAGGAAAGGCTGGTGATTAATGTGCACGATTGCTGGCAACAAGTACTGCAGGGGGAAAATGATATTGCATTACAGTAAAAAGGACTATCAGTTTCAGTTATTTTTATGAGCAATTCTAAGTTGTTGGAATAGTCAATGCTAATATTCTCAACACTTACCGAGAGAGTTTTCCCAGAGCCTGTCTGTGCAATACCAACCATGTCCTTGCCACTCAAAGCCAGTGGCCAACCCTGTGCTTGGATCGGTGTTGGTTCTGACCAGCCTGCTTTGTTAATGACATCCATCACGTAGGCTGTGCAAAAGTGAAGGGGTTACATGAAAACTAGCCCAGATTGAAGACGAGTTTAGATCAGAAATAAATATTTCAACTGAATGTGTCAGATATTAATGAGTGTGCCTACTTGGAAAACTGGCTTCATGGAACTTCATAATTGGATTAGGGCAGTCCCTCCCCTTCACAGTAACTGCTTTAGTACTTCTGTACTGTGCAACCTCTTGCTGCAATGTAACATGGACTCAGATCAATTGGCATGGCAATGCAAAAAAACTACAGCAAATGGCCATTGGGGAAAAAGGAACATGTGCAAGAACACATGCCAGTAGCCATTACCTAACATTTAATGTAAATCAGCTGCATCTGGATATTGACCACTAGAATACATACCGGAGATCTCCGAGTAACATCTGGGTGCTCTTGGTAAAAGTTCTTTTCAAATTTAGAGAGCTCGTCAAGGTTCCAGTGCTTCTTGCGCAGTCGATCACCGGGATTACCAAACTTCCCCCCACCACCACCACCTCTTCCACCGCCTCCAAAACGAGGTGGTCCACTGCCATATCTGGGGAAGTGAATGGTGTAATGTTAGTCACGCCAACCAATGTAAAAGAGATTTAGGTTACCAGTGAATATACTCGCCTGAGTAAACGCCAAGCGAAGAAATTTACATTTTAGATTTAACAAAAAATTGTCTAGTGACAACTCGCAGTAATCGTACACATTACCCCAACTTCAATACAATGCAGAAGGTACTCCAGTTATACAAATTAGAATAAATGCTTGACTTATTGGACTCTGCGTCACGTTAAAACAGCCATCTTAAGTATATCCAGCAGAGGAACAATGGGAAAAAAAAAAAAAAAAAAAAAAAAACCGGCCGGCATTTTGTATCCGCATTCAATGATGCCACATGGCGTACAAATACATTTAGTCGGCTAGCTTGCCGGGTATCGGACACATGCTGTATGAAGAGGCACAATATTAATGTTAAGATAAACGTTATGTAAATGTGATAACGTAAATTAGAAAAACACAACAGCTGACTAGCTGGTTCGTATTTTAATAAAACAGGCCTCAAGCTAAGAATTTTCGGATTCAGATCAGGCCTCCGGCTAGTTTCATAACGAAACGAGGCCTTTAAAAACGTTTGTCCCTTCTGATTCTGAATATGCCGGTGAACTTCAAAGCAACAAAATCTCGATATTAACTTTTTTAAATGGAAACTACGACACTCTAATGGAAAAAATATATATAGGCAGCTACTGTGCGTCATGTCAGCCATTTCTGGCGAGAAAACACGAGGTGTTAAATTCGCCTAAATTCTTTCATTCGGACACTTACCCTCTATCTCTACCACGATCTCTGTCTGAAAATCCTGGCATCTTGTAAACAAAGTGTATAAATAAAAACGATAAATAAACTACGCCTGAAAATCCGATAACAAACCCGAACTGCCGTGATGATACTGAAATGCCGGTGAACTCAAAAAAGAGATTCGGGTTTTATTGCATGAGGAAGTGTCACGCTCGGTCTGAGTGAAGTATTAATCCGCGTGAACTGACGACACCGCAGCACATTGCGTAACGTCACATTCAAAGCTATTTGGAAGGAAAACGTGCATATGCAACGCGACTATGTTTCGAAAATGGTGTGAAATGGAGGAGCTAATTTGTCGCAATGTGTTTATAATGTTAAAGGCGCCTTATAGATAACGTATATGTATCCCATATGAAAATCCATTATAAAAAGCATGTTTTGAAACAAATGCTATTCCAAATTGTGAATCTCTAATACGACAGAATGCTATTGTGCACAACTTGTGGCATTTAGCTAGGTATTTTGTATTGTCAATTTATCACATTTTATCAGCTGTATCACAATAACCACGTTTCCATCCAGTTTTACACGAGTAAATTCATACCGTATTAACAGCTGTGATATAAATGCCGACGGTGTGTCCGTACAATTATTTATGTGAGAAATTCACGCGACGATATGGTATGACTCGGGAAACCATTCAGTTTATATGGCTACATATGAAATTAATTATTATGAACTTCACAGGTTGGTAAAAGTGCACGGTGATCTTGATGCTCCTTTCCAATAAATATTGAGGGTCTAATTCTGGTGACATGATGCTTGACTGCAGTTTGACAAATAAACAAATTCTCGCTCTTAGGTGTATCAGAGCGATATATTTAGACATAGCTCTCTGGGTGTATCACTTGGGATTATTTAATGGAACCTGTTGGCGAAAGCATATGTACAAAAAAAAGAAACAGTTGTGATCCGGTTGATCCTTTTACCATAAGTGACGTCAGAGCTCAAAGAAAGCACATCCAGTGAAAAAAAAAAATATGGCTCGACGGCAGTCTCAAACGAGTGCAGTTGATTTGCAGGAAAATCTCCCTAAAATTAGAATTCCGCTGATTACTTTAGCGTAAAAGATGGTAGACCTAAAGCCACTTAATAATGTCATGTTTTTAATGAATAATAGACTGTAAAGGTTTTTTTTAAATTGGAAAAGCTACTCTGTAATGTGAAAATGTTGATTTACAGTAAAAAAGTCCCTAACCTCTGAAGTTGTTAGTGTAGTTCTGGGTCAGTTGTCTATATTTTTTTCTCACTAAAATGCCTTTAATAGACTACTGCCGTTAATTATAGTGCCTCCCGAAAGTATTCACCAATGGTGACTTTTAAACAGTTACTGAGTTTAATGGCTGTGATCGAAAACTGAGGATGGACCAACAACATTGTAGTTAATCCACAATACTAACCTAATTGACAGAGTGAAAAGAAGGAATCCTGTACAGAATACAAATATTCAGAAACCTACATCCTTTTTGCAATAAGGCACTAAAGTACAACTTTTTAAAAAAGTGGCAAAGAAATACAAGCATTATGTTTGTGGCAAATCAAACAAATCCCATTTCTATCACAGCCAGTAAACCATGTAACTGTTTTAAAATAAGCATTGGCCTCATGGTGAAATCTCTGAGTAGTTTCCTTCCTCTCCAGCAACTGAGGGTGCATTGATACACCATCCAAAGAAATATTCAGTGTCTGCTTTTTATATTTTCACCTATCTACCAATAGGTGCTCTTATTTGTGAGGCATTGGAAAATCCCCTGGTCTTTGTGGTTTAATCTGTACTGAAATGCACTTCTCGACTGAGGGACCTTACATATAATTGTATGTTTGGGATACAGAGATGGGTTACTCATTCAAAAACCATGTTAACTACTATTATTTGACACAGAGTGAGTCGATGCATTGTATTATGTGACTTGTTAAGCACATTTTTACTCCTGAACTTATTTGGGGTTGCCATAACAAATACTTATTGGCTCCAAACAATTCAGTTTTTCATTTGTAAAAATGTTTACAAACAAAATTGCACTTTGACATTATGGGTAATTGTGTGTAGATCAGCAACACAAATCTAAATTGGATCCATTTTAAATTCAGTCTGTAACACAACAAAATGTGTAAAAAGTCAAAGGGTGTGAATACTTTTTGAAGGCACTGTATGTGATCAGGTTTAATATGCAGAGTGGTGTACCACTGCTTGGATCTACGAAATAACATCAATGTCAAGGTTGGCTGTTTCTGTGGTAGCCTACAATCTGTTTAGGCCTATACAGTCCATCACACTACCAACATTTTCTACCCATTCCTTTGTCTGAGCAAATAGATACTGATTCCCCAAGCCCCCTCCCATCACCACCTTTCCCCATCATCATTGATGAAAGCACTTCAGTTCACGCCTCTGCTGCTCAGGACATGCCAGACTCATTCTAATTCAAATAAATGCTCAAATTAAATGGAAAGCTTTACAGCTCCCACTTTGTCAAGATTTAAAAGTTGGTTAAAGGATGACATAACATACTAGTGTGCTACAATACTTCATCTTCTATGAAACACGCCCCTAAACTGACCTGTTTATTGTATCATGGTAATCTAATAAGTGTAGTATTGTAATAACAGCCGTTACTCTAGATTTAAAAAAAACATTTCCTGCTCTTATACTGTATGTAAAATGACCAACGTCATCTTTCTCATTTCCAAAGTAATCCTTCTCATATCCCCTTTCCTGATTCGAAGTCAGAGACACATTAGCAGACAATACTCTTTGTGTACTACGCTGTTCTAAATTACAGTTGCTAAGGAAAATAACCTCTCCCTCAACGTCAACAAAACGAAGGAACTGATCGTTGAATTACCCACCAGCGGGTGATGAAGACAGCCCGGTACATCACTGGGAACGTGCTTACACCCATCCAGGACATTACTCGAAACGGTGCTTGAGGAAGGCACGCTGCATCATCATGGACCCACACACCCCAACCACGTGCTGTTCTCTCCCTTACTGTCAGGCAGACCGTATCGGAGCATTAGGTTTGATACCAACAGGCTCAGAGACAGTTTCTATCTACAAGTCATCAGACTGCTGAACACTTGAAATAGACTGATCACCTGCTGATTCTCTGCACCTTAGCACACATCACAACTGCTGCTACCAGGCTCTTATAATACTGCTCAATTTATACACTTGCAATTTATACACATCCCCGAGTCAATACTTTGTAGAAGCACTTTTGGTGGCATTTACAGCTTTGACTTTTCGTAGGTATGTTTCTATCAGCTTTGCACATCTGGATTTGGGGATTTTCTCCCATTCTTCCTTGCAGACTTTCTCAAG
The DNA here is from genome assembly GCF_036934945.1 of Oncorhynchus masou masou. Taxonomy (NCBI): domain Eukaryota; kingdom Metazoa; phylum Chordata; class Actinopteri; order Salmoniformes; family Salmonidae; genus Oncorhynchus; species Oncorhynchus masou. Next base: position 6,849,435 of record NC_088226.1, read on the forward strand.
TATTGTTAAGTTAGATGGGGAGTGGCGGTGAACAGCAATCTTTAAGTCTTTCCACAGATTTTGGCTGGTCACTGAAGGACTTTCACATTCTTGTTTGGAAGCCATTCAAGTGTTGCTTTGGCTGTATGCTTTTGGTCTTTGTCCTTTTATAACGTAAATCATTGCCCCAGTCTAAGGTAATTTAGACTCTGAAGAAGGTACTCATCAAGGATTTACCTGTATTTTTCTCCATTCATTGTTCGCTCTATCCTTACAGGTTGGCAGGTAGCCTAGTGGTTAGAGCGTTGGACTTGTAAGGTTGCAAGATTGTATCCCCAAGGTAAAAATCTGTTGTTCTGCTCCCGAACAAGGCAGTTAACCCACTGTTCCTAGGCCGTCATTGAAAATAAGAATTTGTTTTTAACTGACTTTCCTAGTTAAATTAAGGTAAAAAAAGCAAAGTCTTCCAGTCCCTGCTGTTAAAAAGCATGATGCTGCCACCACCATGCTTCACGGTAGGGATGGTGTTAGATCGGTGTTGAGCTGTACCTGGTTCTCTAGACATAGCACATTCCATTCAGGCCAAAGGGTTAAATTCAAGTCTCATCAGACTATAGAATATTTTGCCTTATGCTGTCAGAATCTTTCATGTGCCTTTTTTCAAACTCCAGGCATAATGCCATGTCCCTTTTTATAATATAATATAATCTAAATAATATATACTGAATAAAAATATAAACACAACATGCAAAGTGTTGGTTCCATGTTTCATGAGCTGAAATAAATAATATTCCCCAACATTTTCCATATGCACATATCACGAAGATGTGGCATATCACAAAGATGATTAAACTGCATGATTATTACACAGGTGCACCTTGTGCTGGGGACAATAAAAGGCCACTATAATGTACAGTTTCTTCACACAACACAACGCCACAGATGTCTAAACCTTTGAGGGAGGGTGCAACTGGCAACAGAGCTGCTGCCAGAGAAATTAATGTTAATTTCTCTACCATAAACCGCTTCCAACGTTATTTTAGAGAATTTGGCAGTACATCCAAACAGCCTCACAACTGTAGACCACTCTCCTTCACTGCAGCCGACGTGAGTAAAACATTTAAACGTGTTAACCCTCGCAAGGCTGCAGGCCCAGACGGCATCCCCAGCCGCGTCCTCAGAGCATGCGCAGACCAGCTGGCTGGTGTGTTTACGGACATATTCAATCAATCCCTATCCCAGTCTGCTGTTCCCACATGCTTCAAGACGGCCACCATTGTTCCTGTTCCCAAGAAAGCTAAGGTAACTGAGCTAAACGACTACCGCCCCGTAGCACTCACTTCCGTCATCATGAAGTGCTTTGAGAGACTAGTCAAGGACCATATCACCTCTACCCTAGACCCACTCCAATTTGCTTACCGCCCCAATAGGTCCACAGACGATGCAATCACAACCACACTGCACACTGCCCAACCCATCTGGACAAGAGGAATACCTATGTGAGAATGCTGTTCATCGACTACAGCTCAGCATTTAACACCATAGTACCCTCCAAACTCGTCATCAAGCTCGAGACCCTGGGTCTCAACCCCGCCCTGTACAACTGGGTACTGGACTTCCTGACGGGCCACCCCCAAGTGGTGAGGGTAGCTAACAACATCTCCACCCCGCTGATCCTCAACACTGGGGCCCCACAAGGGTGCGTTCTGAGCCCTCTCCTGTACTCCCTGTTCACCCACGACTGCGTGGCCACGCACGCCTCCAACTCAATCATCAAGTTTGCGGACGACACTTCAGTGGTAGGCTTGATTACCAACAACGACGAGACGGTCTACAGGGAGGAGGTGAGGGCCCTCGGAGTGTGGTGTCAGGAAAATAACCTCACACTCAACGTCAACAAAGGAGATGATTGTGGACTTCAGGAAACAGCAGAGGTAGTGGAGAGTTTTAAGTTCCTCGGAGTACACATCACGGACAAACTGAATTGGTCCACCCACACAGACAGCGTTGTGAAGAAGGTGCAGCAGCGCCTCTTCAACCTCAGGAGGCTGAAGAAATTCGGCTTGTCACCAAAAGCACTCACAAACTTCTACAGATGCACAATCGAGAGCATCCTGGCGGGCTGTATCACCGCCTGGTACGGCAACTGCTCCGCCAACAACCGTAAGGCTCTCCAGAGTGTAGTGAGGTCTGCACAACGCATCACCGGGGGCAAACTACCTGCCCTCCAGGACACCTACACCACCCGATGTCACAGGAAGGCCATAAAGATCATCAAGGACAACAAACACCCGAGCCAGTGCCTGTTCATCCCGCTATCATCCAGAAGGCGAGGTCAGTACAGGTGCATCAAAGCAGGGGCCGAGAGACTGAAAAACAGCTTCTATCTCAAGGCCATCAGATTGTTAAACAGTCACCACTAACATTGAGTGGCTGCTGCCAACATACTGACTCAACTCCAACACACTTTAATAATGGAAATTTATGTAAAAAATATATCTATAGCCACTTTAAACAATGCCGCTTACTTTTATGTTTACATACCCTACATTACTCATCTCATATGTATATACTGTACTCGATACCATCTACTGCATCTTGCCTATGCCGTTCTGTACCATCACTCATTCATATATCTTATGTACATATTCTTTATCCCTTTACACTTGTGTGTATAAGGTAGTAGTTGTAGAATTGTTAGGTTCGATTACTCGTTGGTTATTACTGCATTGTCAGAACTAGAAGCACAAGCATTTCGCTTCACTCGCATTAACATCTGCTAACCATGTGTATGTGACAAATAAAATTTGATTTGATAAGTATTTCTGTAATGAAGCCCATTTTGTGGGAAAAAACTTATTCTGATTGGCTGAGCCTGGCTCCTAAGTGGGTGGGCCTGGCTCCCAGTCACATGAAATGTATAGACAGGTGTGTTTCTTTCTAAATCATGTCCAAACGATTTAATTGGCCACAGGTGGACTCCAATCAAGTTGTCGTGATGTCAATGATGATCAAAGGAAATTGAATACACAGTAGCTCAATTCAGACTGTCATAATAAAGGGATGTGAATACTTACATAAATGAAATATTTACGTATGAAATTTTCACTACATTAGCCAAAATTTCCAAAAACATGTTTTCGCTTTGTCATTATGGGATAGTGTGTAGATGGGTCAAAAATATTTAATCAATTTTGAAATCAGGTTGTAACAACAAAATGTGGAATTAGTCAAGGGGTATGAACACTTTCTGAAGGCGCTGTATATTTACATAGCTACCTCAATTACCTCGTACCCCTGTCCATCATCCTGGTAATGGTGCTCCCAGTATACTGTATTCTAGTCAAGGCTCATTCTATTAATATACTGTCTATACACACAATTATGTACATATACACTACATGATCAATGTGAACAACTGCTCGTCGGACATCTCATTCCAAAATGATGGGCATTAATATGGAGTTGGTCCCTCCTTTGCTGCTATAAAAGCCTCCACTCTTCTGGGAAGGCTTTCCACAAGATGTTGAAACATTGCTGCTGGGACTTGCTTCCATTAAGCCACAAGAGCATTAGTGATGTCGGGCACTAATGTTGGGCGATTAGGCCTGGCTCGCAGTTGGCGTTCCAATTCATCCCAAAGGTGTTAGATGAGGTTGAAGTCAGACCAGACAAGTTCTTCCACACTGATCTCGACAAACCCTTTCTGTATGAACATCTCTTTGTGCACAGGAGCATTGTCATGCAGAAACAGGAAAGGGCCTTCCCAAAAACTGTTGCCACAAAGTTGGATGCAAAGAATCGTCTAGAATGTAATTGTATGCTGTAGCGTTAAGATTTCCCTTCACTGGAACTAAGGGGCCTAGCCCAAACCATTATTCCTCCCCCACCAAACTTTACAGTTGGCATGGGTATTCGACCAATAACATTTGATTTGTGGAGTTATATCAGATGCAACCCAAAATACCGCTATTGTCTTCACAATAGCGAAATTCAGCCCAAATCCTTTGAAAGCCCCCCAAAACCTCTCACATACACAGACAAAAGACAAGGCACAGCCACATTCAAGGTGCCTCATATCATCTGACAAAGGCAAGTTTAATTAGACCTAAATGACACACAAAAATAAAATACTCTTACAAAAATGATAGTGTTAAGTACATCTAATTGCATCAGTCAGCTATAAGAGATATAGTCCTGCTCGTGGATCATGCAAAAAAAAATTAAGCAACAAAAAGCTGCATCTCAAATTTGACTTGTTAATAAAAAGTTCCATTCTTCAGGGAGGCAGCTATGGAGTAATGCAGAAAGATTGTAAGAAACAGACTGTCAAGATTTACTTAAAGTAAATCAATATGTTTAGATATAAAATCAATCAGTCCATGACCTACCTGGTAAATAGATAGAAGTCACCTAGTACATACGGCGACAAAAAGTTCTGTACGTGTGAAAAAAACAACTTAAGTTAAAGATAAATTACAGGTTGTGTGATCCACATTAATGAACAATATCCTATCACTGTACAAAGCACCATCTGAGGACACGTCACCTTGCATACACCTCTATAAAAGAAAAAGATGAGCAATTCATTTTCAATGTATGCTAACTTTAAGAACAGTCCATGGTCATAGATCGCTAGACAGGCAGCCATTAAAAAAATAAGAAAACATTCAACAATTTGTTTGAATGAGTAGAAAATAAATATGTTCTCCCCCAAACCCATACTTGTAGAGCTAGGTTCAGGTGAGTAGAATTAGCAGGTTCATCTCATTCATTCAGATTTCATTTATAGCCAATATGGAGATATAGAAAGCCAACAATCACATGATAATGTCTACTGTTGGGTTACAATACACATGACAAATGTAGACTTTATAGCCACTCAACATAATGTACTGTATAAGACATTCAACCATTACAGAGGAAAAGGTCTTGACCACGTCAGCTCCCAAATAATACAACAAATAATATGACATCTCCTGAGAATGTGGCTTGAGGTCAGAGTGATGTTTGTTCAATTCATTGCAACTTGTTGTATGTAGTTTGCTATGCTCCCATCTCAGCCCAAGGTATAAGACTGGTTGCCAATATCTTGAAAGAAATGAGCAATCTTATTTAGCACCAGAAGACCATAACCGGAAGGTAGTAGTAGTTATTTGCCAGAATGACAAGAGTAGCACTTACAAAATATGTGTGTAATCTTCACATAAACAAAATGCATCAGGGTAGCAGGGACTCTTAGCCATTCTTTTGTGGGGACAGAGCAGATCACCATGGTAGAAACAATCATGAAATCACAAGAAAGGTCTATGGAACTCATCATACATACCCCATCACAAGTACCTACTGGATGATGTCACTGGAATTTAAAGGGTCAGGTTAATATCTAAATAGTTGAAAAGATTCAGTCAAAAGTATTATGGCACTCAGAGGACTGTGTGTATTAAAGACAACCCACCATTAAGACCACCTCTCTACTTACTGTGTAGGAAAGAGGCTATGTAAAGATTTCACCGACAATAATCTAAGTGTACTTCTTTCAAGCTTTAAACAGCAACACTTAATATTTTCAAAAACAAATCTGGAATAATGGCAAAAGCTTTCTGAAATATAACAGACATAAATTATATATATATTACATATCATTTTAGTGTTTCTTTTTTCATTTTCCCATTATATAAAAATAACACCATTCAAGCTATTTATTTAAATTTCCAAACAAGCTTACATGTCAGACGTGTGACACTGGTTTCTGGGAATGGAGCGCTGAAAACCAGCCCGCTTTCTTTGGACAGGGTCGTTGACAATGGGGCCCTGCATGTCTTTTTCCATAAGGCCAAGTTCTGAACATGTGCTCCAAAGTCCAGCCTCTGAGTGAAGATAGATGCCCCAAGAGTCCTCGTGGTAGAAGAGGACTGTCACCAGGGGGTGCTAAGGAGCCTTCATGCTCCCTTCAGTCCCTGCCTCCAAACAAACCAAGCACCATTCAGTGTTGTTGGTAACCGTGGGTAACAATGTACTCCATCAAACCAGTGATACCAGTCTTGTTTATGTGGCCAATGTTTTGTTTAGTTGTGGACTTCATGTTCTGCTTGGTAAGATGGTAAGTAGCTACATGGAATACTGACTATTTTTACAATGCTAAAACTAAACTTATTAAAAAAGGAAGAGCCAGCCATTTTTAAAGTTCCACAAGTTAGTAAATAGTCTGAGTTATTAGCAGCTGAAAATGTTATTTTTTTAAAGGGGGGTGGACCCCCATGACAGACGAGACTGCTCGCTCAGGTCTCCTCTGCCCCCCCCCTGGCCTGGCCACTATGTCCCTATTGTGGGCGAGAGAGTCCTTGGGCCACTGGACCCCAGACGCCCCCCTTCCCCTGGGTGAACTGGATGGTGGGGTCTGACAATGTCGAATTCCTCCACTCCCTGTTCCTGCTGACCCCTGCGTCAGCAGCGTCTCACTCCACAGCAAAGCCACACGTCTCCTCGATAGCAGTGAGCAGCTTGTCATACAGCTTGTCATAGTTCTCGTAGGGAGGAATGTCGATCCGGTTGAAGCTGAACAAACAGAGGGCAAGAGAGACTTGAGCCTGAGCCTTTGGTATTAGGACCTCTCTATGTTCATGGTTAACAGATACATGGGTGGAAACCTAAACCTAAAGCATGATGTTGATATATCAAAGTGCCCTTCCCAGCTTTCACAAAGGCATACATTGATCCTGAAGGGCAAGCTGCAGGGTCAGAGCAGGCAGACACTCACCAGGTGTGGGCTTTGGGCAGGTTGTTGGAGCTGGCATCGATCTGGTGGATGGTGAAGAGTCGTGGGCCTGCAGCACCTGTAACTTATCAACAGTTACTGTGAAGCACAACGGCAGAGCACCCTTCACTCAGTACTGTACTGGACAGCTTGCTCAGCACTCTGCGGCGCCAAGTGTGGGCACTAAGAGCACTGGGTTTGTGTATGTTGTCATTGGCCTGCGCGGACCTTGGTATTTAGACCAGCAGCAGCGATGGTCCTGTTATGTAACATGGAAGAGCAGAGTGAAGCGGCATGTCAGACAGGAAGAGCAGTGGATCACAGTGTGTTCCGCACGCCTGGGTGCTCTCTGGGCATCCTGTCTGACAGACTGGACTCACTGAACTACTGGACTCTGCTCAGCCTGCTCTGCACAGAGGGTTCAGCTCAGGCAACAACAACAACACACTCTGAGGCCTGCTGAGCTGCCTCGGGGTACAGTAGAGTATAATACAAACAACCCTCACCCATCTCCCTCTGGCATAAACATTCGTTACGCTGTCATAACAAATGTTATAAGCCGTCATAACAATCAATATTACATTCCTATAGGGGGTGGACAAGGGCAAGCTAGCAACTCCCCCAGTGAAGCGCAGTGAAACACTGAGAACCTAACTACGTAGCTACTGTACATGTCCCAGGAGGGTGAGTGCTGTGAGGGTACCTTGGAGGGCTTTGAAGCCTTGCAGGGGGACCCTGGAGGAGCCAGTGACAAACTGCAGCAACCTGGCCCGGCGCTCCTCATCGTACGACTCCACGGCCTTCCAGAACCACTTGACGATGTTGGTGTCAGGGGTGCAGTGCTTCAGCCGCGTGTTGGACTTCCAGTCGTTGATGTCGATCTTACCCAGGCCACACACTATGAGCTGAGGTGGAGAGAGGGAGAGAATGTGAAATGAAAGACAAAGGGAAACTGTAGGGAGGAAATGGAAGGGGAAAATGCTGATGTCTGGGAGAATGCAGTCCTTTATAAAGGATGGACAGTGAAGGTAAGTACTGCTAGTCTGGGGGATGTGTCTCATTCATACCTCCAGCTCTTTCTCGTCGAAGGCCTTGAGGAGGTGATGTGAGATGACCTCGTTGAAGCCCTTCTGCAGGGCCAGGAACTGAGCCTCGATGCCTCGCAGGAAACGCCAGTTCACATACAGCCTGTAGGGAACAAGGGAGATATTCATACTGGAACGTGAAGGCAAAGCCATGATTCTGAGCCTCTTTGAGGGGTATAGCAAAGCCTTTCACATGTACATTACTCCCTGATCCTAGGTCAGTTAACTGTGGCTGGTCACTTGCAGCTAAGCTCATCTGAAATCCAACAGTATCTCCTCCCTGCTGGGCTTGACTGTCGACTGCTAGACCAGCTCTCTTCCTGTGTGGTGAGGAGGGGTCGGTGGGGGAGAACTCACCTGACATACTCCTTCTTGGTGTCCTGGGTGACCTGGATGATTTTGCCGTTGGGTTTGAGTTCGTGCTGGATGATCTCCCCGTAGGCATTGTGCTCCACACAGAAGGTGTGGTCCAACACGCCTGTGATGTCATTGTCCCTGAGAGGTGAGAGAGACGGACAGGGGGGTTAGAGAGAGATGGTGCTGGAGGAGTGGGAATGTTAATGTATGTATGGATCAAAGTTCAGTTGAAGCGCTCATCATGTGTAGCTACATGATCATGAGTGTTTAAAAAAAAAAAGTACACCAGTAGATGTTATAGTTCACATACACCAAATTATTACCCGATGAATTAAAATGAGCCATTACAAACTATTGTCATTAAAAACCATGTTAATCTCTGTGTGCGCATCTTGGTCTGTGTGAGGATGTTGTTCCCATTTCCTTCCTACTCACAGGATCCAGACCAGGCTGTTGTGGAGGTCTGGGTCCACTGACTCCATGTCGTCCAGGGTGATGGGTTTCCCCAGCAGCTGTTTGTAGAAGGGCAGGGTGAAGCCCCCGTCTATGTAGTGGCCGTGGAACACCGCCATTCCCATGATACGACCCACAAAGTGGAAGTAGGACAGGTGCTCCTGGGAGGGGGACAGAAACACCTTTAGTCCTCGTAAACACTTCATAGTACATCCATTTAGCATGGCATCTCCCAGTCCTCAGAGAACTACCAAGATTGAGCAACTCAAGGCAGAATCCTATCTTAATTTAACATGCAACTCAAACGTTTTCTTAAGTCATGCATTGATGTCGATGGGAGATTTGCGCTATAGCTCAGATTTCCTCACGCATGTCTTAAGTTAGGATTGGGCCCTTGGTAAATAATAAATACCTGCTATTCTTATAGCTGGGAATTTATTGCAGTCAGTAATCCAAAGGTTATGACTCAAAAGGTAAGCAGCAGCATCTAAACTATTTTCCTTATGATGGATTAAACAACCAAATGCTATAGAGGCAGTAAAGAGTCTCAACACAGCAATTAAATAGTTGCCTAATTCATCACCAGTCTCCAGGAGATCTAGCATCTAGCATGAGAACAGCTGATAGGGAAATGGAAGGCCAAACAAATAAACAGGCAGAGGAGAGACAGAGATTGTGCAAGACGAGAGCAGATGAGTGGTCCGTGTGACCTGGTCTTTCACATCACAGCGGGGCGGGCTGGTGGCGGCGTCCGGGCCTCTGACTCACCGGGTTGACGGCCGAGTCGGGGTTAATCTGCAGGGTGTAGATGTCATCGCGGGAGTACTGGAACAGGCCGTAGTACGGATTCAGCATCTCATGGGACAGCAGATACAGCCACTCCCTGCACACACAGGAGACACAGAGAGGGACAGATAAAGAGAGACAGACGATGAGAACATCCATTGTTAAATCTCTTGATCCATTAAATATTTTTTCAAGGCAGGGAACATCAATTTCAGAAAGTGAATACTCCATGGCAATTTAAAAATCAGAAGTACAATTCTCAGATTGGGTGCTTTAAATCCATATTACCCCTTGGGGGCCAACCTTGTTTCAGCAGATGGTGGCATTCAAATCCAAATCAAATCAAATGTTATTTGTCACATACGTCCTAAACAACCGGTGTAGACTAACAGTGAAATGCTTACTGATGGGCCCTTCCCAACAACGGAGAGAGAAAAATATAGAACAAATAACACGAGGAATAAATACACAATGAGATAACTTGGCTATATGCTTGAGTAAAAAGAGTTGGTGCAAAGAGGGTCAATGCAGATAGTCCAGGTAGCTATTTGGTTAACTAGTTAGTAGTCTAATGTCTTGGTGTAGAAGCTGTTCAGGTCCTGTTGGTTCCAGACCTGGTGCATTTACTTCTCTAACACACAACAGAAATCTTCTTTGTTCCATGATGATGCATATTGAGCATAACTTAGTTTTTTCCTCATGCTTGCTGTGGATTCCTACCTGGCTACTCCTCCGTAGTCCAGCCCCTCCTCCCCTTTAAACTTCACCATCAGTCTCTTCCACAGGTCCTTCGGCCTCATCTTCATCACCTGGCGGTAAGACTCCTGTAACACATAAAGAGATACACCTTTGTAACGAACGGGACTGGGATGGATGACTGCACCCCCAAACTTACTGAGTACTTCCATCAGAGACCATCTGTTAAATACTATGCAGTCCAGTGTCTGTGGCCAGAGGGATGCATCTATCTGCACTGTAACGTCTGTGTGTGAGTGATGCTGGCTCTGGGGACCGAGCCAAAGAATAAACATTCCTGTGCTCTGTCATTTAGGACCAGCCTGGCTGGCCCCTACCTGCCTAGCAATGATGTACGCCCTCTCCTCCCCTGCCAAAGTAACCTGAGTGTCCAGCCCACCCTTAATCAAAGCGCATTATCAGGAGGTGGGGGTGATAAGAGGATATTCCCCAGCGCGACACATTCCAGCAAGAGATCCCGTGAGTCTCACTAATGCCCCTCCCATTGCCACTATCCCAGTCTCAGTGGCTCATGGGAAACGGCGTAGGAATGCAGAGCATGAGTCTGGCCAAGCCTGGCCTGTCTGTCTGTCCTAAACATGCAAACCAATGACCAAAGACCTGTGCAATTCCAAGTTGCTTCAAGCTGAAGACAAAAAAACGAAGAAGGAACTGTCCTGAAACAATGATGAGAAACACCCCACGTTCCTCGCCAGATGGGGCTTCTATAGAACATTAGACAGCGGTGTTTTAGTAACAAACTTTCCCCCTGGTACTCAGAGTCTGGGATCATTACACCCCACTCTGGGTTGGTGCGTTCACCCCACATGCCAAGAGCTGCAGACACATGCCCACAATGTCCAGCACATTGTGTCGGGGACAGTCTCATTAAAAGTGGATTGGGAGAATAATAGTAAATAGACAGAACAGAAGAGTGGAACAATAACACCACTTTCCCCCCAGAGCTGGTCCACCGTGCCCTCCAGTTACACTGAGGATGTGTCAGCGCTGACACCAGAGAAATAAGGCCTCTTAGCTTCAATAGAATGTACACACTGAGACAGCTTGACAGTCCACCAGCTGACACTTGCCCACACAGTCGTATTTCTAACAGCTCGGCGTGTCCAGAAAAGCAATGAAGTTATGTCTAGCCTTAAAATCCACCCCCATCTCCCTTTCGTGTTGAGATCAGCCAACAAAAAAGTCTTCCTTCAGATTAACAGACAAAGCTGTTCCAGCACATTCCATCACATATTTTACGAGGGTCATGTAGTCTGTTGCAGGTGTTGTTGCTCTGATGAGGCTCCACACCTCCCAAACTAGAAAACCTCCCCCACTGAGGAGTGCACAAAAGCCTCATTTCAAATACGAGGTCTGCTTTGGATATGAACATACTCTCTTCACACATCATAGATAATAGCGTGGTGGATAACGCCGTGACAGAAACATGACGAGCAACGACCTTAAGAGGAGCGGGAAGAAGAGGATGGGAAAACCATTGCCTGAAGTTTGAAAGTGAGGTAAAATATCTGGTATAATAAACTTTTACAAGTGCAAATGAGAGTGAGGAAAATATCCAGAGTTGATGCTTTCCTTCAGGATCGAGATAGTCAACCTCTTCAGTAATACTAATTAAAAAGAGTCAATAATGCTGGTTGTGTTCAAGAACTGAGGGAATAACACTAATTCGACGGTCTCACCTCAAAGATCTCCTCACGGGACACCTCTATGCGGCAGTGGCCTGCCTGGGGCTGCTGCTGGGACAGCTCCTGGCGGAGGATCTTCAGCTTCTGCACCAGGTCCCTCTTGTACTTGGGCACCGTGAGGCACTCTGCCTCCTCCGGCAGATTACCTGGAGACACCAGTGCCTGCTGGGCCTGCTCCTTCAGCTGGATCTGACGGCTGGGGATGGAGAAAAAGAGAAAGACACGGAGAGGGAAAGATCATTGCTGAGACTTGGGGTCGTAACAACACATACAGGTACACAAAAATAAAACACCACAAAAAAACTAAAACCCAAAAACCATAACAACTCCAAATAAAACCAGGCAGGAATTCTGCCTCCCTCCTTTTGCTGACTGGAGAACGAGAGGTAAACACACTGAGGTCATCTGGGAAGCACATCAAGTTAAACAAGCTGCCATATGCCCACAGGCATAGGTGGAGGTGGTATTTCTGAACAAGCACACGAGGGGGCAGAGCCAGAGGGTGATATGATGTGTCCGTAGGTGCCACATTGTCTGTCTGAGGTGCAGCCAGTGACCCTTCCTCCACTCCCCGCCAGGCTCTCCATACAAATGGCTCTGTCGTACGCTCCTCGTGGGCAACTCCGTGGGCCCCTGCCGTGCTGGGCTCTGCCAGCTCACAGGTGTGTGCCATTCCACCTCCCCTCCCCACCTGGCCCCAAGGTGGTCTCACAGAGAGAGACAGCACGGCACAGACAGAGAGAAAATAGACAGTTCTACAAGGGGGAAGCAAAATGTGGCCACAGCAAGAGACATCTGCAAATAGATTCAGTGTCGGTCTCATTCTGCACTGAGCAGTGAGGGTTCAATGAGGGTGTCCATAGACCTCATGTCTTCATCTTAAATTGTTCAGGAAGGTTCTTTATTTGTTTATTAACAGGAGTGACATTTCAATGCACGTTCCTTCATTGCTGACTATAAGAAACCAAAAAATTAACAACCAAGTTGTGTAGGGTCCCTAACAGCTAAGACGACCACCTCAGTGGGTGGCTGTAATTGTGATAACACATCAGTGCTGTAGAGCGGTTAACCTCCAAATCAAAAGACAGGCTATGAGTATGATCGGTGCTGGTAGTGAACAAGGTTCTTCACTTCTGCCCAAATCTCTGGCATAAGAGTGAACTTCTGAACCACGGCACTGGTGGTAGAAGGCTCTTCTGCTCAGAAACAGAAACACCATCACACCAGACACACAGAATCAAAAGGCCCTTTATGGAGCCAGAGCTGGAGGATTATTTGCATGCTGGCCTTTTGCACTTTAGTGGGGCGTAGTGGGCACACTCACCCCCTGAGCAGGGTCATAAACATCAGGCTGTATAGCCGGCCACAAAGAGTTGTGTGTGTGTGTGTGTGTGAGAGAGAGAGAGAGAGGGGGCAGAGTTTGTAAAGACATCTGCATGCTTCCCAGACGGAAAAGTTCAGAAGATCGTATGCATATATTATGACAGTATTTTGTGACGTTTTGGACTTTGGTTAGTCTTCTTCTTCTCTTGTTTGGGCACAACATTTTTTCTTGCCGAAGTCTACACCCCTTTGTCTGTGATTGGTCAACAGTAGGGATTCTTCAGTAAAGTCTTTGTTGTCATTCAACCAGAGATGACTCGTTTTCATGCACATCTTTTCATTTAGAAATATTACTGCACCAAACATCTTAGTTAGGTGAAAAATTGCGCTAAGATTTCCTTGGCAAAAACATCTAAATGAATGACAGATTTCTTGAGTTACCGTAAATTAATTGTAACTACTTGGAGGAAGTGTATACTGGCTATGGCGTCTCAAAATTGACAAACAGTACTATTACTGCTTTCAAGCGAAGGTCTTTTAAGGGAGTACGCCAGCACACTCGTTCGGTTCGCCTAGCTGACTACGGCTAGCTGCCAGGCCGAAATGAAGCATGCTGACGGCTTATGTATGTGGGTAAGTGTGAGAGAGGGTAAGCAGAGTCTGTGACAGGAGAATCATGGAGCAACAACCCATCCTGGCTAAATAGATGGACATAGGCCCAAAAAGTACAGGATGATATAATATGGGATAGGCCAAAACCACTGAAATCATTTCTAACGACTCAGAAAATCTATTTCTGTCTGGGACACCTACCAATCACCTGCCATTCACTGTACTATACAAAACCAGACAACCTTTTATTAGGTAAAAATGTCATCAAATATGGCAAATACACAATCCTAGCTCTCAAAAAGATTTGTTTGGAGGGTCATACACTGAGCAGGAGTAATAGACAGTCATGTAGCAGCAATCCTGATCTTTATATCCACACACCATAATACACAGTGACAGCTTATTCTAAGGACTGACTGCTCTAGACTCCCACTGTCTTTGGCCTCGTCTAGCTGAGCTGAGCTGGCCACTTCCTGCGATCCCGGAGAGCAGCAGGGCCCCATAGGGCACTCCAGTCCTCCTCCTCAATCCCTTTATTTCCTGCAGACTAGACTTAGAGGGAGCGAGGGAAAGTTGGGGAGGTAGGAAGGGCTGCCTCCGGACAGCACCCAAACAGAGAGGAAGACTCAGACAGGGAGAGGGGAGGTACCGAGCCACAGAGCAGCACTCCTTCCAGTTTCACTCATAAATCAAACATTCCTGCCCAGCCACACACACACAGCCTAGTGCGCATTCTCTCTATTTCTAACTTGTTCTAAGAGAGTAAGATGGCGTGGTGTGTTACCTGCTGAAGCTCAGACAGTAATACAGTGAACTCAGTGTAAAGCTAGAGAACACTAGACCCCTGGGAACTGATCCTCTGAGTGTTCATGCCAGAGTTCAGAGTGAAGATCTGAGGCCCAACAAGGATTTTGTTACCTATTGTCCAGTGACCAGGCTTAGAGTCAGAAGATTGCAACATCACAGGGTGAGTCTAACCCAAAAAGTATTGTGGCCCGCTGAGGCAATGTCTTTAGCAAATAAAAGGGGTAATAAACTATAACCTTGAAGGACACGTATATATCAAACATTTTCTTGGGATGACAGCATGAGGGGTGAGAATTTCTGAAATTCGTTTTCCTTGATAAAAGGCAGATGTCTTGATGGAAAACCACGCCGGCCTTCTGATTTCTTTTCCAGAGTTTTGTCGCTGGTTGGAATGTCACTCCCACCCCTCGTCTCAGCCAGAGTCCAGCTTCTCTGCTCCACAGAGGTCCGTGAGGGGACAAAATCAGAGAAGGTAATCTCAGATAGGATGATCCAGTCAGACTTGCTCAGGACCATGAGCCCTCTGCTAACCAGCAGACTGCACACTCCAAACCTCTGAGCCACCATCCAATGTGTGTTACATTAGTGCACACCGAGAGATCCTGTCGGCTGCGTTAACACAGGCACCCTAATTCTGATATTTTTTTTCATTCATTGGTCTTTTGACCAATCAGATCAGCTCTGAAAAAGATCTGATGTGATTAGTCAAACTAGCAACTAGTGGGAAAAAATCTCAATTGGGCTGCATGTGTAAATGCAGCCTTAGGTTCTCCAAGACAAAGCCAAGGGTTTCTCCATTTAAAACAGAACCCAGGGAAGGTATGTGGTTGGACCCAGGGCTCATCGTACATCATTCTAATGGCCACAGACCCGCTCTTGGCTCAGCTTAAACACCTTCCATTTCAATACAATTATTCCTCTCAAACAAAGACATCAATAACCTAGAAGAACTCTAATTCCCAACTTTAAAGTGAAATAATAATCGGATCAGTGCTTTTTAAAGAGAAGAAACACTGTGCACTGCTTTTCACACATCTGGACATTATTGTGGTTAAGACAAGATTCCTGCATTACAAACATACATGGCGTGCCAGCCTGGGATTTTATATGACTTTCATAGGACCGCAGAAAAAGAAAAAGCACCAAAGTCCCAAACAAGTTCTTTGATCTGTCAGAACAGGGGAAAATAACACCAGATCTTTTCATCGGTGCATTCCGCCTCTCCCGGCATGGAGCAGGAATGAGGTCAGACGGAGGAGGCCCACCGAAGCCGCCTGTACTCTGCTCCACCTTTACACTGCACTGTGGGTAATGCTGCAGCTATCGTTACATGGGCCGTGTTTGAACAGCTGCGAGGAAAAGTTCTGAAGCGCATGCACTGACGAACACTGCACACACAGGCACGCACCAGCACACACACACCAAAACACACTTTCACACACACAACAATTCATTCATTGACTCGGACATCAAATTTATGCTCCGTTTCCTTGACGTAAGACGCTCCTCAGCCACAGACACATCAGTCTTGGTTTCCACATTGCTATCTGATGTTGAGCCAAAACAAGCTTTGTGACGGATTGTGTGCTAAAACCCCTGCATGATCAAAACCGCTGCCGGGCGGTGGAATGCAGCCCTGTGCGTGCAGTGTGTGTGTGTCTGGATGGATGGGTGAGGTTGTGTGTGGGAGTGTGTGTGCACAGGAGAAAGGCTGCTCTGATAGCTGAACCCCAACAGGTGTTTAACACACCTTGGCACTGGACTCCCCTGTAAAACATCCTGTGTGGGGGAGTCAATATGTCTGTGTGTGTATCTGTGTGTGTCTGTCTGTGTGCAGTCTGTTCTGTCTCTCCAGAACCAAGTGTTGGAGAAATAGTGGTTGGCCATGGAATAGAGGGGGGAAATAGAGGGCCTCACCTGATCGGACTGTTCTGAATTTCGATGCCGCTGCGGGAACCATTGGGGCTTGGGCTGCAGAACACAAAACACCACAGTTACACAGCCACACTGCCAGCCAGTCATACAGTACAGTTCTCCCTCAACTACTTCTCATTTAATCTGGGCTGTTATGAGGCTCTGGACCATGTTTAATTTGTGGCGCTGGTATAACCCGATACTCACTTAAGGACTAGATGCAGGTTGGCGGAGAGGCGCGGGTCTGTGAACTGCGTGGTGCGGTTGTTGTGGTCCACAAAGTAGACCCGGCCGGTGGCTGTGTTCCTGATCTCCCAGCCAGGGGGCAGTGGGCCCAGCTCCTCACAGTTTACATTACTCAGGTCTCTGGGAAGCACAAATCCCCAACACAGTCAGAGGTGAAGGGCAGAAAATAAAAATAAAGAATGAGACGTAAGACCAATCAAAGTCAGGGAATGAAGCAGACCTCAAGGCTGAGGGTAACTGGGAAACAAAGAGGCGAGAAAATATTCCAAAACGACACCACTTTAATTCCATTCTTCTTCTTCCCGTCTAAATGACTTATTGCTGCCATGCAATCCTTTCAGCTGGACTCCTTTAGCTGTCTGTGGAGAGCAACTAAGAAATGACAGCAGCCCCACTTCAGCGGTAGTGACTTATCGGACTGAGGCCCAGCAAGAGAACGGCATCTATCACACGTATTTCCACGGGGGCAAGAGAACGGCATCTATCACACGTATTTCCACGGGGGCAAGAGAACGGCATCTATCACACGTATTTCCACGGGGGCAAGAGAACGGCATCTATCACACGTATTTCCACGGGTGCAAGAGAACGGCATCTATCACACGTATTTCCACGGGTGCAAGAGAACGGCATCTATCACACGTATTTCCACGGGGGCAAGAGAACGGCATCTATCACACGTATTTCCACGGGGGCAAGAGAACGGCAACATCTAGGTATTTTTCAATCACTGACTTTCTTTCTATTGACTCTATTCCCAGTAGACTTACGTGTTGATGTGTGTTCTCCTCTGGGCCTGTGGTAATCCATGAAACACACATGCCTGAGTGAGTGGCGTCTCTGAGCCACATGTACAGTAGGGCTGAAGGCTGTGTGCTGAGAGCATGGAGGCAGAGGGCGTGCCAGAGGTGTCTGCTGTGAATCCTCTCAGATCCCTGTGGTTTTACATTTACATGCCATTTAGTGGACTCTTTTATTCAAAGCGGCTTAAAGTCATGAGCGTATACATTTTACATACGGGTGGTCCCGGGAATCGAACCCACTATCCTGCCATTGCAAGCACCATGCTCTACCAACTGAGCGACAAAGGACTGTCACACCAGCCCTCTATCGTAGCTTGTCAGCATGTAACCAGCAGCATATTTACAGAAGGGTCCAGACAAGCCTGAGGAGAGCTAGCCACTGATTGTCCATCCCATGAAAGACACATAGGTGGGGGTAGGTGATGGTGTATATCAACAGCCTCACCCAAACCTGCATGAAACTACATTACAGCATCCCAGATCATCATGTTTTTGTCATCAGCCTCAAATCATTTGTGTTGGAAATACTTAATGAGTGTACTGGGTAGTGTACAGAGTATGTATGTGTTCAGACAGTGGTGGTGGGTATACCTGGGCACTGTGTGTTCAGACAGTGGTGGTGGGTATACCTGGGCACTGTGTGTTCAGACAGTGGTGGTGGGTATACCTGGGCACTGTGTGTTCAGACAGTGGTGGTGGGTATACCTGGGCACTGTGTGTTCAGACAGTGGTGGTGGGTATACCTGGGCACTGTGTGTTCAGACAGTGGTGGTGGGTATACCTGGGCACTCGAGGGTCGTGCCATGTGCTGACTCCTGTCTGGGTGTGGAGGAAGTAGACTTGGCCCTGCTGCGTGGTCCTCTGCTCTGTAAGGGGGGAACAATAGCATGGCTACTCATACAGGTATAAGAGGTACAGAGCAATGATTACAGACCAGTACACACATGTGAGAGATGAGTGAGAGAGAGGGATGAGTGAGAGATGAGTGAGAGAGATGAGTGAGTGGGAGATGATTGAGAGAGTGAGAGATGAGAGTGGATGATAAGGAAAATTAAGCTGTTAGTTATACATTTGTTCCACCGTGAGGATTGTTATTGGTGCGTCAATGTGCGTGTGCGTATCTTGATCCGAGTGTGTTTGGAAGCGTAAGAGAGATCACACAGATGGAGATAAAAGCAGGGATTGAGTCAGGTTGGATCCCAGTTGCGGGGCTGACAGGGGGAGAAGATAGTAGTCTGTGTGTTGGTGAGCTCATTCATCACAGCTTGGCAGAGATATTTCCATGAGCTTGGAAGCTCTTCTCTGGCATTCCTTAGGACCCACCGCCCTGCCTCTCTAACATACGTGTACATAACCCCCCCCTCACCCCGCCGAGCACCGATGCACCCAATGCATTCGACACAGAGTGACACTTCTTGGCCCGCCACTGGGGCTGCTGACAGCGGTTCAGAGGAGCTGGCCCAAAAAGAGACAGCACCCTCCTAATCTTGAAGCGCTGGGCTGGGCTCCTCTCCTCTTTACTCCTCTTGCCAGCACTCCTAAATCCTCAGCAAGACTACACAGTGTCTGAATATCAAGCAGCCGCCCATGGGCTGCATGTGAGGAAGGAGAGAGGAGAGGGAGGAGTGAGCGGCAGCCGCCAGACTTTAACTGCGAGATCGATTCAATTAGTTCTTTAAAATGGGGCCTGTCAGGCTGCTTATGTTGCGCTGCAGAGTCATGGTGGCTGTGCTGTTGGGACTAAATAGGGACACAGATTAGCAGGATGATTCAGCTGAGCGTTGGGCTGAAGAGAGGAGGAGGGAGGGAGTTAACACTGAGGCATTGCAATGACGACACCGGTCTTAAAACAGAAGGAGACGTCTCTCATAGAGGATGTTCATGATACAGAATGCTCCAGTCTAGTCTGGCTGTGGGAACCGAAGTGGTCGTCCTATAGTGTGATTGTGTGTATGTTGGTGTATGTCTGGTGTGTCCATATTGTGTGTTAGAATCCTCTTTCCACTAACCGTATCCCTCGGGCAGGTCTGGGGGTGTGTGGAGGTGTGTCCTGCTCATGTAGTTCCTGTGTCTCTGGGAGCGGACGCGTCTCTCCTGGGCCCGCTGGTCGCTGGACGGGACACACGGAATGGTGGGCGTGGCCCCGTTGGTGCTCAGGATGGGCGTGTTCTCATCCACGATGCAGCTGAGAGGCCGGCCTGGGCTGGAGTACTCTGATGCAGGCCTGGGAGAGACAGGGAACAGGAGGAGATCACAGTCAGACAGGGAGGGTGGGTTATAATATATCCTTCATGGTAGGTTTGTTCAAATCAGGCCCGTGTCTATTCATATTTCATATCTAGCTGTGCTTGTAATACGCTTAGATGCTAGGGCTAGACATTGGCTTGCTCCTGCTTTCTTAAGCATCATGAGGTCAGTGAGGCAGAGACATAGACACAGGCACACACACAGAGCAGTATTGAGTGAGGGGCCTGAGGCCAGCCTAGAGCAGAGCAGAGTAACAGGAAGGGAGCTGATAAGGGAGCAAAGAGAGAGAGAGACTGTGGAGCAACAAGAGTCTTAGGGCCCCGTTCAATAGTCTGAAGTGTCTCCTAATACAAATTCAATGCTGTCTAGGTCTTGGGGACTCTGCCATGGGTTTGAGGCTGGGTAGTGGGTAAGACTGTGTACTCACTCAGCCTGGACTCAGGGACAGACATAACATAGTAAATGTAAACTGGTCTCCCTCCATTTAGTATATGTTACGAATTACAATTCGTATGATGTTACAAATTGCAATTTGTACAATATGTTAAGAATTTTCAATAGGTTTGATATGTTAAGCTAGGCGGCTAATGTTAGCTAGGCTAGGAGTTAAGAATTAAGGTTAGGATGAGCTAATATGCTAAGTAGTTACTAATTAACAAAAATGCTAAAGTTCGGGTTGCTAGACATTCGCTATATACGCCCACCCATCCTACCCAACCAACCTCCCTCCTTCAGTGTTTTGGCTTCAGTAACCTTATGTCATCATACCAAACCTATCATACTAATTTGAGTGTCACAGATTTACATTTACTAAGTTACATCAAGACTTTGAGGCCAGGCTGACTCACCTTGTAGGCCTCTCCCACTGTGTGGTGCGTGTGATGTGGTTCAAGTACTGGATTCGGCCAGACGCAGTCCTCCGCTCCTCCCAGCTGGATGCAGTAGATACAAACACACACGTACAAAGCAGTGAGTGGACATTGAGGGCAACCAAGTTCAGGTAGTACCTTCTGTTTCAAAACATTCCCCCTCTACTAAACATGACCCAGATATTCCCCACAGAGCTTCTTGCTAGCTAATAGGACACAGTCTCCCATCTGCTCACCCAATTCCTCTGGCACACACCAACCCCAGACTAGACTCCCTAACCCCAGCCAACATCATTGGCTCAGTGCTGAGGTCAGTCGTGCTAAGCTGGTGAAGTGTCTGAACAGCAGAGCCTCTGGCTACTTAGATTGGAGTCTGGAACACCACACCACATGCTGTCTGGAACACTGTTGGTTGTGGGGCAGTGTGGTTATGATAGGCTCAGACTGGCCCTGTTGTGAGGGTATGATGTGGTGATAGTGGGTCCACTGTCCAGTACGGACAAATGTTAAATGGAGTTGTGGTGTGTTGGTGGGTTTGGTACTCACCCGTCTGGCAGGTCATTGTCAAACAGACGGCTGCAGTCCACCACTGGGCCTCCTGTGCCTATCCTGTCTCTGGACTGCAGGCTCACTTTGGACACAGAGACACATTCAGATACACATAGGAGAATGACTGGGTGGTAGAATCTCACTCTGTTCATGTCCTCGCATACCAGAGATTAAAACGGAACAATTTTAAAATTGTGTATTGCTGTAATGCAATACTGTAATGATGTTATTTAGGGCTAAATGAGGAATCCATTTTTAAGAGGATTACATGGTCAAATCCTCTTGTGTGTGACAAGATGATCGTGTCTGGAAGTAGAAGTACCAGCCGTCTGCACTCTGACAGTGGCCTGACCAGTCCCGAATCCCAGTTCTGGAAAGGACCGAAGAAGTGTGTGGAGGGCACGTATCAATGCTAGACTCTATGTCTACTGTAGCTAACTAACCCTGTCCTCTCTGCTACCACCCAGGCTGTTCAGGCCCTGTGGTGAGGATGGAAGTGCGGGCCGTCTGAAGTCAGAGTGAGGCGCTCATTAAGCCTGGTGTCAGATGCACGGCTCGCTCAGGACCAGCGCTCAACGCTTTACACACCAACGAATCACTGGGAAAATAAGTCACCCAGCAGACTCAGGTTACTGGAGGGAGCCTACATGGTGTTGGGAGGGTTTCTTGTTCTCTTTCCTCGTTCTCTTTCTATGCATGGTGGTCTAGTGAGGTCTTATCAGCATTATAAAAACAACTGTGGTTAGCCTGAGGTTCTAATAATGGAGTGGTAACACTTCAGGTACATAACAGTGTTACGTGAATGTACATGAGAGTGTGGTGAAAGTCTGTGTGGCCTGTTGGTCACCGCTGTACTTACCCACTATCTGACCCCTCACTGTGTCACTGTCATTGAGGCCTAGCTTGTTCATGTCCAATCTCTGATCTGTGGAGGAGAGAGGGGAAGGAGGAGAGCGGGGGGAGAGAGGGGAAGGAGGAGAGCGGGGGGAGAGAGGGGAAGGAGGAAAGGGAAGAAGAGAGGAGAGAGGGGAAAGGGGGATCGATCACTGTCTGAGAGACATGTAAACTAGAATGTGTTGGGAGGGTTTTTGTCCCCGCAGACAAGTCCCTTTGCTCTGTATCATTTACATCACCCACAGTGAATTCCTCTCCCCCCTCCCTTGGAGGCTGGGTATGGGATATGTACTGTTCCTCTCCCCCCTCCCTTGGAGGCTGGGTATGGGATATGTACTGTTCCTCTCCCCCCTCCCTTGGAGGCTGGGTATGGGATATGTACTGTTCCTCTCCCCCCTCCCTTGGAGGCTGGGTATGGGATATGTACTGTTCCTCTCCCCCTCCCTTGGAGGCTGGGTATGGGATATGTACTGTTCCTCTCCCCCTCCCTTGGAGGCTGGGTATGGGATATGTACTGTTCCTCTCCCCCTCCCTTGGAGGCTGGGTATGGGATATGTACTGTTCCTCTCCCCCTCCCTTGGAGGCTGGGTATGGGATATGTACTGTTCCTCTCCCCCTCCCTTGGAGGCTGGGTATGGGATATGTACTGTTCTCCCCCTCCCTTGGAGGCTGGGTATGGGATATGTACTGTTCCTCTCCCCCTCCCTTGGAGGCTGGGTATGGGATATGTACTGTTCCTCTCCCCCTCCCTTGGGAGGCTGGGTAT
Organism: Oncorhynchus masou masou; assembly: GCF_036934945.1. NCBI lineage: Eukaryota > Metazoa > Chordata > Actinopteri > Salmoniformes > Salmonidae > Oncorhynchus > Oncorhynchus masou. Next base: position 6,872,323 of record NC_088226.1, read on the forward strand.
GGGATATGTACTGTTCCTCTCCCCCTCCCTTGGAGGCTGGGTATGGGATATGTACTGTTCCTCTCCCCCTCCCTTGGAGGCTGGGTATGGGATATGTACTGTTCCTCTCCCCCTCCCTTGGAGGCTGGGTATGGGATATGTACTGTTCCTCTCCCCCTCCCTTGGAGGCTGGGTATGGGATATGTACTGTTCCTCTCCCCCTCCCTTGGAGGCTGGGTATGGGATATGTACTGTTCCTCTCCCCCTCCCTTGGAGGCTGGGTATGGGATATGTACTGTTCCTCTCCCCCTCCCTTGGAGGCTGGGTATGGGATATGTACTGTTCCTCTCCCCCCCTCCCTTGGAGGCTGGGTATGGGATATGTACTGTTCCTCTCCCCCCCTCCCTTGGAGGCTGGGTATGGGATATGTCCTGTTCCTCTCCCCCCTCCCTTGGAGGCTGGGTATGGGATATGTACTGTTCCCCCCCCCTCCCTTGGAGGCTGGGTATGGGATATGTCCTGGAACAGATGGTCTGTAGAGTGGCCATGGATCGTAAAAAAATCACTGAGCATCGGTACCGAGCAGCCTGCAGTTCACTACAGAGGTCAAACATTTGACAAATCTCTGCACAAAGCCGGCACTATTCCACCCAGACTGAACATGGACATGAACCCCTGCCAATGTCTGGAAACTCTTTGTCTACGTTCTCAGCCCAGGCTGAAAAACAAAGCAAAAAAAAGGACCAAAGAAATGTCAGGAATACCACGTTGCCTGCAGACATGAGAAATGCCACTATCTGTTCACTGTTGTCTGAGTGTCATGCAGATCAGCTCAGGATGTGCGTCTAGACTAAACAGGGACCAAAACATGGTCGGTCAAACCATTACAAGACCGGAGCAATGAGCGTGCACACACAAACCCAAAGCCCCCTAAAACGCCTGTGGACAGGACACAGTGGAACAGCTGCAAAAAGCACAAGCGAAAGAATGACAAACATACACTTGAATAAGACCACAACCGAGGGACATAACAAATCTATGCTTACATTTAAATAGCTGTACAATTATGCATGTCTGAGTAAAATGACCAGTTGTCTAGATTTGCCAACAGAGATAAACAGAGGTTCGTCACTGTGGCGCATGTGTGGAGGGTGTGAGGAGGGGGGAATGAGAGGAAATGCAGAGGCAAACTACTCACAGCTGAGGCACAGGGTTCGGGTTTTCCAGGAAAACAAGTGTCAGGGGCTTCTAGGAAAAGCAGTGGGATTTTGTCCTTTTTCCGTCTACAAGACCATAGCAGGCCTATCAGCATAGTATACATACAGTGTGAGGGGGAGGCCCTTTGGTAAAGCCATCACTGGGTCCCTGCCTGGCTGCCACGTTGGCTTGGAGCACATTTAGCCATTTGCTTCTGACATGACACGTTTAATGTGATTATAGGCTGATGCTGATTGTCTTTTCCTGTTCTGGCACTGCAGAATGTGACCCCTCTCACAACCTGGTCTGTGCCCTGTCAGGAATAGGGAGAGAGTGTGCGCATTTGTGAGGGTACAGCTGAATGTGTCACTGTGACAGGAGAAGGGGATTATTAGCCTGTGACTCCGCTAGCCTGTGACTCCGCTAGCCTGTGACTCCGCTAGCCTGTGACTCCGCTAGCCTGTGACTCCGTTTGTGGGACAGACAATTTTTAACTAGACAGACATTACCTCACAGCATTAAATACACACACACGCACACTAATTCAATCAGGTAGTCCTTACAGCCGGTGTCTTTGAGGCGGTTGATGGCGTTGGATAGAAGGCGTACACAGCCCAGGAAGCCAGCCCCCTGCTTCTTATGGATCTTCTTGTGGTTCCACACGCTGATGGTGATGGAGTCAGACTTGCCAATATATCTGAGGAGAGAAGAGAGACCAGTCACATCCAATGTACTGTAGATGTTACTAAAGCCTGTGTGAATGCACTGTTCCAATAGGCCAGTCTTTGCCTGGATGTCCCCGCTGGGGAGGCACACATCCGCTCAGGGATGCCTGTCACTGCGGGCTGCGTCCCCACAAGAACACAGTCAGGAGGTGTTTGAGAGGGATTTTCCACCCAACGTCTGTGAATGTGCGACTCCCGACCCCGAGAGTCTGGGTACGAGACGGACGAACACAGACAGATCCTGTGAGTCATAAATCACCCAAAGACAGCCCTTCGTCCCAAAATCACCCAGAGGGAGAGATAAATGAAAGAGACAGGGAGGAGGAGAGGCTGAAAGAGGGATAGAAAGAGGATAGTGTAAGTGAGGAAAAGAAGGAGAGAGTGAACAGTTGAACCATGACATTACTCCCTGACTGCCTCTGTTATCACTCTGTGTGTGTCAGTCGAGGCCTGGGTATTAAACTCACACTACGTGAACCTGACGTGGCACATCTGTTCAGCCCAGTACCCTTCCTCAGTGTAAAACTAATCATCCATACAGTTAGCAGACTGCATCCCACTATAATTACCATGATGCTTACAGAAACTAAAGGGATGTGAAACAATGGGGCTGTGAGTAAGATGTCTGGACATTTTGAGTGGAAGCCAAATGCCTGTCTGGGGTGCTATCTGAGAGCATTAGAATGCAGGACAGATTTGTAGGGGGGAATTATTACATCCAACACAGATCTGGATATGATTATTGTATCAAATAATAAGGGCAGTAGACTAGACATTGGATTAAGCTTTTCAAAACAAGATACAGTATGTTTACATACAGTATACACATGCCAAACATACCAAACTCTCAGATAATATGATTACTTGTAATAAGATAAGAGTTTCTCCCCTTAGGCCATCTCTATGTTATGTCTCTGGTTGGTTGAGGTACAGTATATGGCATATTATATGGCAGTTGGTGCTAGGCAGGCCAGGCTGTCACACTTCCTCAGCAGGCAGGATAGGACCAGCTGGGCCCTGGGGACACTACCGCCACCTGTTCCCCCAGTCCCCGTAGCAGCAGAGATGGGACAGAGAGGGACAAGGGCCAGGGTGGGACCACAATAGCCTGGGCCAGGCTATGGGACCACAACATTGTGCACGTGTCTTTTCATCCCAATATTTGTATCTATGAAGTTATAGGAGATTAATTATATATATCAGTGATGTGCAGAATACGGAAGTGGTCTGATGAAGCAGATGCTAAGCTACAGCACTGTTTTGCTAGCACAGGCTGTAATATGCTATGCGATTCATCCAATAAAAGGCTAGAGCTGCCGGTTTCAATGAGAAGGACAGTATTCCGGACGCTTATAAGAAATTCTGCTACAACCTCCAACGTGCCATTAAACAGGAAATTTGCCAATACAAGACTGAGATTGAATCCTACTACAACTGCTCTGACGCTCGTTGGATGCGGCAGGGCTTGCAAACTATCACGGGGTACAAAGGGAAACCCAGCCACGAGCTGCCTAGTGACGTGAGCCTTTCCAGACGATACAAACGCCTTCCATGCTCGCTTCGAGGCAAGCAACACTGAACCATGCATACAGTTCATTGACTATAGCTCAGCATTTAACACCATAGTGCCCTCCAAGTTTATTACTAAGCTAAGGAACCTGGTACTGAACACCTCCCTTTGCAACTGGATCCAGGACTTCCCGACGGGCCACCCCCAGGTGATGGGGGTAGGCAACAACATATCCACCACGCTGACCTTCAACACGGGGTGCGTGCTTAGTTCCCTCCTGTACATCCACGGGACTGTAGTGGAGTGGTGAAATTATCATGGTCTACACGAGAGGTCGACCGATTAAGAGTTTTCAACGCCGATACAGAATATTGGAGGACCGAAAAGCCGATACCGATTAATCGACTGATTAATTTTTTTTTTTTTTGTAATAATGACAATTACAACAATACTGAATGAACACTTACTTTGACTAAATATAATACATCAATAAAATCAATTTAGCCTCAAATAAATAATGAAACATGTTCAATTTGGTTTAAATAATGCAAGTGTTGGAGAAGAAAGTAAAAGTGCAATATGTGCTATGTAAGAAAGCTAACGTTTCAGTTCCTTGCTCAGAACATGTGAACATATGAAAGCTGGTGGTTCCTTTTAACATGAGTCTTCAATATTCCCAGGTAAGAAGTTTTAGGTTGTAGTTATTATAGGAATGATAGGACTATTTCTCTCTATACCATTTGTATATCATTAACCTTTGACTATTGGATGTTCTTATCGGCACTTTAGTATTGCCAGTGTAACAGTATAGCTTCCGTCCCTCTCCTCGCTCTTCCCTGGGCTCGAACCAGCAACACAACGTCAATTAGCGCACGCTAACTAGCTAGCCATTTCACTTTGGTTAGACGAGCCTCATCTCGGGAGTTGATAGGCTTGAAGTCATAAACAGCGCAATGCTTGACGCACAACGAAGAGCTGCTATCAAAACGCACGAAAGTGCTGTTTGAATTAATGTTTACGCGCCTGCTTCTGCCTACCACCGCTCAGTCAGATACTTACGATACTTGTATGCTTGCATGCTCAGTCAGATTATATGCAACGCAGGACACGCTAGATAATATCTAGTAATATCATCAACCATGTGTAGTTAACTAGTGATTATGATTGATTGTTTTTTATAAGATAAGTTTAATGCTAGCTAGCAACTTACCTTGGCTTACTGCATTCGCGTAACAGGCAGTCTCCTTGTGGAGTACAACGAGAGAGAGGCAGGTCGTTATTGCGTTGGACTAGTTAACTATAAGGCTGCAAGATTGGATCCACGAGCTGACAAGGTGAAAAGCTGTCGTTCTGCCCCTGAACGAGGTAGTTAACCCACTGTTCCTAGGCCGTCATTGAAAATAAGAATGTGTTCTTAACTAACCTGCCTAGTAAAAAACGGTCAAAAAAAATATACCACAAATAAATAAAAAAATTGGCAAATCGGCACCCCAAAATACAGATTTTTGATTGTTATGAAAACTTGAAATCGGCCCTAATTAAATCAGCCATTGCGATTAATCGGTCGACCTCTAGTCTACACACACCAACACAGTCGTGAAGGTACAACAACATCTCTTCCCACTCAGGAGGCTGAAAAGATTTGGCATGGGCCCTCAGATCCTCAACAGGATTTATACAGCTGCACCACCGCTTGGTATCTGACTGCAAGGCGCCATCCAGGACCTGGACGCCAGGGAACTCGGCCCCAGTGATGTAGTGGGCCGTTCGCACTACCCCGTGCAGCACATTGCGGTCAGATGCCAAGCAGTTGCCAGTCACGGGCAGGCCTTCAAAATTGTCAAAGACTCCAGTCGCCCAAGTCATAGACTCTCTGGACAAAGTCTGGAACCAACATGACCCTGAACAGCTTCTACCCCCAAGACAAATAGTTAACCAACTAACCTAGACTACCTGCATTGAGCCTTTTTGCACTAACTCTTTTGACTCATCACTTACGCTGCTGTTACTGTTTATTATCTATCCTGTTGCCTAGTCACTGTATACCTATGTACATATCTACCTCAAATACTTCGTACCCCTGCACAACGACTTGGTACTGGTACTCAATGTATATAGCCAAGTTATCGTTCGCATTGTGTATTTATTATTACGTGTTTTACTTGTCTATTATTTCTCTATTTTCTTTCTCTCTGCGTTGTTGGGAAGGGCCCGTAAGTAAGCATTTCACTGTTAGTCTACACCTGTTGCTTTCAAAGCATGTGACAAATACAATTTTATTTGACATATTATACTTCTTAGTAAATGTCATGCCCGTCGTCGTGGAAATGACTGAACCAAGGTGCTGCGTGGTGAGCGTACATTTTCCTTTATTTATGTAAATGTCCCCAACAAGAAACAATTGTGAAGCTTACTAGGGCTGTAGTGCCACTAACAAAGATAGCTAGCCACCAAATACAAAGGAAAAAAGGCTGCCTAAGTATGATTCCCAATCAGAGACAACGATTGACAGCTGTCCGATTGAGAACCATACCCGGCAAAAAAACAAAGATACAGAAAACATAGAAATAAAGAAACTAGAATGCCCACCCTTGTCACACCTTGGCCTACCCAAAATAGAGAATAAAAGCCTATCTATGGCCAGGGCGTGACAGTATAAATGTAGTTTGAAGCTTGCTGAACAAGAAACTGATAGGTTTGTCCCCTGGTTTGTCTCTAATAGGGCTACAGAGCTGTATTACAGTCCAGTCTGTCTGCTCCACATACTTTAACTGGGCTGGATAGGAGTCGAGGAGAGGCAGTTTGCCAATGAGATACAGTCTGCTATCCTTGGCATACAGGCCACTTCCGCAACAATGCTGGCTGGGGTCAGCGGTAACAGGCCAGTCTGTTGGTCAGACCACTGACAGCACCACTGATGAGGCCCTGACGTGTGAATGTTGCCATGAGCACATACACTTCCTCACGCTGTGCACATAACACCAATGGAAAAAAGCTTCAGTGCCAATTAAGCAAAGGCTTTTCTGGCTCTGCTGAGCGTGAGCACCAGGTGTTGCAGACACCATTTGAATATGTGTGAGTGTGCTCAGCTACCCTCAGTCAATTAGACTTCACACACTGAGGAGAGTCCATGTGCCTTAGCATGGAGTAGTAATCCTTAACCCCGACACACAGAGGGAAGGCACCTAAAGGTCTAACATAGTCATTAACAGGAAGAAACACAGGCAGGTTCCAGGTGATAAAAAAAACTGGAGAGGTGTGTGTGCGTGCGTTTGGCTCCGTCTTGGGAGCACACAGGTCGATGTCCTCCCATCCATCACCGTGTCCAGCACTCTCTCGTCTCCACAGTGGGACTGACTGACTGAGGGCTGTGTTTCCCTCCTGTCAAACAGGACATGAACAGCTAATTAAACAGCCATGTTCGGAGAGGGTCTGGTATCCTGAGCAACCAAACAAACGGAGACATGTGCTTCCTCTTTCTGTTACCTACGCGTGACGCCTGGATAAACACGGCATATACTGGAAACTTTCACTCCCCCCTCTTTTTCCAGGTTGTTTTCACAAGAGAAGCAGTCCTTGGGAAAAGCGACATGGGTGCAACAAGACATGCACATTTCTCTGTCCTAGAGGTAAAAGGCTTCTGAGATTAGGTTCCCTCCCCACGGTTCTATTTAAATGTTTTTCTTTTTCACGTTAACTACCCCAGTGGAGTTGTCATTGCTGGCCTACAGATAAGTGAGAGGACAGACATAAACACAGCTTACTGTAAGGCATTCAGATCCTGCAGAATCAATGTGTGACACATCCCTGATGTCCACCTGGCACATTGGAGTTGGGTGAGGGAATGCTTAGATCACAGGTGGGGCCTTAATTGGGGAGGACGGGCTCATGGTAATGACTGGAGTGGAATGGTGGAATGGTATCAAATATATCAAACGCATAAATTCCATGTGTTTGATGCCATTCCAATCGCGCTGTTCCAGCCAGTAGAGGGGCCGCAGTTCAGCAGAATGCTGGTTCATTACTAAATCAGCAGGTTAAGGTAAGGTTTCTGTTAGATACACGGTTTCACATCTAGTCACAGCTGCTTCTATATGAATGGTATGTCAAGCGCAAGCTCTGCACTATCCATTATGTTAGTTGAGTGATGAGGGGACTCACAGGTCGTAGTGCTGGTTCCACTTGGGGTCGAGGGTGTTCTTCACGGTGTCTGTGGAGTGACATTGTCCTGAGCCGTCCACCACCACTTTGGCAAAGGGATCAGGGAGGCCTACAGGGAAACACACACACACACACACACACACACACACACACACACACACACACACACACACACACACACACACACACACACACACACACACACACACTCAGCACACTGGCCTGGCCAAGGACATACTGTACTAGGAGAAAATGTTACAGGCATCACTCCATCATTATTTGATGATTTCATTATGCAGATGGAAGTGAGACTATCCGGTTTCTGAAAGGGGAAAAGAGGTCATCTGAAGAAAACTACTTCTGATGAATAACATTCTATGACAGTCTAGGAATGGCTGATGAGTGAATCTGATAGTGTGACTGAACCTGAGCCGAGTGACTGATATCTAGAGATACGGGTGGACATGACAATGACACTAATAGACAGACCTGAGGGACCTGTTGGATGACATTTACCTGCACATAGCCTGGGTGTGGTGGACACACAAGCTCACGGACACACACACACATATGCCATGCAGGCCCACACAAACAAAACAAAACTGCACTTAGAAATACATCTCTCTGTATACATAAACACACTATCCCACAGAGACAAGTCTGCGTTGCTGCCACACAAGGCAGAGTTCTCTCCACCCAGGCTCTGACTGAGTGAGTGTTTACTCAGCCCCTGAGTGCTGGAATGGGAGGAATGGGCACCAGAGAAACCACCTGAGTCAGGGACCTTAACACACTCCCTCTCCATGACAGCCTGACCCAAACACACCCAAACACTGGGGCCACTATGGACACCTAGCACACACTGGAATGTTGTGCTGTTTCACTCTGAAATGGACTAGCTTTAAATGTCAGTATAAAGTTTTATTGATATCCCATATTTAACCTCTACAGAATTGCCCCAATTAGGCACATTTGGGCAGACTTAATACATAATTTTTAACAGAAATGCAATGGTTCGTTGGATCAGTCGAAAAATTTGCACATACACTGGCACATACGCCTAACCTGGAAAAATACATTGTGAACCTTCTCTTGCATTTCAAAGATGATGGGGATGATGATCTTTTACCAGATCTAATGTGTTATATTCTCCTACATTCATATCACATTTACACAAACTTCCAAGTGTTTCCTTTCAAATGGTATTAAGAATATGCGTATCCTTGCTTCAGGCAGTTAGATTTGGGTATGTCATTTTAGGCGAAATTGGAAAAAAAGGGTCCGATCCTTAAGAGATATTTCAGACCTGTGTGACTCAATGCATGAAATGTGAATGAAACAAAGGGAATAAAATAGTCCTAGTTTTATTAGTAGTTTTATTGGCTAATATTGATAATAAGCTACATCATTGTGACGTGGTGAGCTCACCTTTCTCCCCACAAACATATCAGTAGTAACATTACAGGCTACTATCCCTTTCCTCGTTGATGGTGTAGTGTAGTGATTGGTTAAGTGTGTTAGCATGGCGTTCTGCTGGTAGGGAACTCTAGCAGCTGGCAGCAGGTCCTCTTTTATCAGCTCAAACTGACCCACATTTCACATTTCTCACGGGGGATACATATCTCACACTGCAGACATCAAAGCCCTCAAGCCCCCTGACTATGAAACTATAAAGCCATTTAACATGGAGTCGAGGATCAGAAACACAGCTTTCACTGGGTTACTTACGAAAGAAATCTTTCTTCACCAGGTTTTTGGCACAGAGGACTGAAAGAGAAGAGGAGAATGAGGTGTTATTTTTAATCGTTGCCGATAGACATATTACACACTGACAGGCTGTTGTGATCGTGTGGTTACATCACTGCCAAGGGAGAGAGGTTATGCAGGGCTGAAGTGATACACTGCTGCTCAGGGAACTGAATCGAAAAGCGCTCCATCTTGGATATGGATAACCCTGGCTACATTACATAAGCAGCAAGAGCATTTATCTTATAATGTGTAATATAAGACAAGTAATGTGACTTTTAGGTGATAAAGAAAATACATGAACATATATCTTTAGCCAGACTGGATTGTGCTAGACCCTATATCTCCACATTTGAGTGTGTGTACTGATCACAAGTCATTTCCAAGATGGCGTAGCAGTCAGACGTCTTTGTCTTCGTCCTGTCGAGTCCCTTGTATATATCTTTTTACATATTTTTCTTCGCATATCTTTTAAAAATATTTTCCTAAACCTCAACTTCTAAATACTCTCCTGCAACCCGCCTCACCCAATGTGGCGTGGATCTGCTTTTCTTTTAAAGTATTTCTATTTACTTTGGATCTGGAATCCCTCAACTGAAGCTAGTCAGCTAACTAACCACCTACCAGCTATCAGTTAGCAAACCATTGCTAGCGGTCATCAGCTAACCTTTAGCTCCAGTTCGAACAACGTGACTCAAACCAGAGCATAACGGACCTATTTCTCTCCATATCCCTGGATTCCTGCCGCAAACTCTTGAACATTTTCATCTGGATCTTCGCAACTAGCTAACCTCAATCCCGGGTGACAACTCCTGGCTAGCATTTCCATCATGGAGCAAGCACCAATTAGCCTGAAGCTAGCCCGGCCAGGGCTCCTGTGCTACCACCGAAGCCCACTCCTGGGCTACAATATCCAGACCCCTTCTACTGCCGGTACGGGGCACGGAACCCCGCCGATCCTCTACGACAGGAATACCGACATAATCTGCCCGAGGATTCCAACAGGGCCCTCAGGCGCGACGCCCGCTGAAGGCCCATTCTGCTAACCTGCTAGCTACCTAGAGCTACTTGGAACCCTACTAACTCCACGACTGGTCTATCAACGTCACCACACGAAGAGGCAAAAACAGACTTACCCCCATCGCAACGTCCCCCAAAGGCTAGCTTGCCTGCCCCAGCCTGCTAGCTTGCCTGCCTCGGTTTGCTAACTGCTAGCTTGCCTGCCCTGGTTTGCTAACTGCTAGCGTGCCCGCCCCAGTCTGCTAACTGCAAACTGCTAGCTGGTTTAGCCCCGGCCTCATAACAGTTAGCTTGTTAGCATCGGCCTGCTAACTGTCTGAATCGCTGTGTCCCCAGTCAGCCCAACCACTCACTGGACCCATATGTTCACTTGGCTACGCATGCCTCTCTCTAATATGCATATGCCTCGTTCATTACTGTCCTGGATAGTGATTACTGGCTTATTTCACTGTAGAGCCTCTAGCCCTGCTCAATATTCCTTCACCAACCATGTTGTTCCGCCTCCTACATGCGATGCGATGACATTACCTGGTTTAAACGTCTCTAGAGACTATATTTATATATATCTCATCATTACTCAATGCCTAGGTTTACCTCCAATGTACTCACATCCTACCTTACCTTTATCTGTACTAGAGGTCGACCGATTAGAATTTTTCAAGCCGATACCGATTACTGGAGGACCAAAAATAGCCGATAACGATGTCGGCCATTTTTATTAATTTGTAATAATGACAATTACAACAATACTGAATGAACCCTTATTTTAACTTAATATAATACATCAATAAAATCAATTTAGCCTCAAATAAATAATGAAACATGTTCAATAAGTGTTGGAGAAGAAAGTAAAAGCAATATGTGCCATGTAAGAAAGCTCACGTTTAAGTTCCTTGCTCAGAACATGAGAACATATGAAAGCTGGTAGTTCCTTTTAACATGAGACTTCAATATTCCAAGGTAAGAGGTTTTAGGTTGTAGTTAATATAGTATTTATAGGACAATTTCTCTCTATACCATTTGTATTCCATATACCTTTGACTATTGGATGTTCTTATAGGCAGTTTAGTGTTGCCAGTGTAACAGTATAGCTTCCGTCCTTCTCCTCGCTCCTACCTGGGCTCGAACGAGGAACACATCGACAACAGCCACCCTCGAAGCATCGTTACCCATCGCTCCACAAAAGCCGTGGCTCTTGCAAAGCAAGGGGAAAAACGACTCCAAGTCTCAGAGCGAGTGACGTTTGAAACGCAATTAGCGCGCACCCCGCTAACTAGCTAGCCATTTCACATCGGTTACAGCAGCCGAATCCCGGGAGTTGATAGGCTTGAAGTCTTAAACAGCGCAATGCTTGAAACACAGTGAAGAGCTGCTGGCAAAATGCACAAAAGTGCTGTTTGAATGAATGTTTACGAGCCTGCTGCTGCCTACCATCGCTCAGTCAGACTGCTCTATCAAATATCAAATCAAATTAATTATAACATAATAACACACAGAAATACGAGCCTTTGGTCATTAATATGGTCGAATCCGGAAACTATAATTTAGAAAACAAAATGTTTATTATTATAGCATATACCCTGACTCTGCGTGCAATGAACGCAAGAGAAGTGACACAATTTCACCTGGTTAATATTGCCTGCTAACCTGGATTTCTTTTAGCTAAATATGCAGGTTTAAAAATATATACTTCTGTGTATTGATTTTAAGAAAGGCATTGATGTTTATGGTTAGGTACACGTTGGAGCAACGACAGTCCTTTTTCCGCGAATGCGCACCGCATCAATTTGTATGCAACGCAGGACACGCTAGATAAACTAGTAATATCAACAACCATGTGTAGTTAACTAGTGATTATGATTGATTGATTGTTTTTTATAAGATAAGTTTAATGCTAGCTAGCAACTTATCTTGGCTTCTTACTGCATTCGTGTAACAGGTAGGTTCCTCGTGGAGTGCAATGAAAGGCAGGTGGTTAGAGCGTTGGACTAACGTTAGTTAACTGTAAGGTTGCAAGATTGAATCCCCGAGCTGACACGGTACAAATCTGTTGTTCTGCCCCTGAACAAGGCAGTTAACCCACCGTTCCTAGGCAGTCATTGAAAATAAGAATGTGTTCTTAACTGACTTGCCTAGTTAAATGAAGGTGTAATTATTTTTTACATTTAAAAATAAATAATTTAATCGGCCAAATCGGTGTCCAAAAATACAAATTTCCGATTGTTGTGAAAACTTGAAATCGGCCCTGATTAATCGGCCATTCCGATTGTCTGTACACTAGTCTGTACACTATGCCTTGAATATATGCTATCGTGCCCAGAAACCTGCTCCTTTTACTCTCTGTTCCGAACGTGCTAGACGGCCAGTTCGCATAGCATTTTGCCTTACCCTTATCCTACTTCTCTGTTCCTCTGGTGATGTAGAGGTTAATCCAGGTCCTGCAGTGCCTAGCCCCACTACCCAGGTGCTCTCATTTGTTGACTTCTTTAACCGTAAAAGCCTTGGTTTCATGCATGTTAACATTAGAAGCCTACTCCCTAAGTTTGTTTTACTCACTGCTTTAGCACACTCTGCCAACCCGGATGTCTTAGCCGTGTCTGAATCCTGGCTTAGGAAAACCACCAAAAACCCTGAAATCTCCATCTTCAACTATAACATTTTCTGCCAAGATAGAACTGCCAAAGGGGGCGGTGTTGCAATCTACTGCAAAGATAGCCTGCAGAGTTCTGTATTACTATTCAAGTCTGTACCCAAAAATTCGAGCTTCTACTTCTAAAAATTCACCTTTCCAGAAACAAGTCTCTCACTGTTGCCGCATGCTATATATAGACCTCCCTCTGCCCCCTCGATACCATATGTGAATTGATTGCCCCCCCATCTATCTTCTGAGCTAGTGCTACTAGGTGACCTAAATTGGGACATGCTTAACACCCGGCCAGCCTACAATCTAAGCTTGATGCCCTCAATCTCACACAAATTATCAATGAACCTACCAGGTACAACTCCAGATCTGTAAACACGGGCACCCTCATAGATGTCATCCTAACTAACTCACCCTCCAAATACACCTCTGCTGTTTTCAATCAAGATCTCAGTGATGACTGCCTCATTGCCTGCATCTGTGATGGGTCTGTGACCAAACGACCACCCCTCATCACTGTCAAATGCTCCGTAAAACACTTCTGCGAGTAGGCCTTTCTAATCGACCTGGCCGGGGTATCCTGGAATGCCATTGACCTCATCCCGTCAGTAGATGATGCCTGGCTATTCTTTTAAAGTGCCATCCTCACCATCTTAAATAAGCATGCCCAATTCAAAAAAATATGAACTAGGAATAGATATTGTCCTTGGTTCACTCCAGACCTGTCTACCCTTGACCAGCACAAAAACATCCTGTGGTGTTCTGCATTAGCATCGAATAGCCCCCGTGATATTCAACTTTTCAGGGAAGTTAGGAACAAATATACACAGGCTAAGGCTAGCTTTTTCAAAAAGAAATTTGCATCCTATAGTACTCAAAAAAGTTCTGGGACACTGTAAAGTCCATGGATAATAAGAGCACCTCCTCCCAGCTGCCCACTGCTCTGAAGATAGGAAACACTGTCACCACCGATAAATCCACAATTATTGAGAATTTCAATAAGCATTTCTCTACGGCTGACCATGCTTTCCACCTGGCTACCCCTACCCTGGTCAACTTCCCAGCACCCTCCACAGCAACGCGCCAAAGCCCCCACCATTTCTCCTTCACCCAAATCCAGATAGCTGATGTTCTGAAAGAGCTGCAAAATCTGGACCCCTACAAATCAGCCGGGCAAGACAATCTGGACCCTCTCTTTCTAGAATTATCTGCCGAAATTGTTGCAACCCCTATTACTAGCCTGTTCAAGCTCTCTTTCATATCGTCTGAGATTCCCAAAGATTGGAAAGCTGCCGCGGTCATCCCCCTCTTCAAAGGGGGTGACACTCTAGACCCAAACTGCTACAGACCTATATCTATCCTACCCTGTCTTTCTAAGGTCTTCGAAAGCCTTAACAAACAGATTACCGACCATTTTGAATCCCACCGTACGTCTCCGCTATGCAATCTGGTTTCAGATCTGGTCATGGGTGCACCTCAGCCACGCTCAAGGACCTAAACAACATCATAACCGCCATCGATAACAGACATTACTGCGCAGCCGTATTCATCGACCTGGCCAAGGCTTTCGACACTGTCAATCACCACATTCTTATTGGCAGACTCGACAGCCTTGGTTTCTCAAATGATTGCCTCGCCTGGTTTACCAACTACTTCTCTGATAGAGTTCAGTGTGTCAAATCGGAGGGCCTGTTGTCCGGACCTCTGGCAGTCTATGGGGGTGCCACAGGGTTCAATCCTCGGGCCGACTCTCTTCTCTGTATACATCAATGATGTTGCTCTTGCTGCTGGTGATTCTCTGATACACCTCTACTCAGACGACACCATTCTGTATACTTCTGGCCCCTCTTTGGACACTGTGTTAACTAACCTCCAGACAAGCTTCAATGCCATACAACTCTCCTTACGTGGCCTCCAACTGCTCTTAAATGCAAGTAAAACTAAATGCATGCTATTCAACCGATCACTGCCCGCACCTGCTCGCCCGTCCCGCATCACTACTCTGGACGGCTCTGACTTAGAATATGTGGACAACTACAAATACCTAGGTGTCTGGTTAGACTGTAAACTGCCAATTCCTCTTTTGGTTGTCTTTCCTTCCAGTTCTCTGCTGCCAATGACTGGAACAAACTGCAAAAATCTCTGAAGCTGGAAAAGCTTATCTCCCTCACTAGCTTTAAGCACCAGCTGTCAGAGCAGCTCACAGATTACTGCACCTGTACATAGCCCATCTAGAATTTAGCCCAAACAACTACCTCTTCCCCTACTGTATTTATTTATTTATTTATGCTCCTTTGCACCCCATTATTTCTATTTTTACTTTGCACTTTTCCACTGCAAATCTACCATTCCAGTGTTTTACTTGCTATCTTGTATTTCCCTCGCCACCATGGCCTTTTTTTGCCTTTACCTCCCTTATCTCACCTCATTTGCTCACATTGTATATAGACTTATTTTTATACTGTATTATTGACTGTATGTTTGGTTTATTCCATGTGTAACTCTGTGTTGTTGTATGTGTCAAATTGCTATGCTTTATCTTGGCCAGGTCGCAGTTGCAAATGAGAACTTGTTCTCAACTAGCTTACCTGGTTAAATAAAGGTGAAATAAAATAAAATAAAAATAAGCTGACAACCAGCTGATGACTCAATGACATGAGGAACTCTCCTGTTCCGCTCCAGAAAATAGACCCACATCAACATGCTTTATTGCTATAGTAGTTGATTAACAGCAACTCAACCAAGAAAGTAACTTGACAATAGTGTATATAGGCACTTGTTGGCGACATGCTGAATCATAAGGCATTCGCACACGAATTCAATATACTCTTCCCCACAGCAGCCAGCCAGCCTGCAGCAGCAGAGTAGTAGATTGGGCAGAACCCCAGTGAGAACCATGGAGGGGCTGCTGAGGCAATGAGGCAGAGACACTTAAACACCCTCCACTGGGCCTGGATGAACGGCCACCTGGGTGTCTGGAGCCACCGACACACACTCAGTCACTTACTCAGCCCCAGTCCAAGCACAGTCCCTCTGGTCCGCTTCAGTACAGACACAGCCACAGGCAAGAATGGCCTTTCTATTGTTCTTCAATTACCTTTGTGTATTTTGTCTATGTATTTTTTGGGCCATCCCGGGCACATCCTACTGATCAAAATCCACCCACTATGCTCACTACCAGCGCCGTTCAATACCACCCCCATAGACGCCAGCTGCGGTGCGACAGCCGTCCATAGTTGCCATGTGAGTCGATTTCAGATCTTTGAGAGATGAAATCTGTCTCATGTCTGGCGGGCCCCGAGCCCGTTTGTGTGTCTTCTCTCTACAGAAACCTGCTCACATGCAGGTGTGTCCAGACTTTACTTTGCTAACACAAATAAACAAAGGCAGGCCCATAGGGGCAGACAGCAGCCTAAGCCATTGAATCTACAACCACTGAGACTGCTATTCATCTGCCCCTCCCCACCCACCCACAGCCAAACACAGGGAGAACCACAGTGCTTACACTGCATGTGAAACATAACCTGACTCCTAAATCAATTTAGGTCTGAGCTGAAACAACGTATGAGAGGGAACAGAACACCATTTAAGAGTGCCATGGACTGAATTAAACACACAAATCACAGACCGCAGTGTGAAACACAAACATCTACACATGGTGTTTACTGATACACTCAGCACACACAAAGGGTTTCTGGGTTTAATGAAAATTACACCATTAACATGGAGAGAAGGGAGAAAAATAGGTCTTAACCGAATCTAAACCCTCTTGGGGGATGGGAATGGAGAACATGCTCAACAGACGAGGAAGAATTTCTTCCAGCAAACATCCATGGGAATGTGTTCCGTTCCAGTGAAACCCACCTCATTACTCAAACATCTGGTATGCATCTCTCTCAGTCAGTCTCACACACACTGTATGCCAGTCACACACACCACAGGCCCCTGAAAGGGTCCACAACACCACGCTATGCACATCCGCTCTAGCTTCAGTGATCTAATTAATTATTTACAGGCAGAGAGGTGTGAGAGAGAGCGATAATGTCGGGGTGTGAGGTGCTGTGAGGGGGTGAGGAGTTGTAAGACTCAGGTGACAGCACTCTGTGATATCACTATTCAGGTCTGGCTTCTTTTACAACCAAATACGGGCAGAACGACATACGCTGGGTCCTGAAAACTAGCTACATAGTGTGTTTCTCAAAAATAGATGATTTAATCAACAGAAATGGACTCTCAAAGCTGGTAATTTTCTGTATTTTCACAGCTGCAGCGGAGCAAAGCTACAGGAGATGGACATGAACAGTTCAAACATTACAGGGAGTCCCAGTGAGAAAGGGCAATGGTGAGTCTCATGTAGCCAAATGTAAACTGGCAGAGAGGAAGAGGGAAGAGAGAGGAGGCCGGTGACACAATAGGCCTGTCTGACTGTGGTAGAGAAATGACACATCACGGAACACCAGAACTTGCAGTAATGTCCCTCTGACCGGGACATGAAAACCAACGGGCCTTCTGTAAGCATACATTAAACCTAGCCATCGATTCAGCAGGAAAACAACACAACACTTATACATGTAAAATATAGAACAGGCCGAATTATAGCCGAGCACAGCAGACCCAAGACAAAACCACTGAAATTACAGAGATAACCGGACAATGGCAGCAGAGAAGCCAATGCTGAGATAGACTGCAGCACATGAATGGAGCACCGGGAAGCAATCATCATCCAATATAAGCTAACCATCAGAACATGAGAGGAGTTCTCATTACTATGGCCCTGTAAAATCTGCCATGAGGAGAACGGGGATGGAATCACAGTATCCAGACTAGAGTTCGACCGATTATGATTTTTCAACGCCAATACCAATACAGAGTATTGGAGGACCAAAAAAGCCAATACCGATTCATCGGACGATTTTTATTTCTTTATTTGTAATAATGACAATTACAACAATACTGAATGAACACTTATTTTAACTTAATATAATACATCAATAAAATCAATTTTGCCTCAAATAAATAATGAAACATGTTCAATTTGGTTTAAATAATGCAAAAACAGAGTGTTGGAGAAGAAAGTAAAAGTGCAATATGTGCTATGTAAGAAAGCTCACGTTTAAGTTCCTTGCTCAGAACATGAGAACATATGAAAGCTGGTGGTTTCTTTTAACATGAGTCTTCAATTATTCCCAGGTAAGAAGTTTTAGGTTGTAGTTATTATAGGAATTATAGGACTATTTCCCTTTATACCATTTGTGTTTTCATTAACCTTTGACTATTGGATGTTCTTATAGGCACTTTAGTATTGCCAGTGTAACAGTATAGCTTCTGTCCTTCTCCTCGCTCCTCCCTGGGCTCGAACCAGCAACACAACGACAACAGCCACCATCGAAGCAGCGTTACCCATGCAGAGCAAGGGGTACAACTACTGGAAGGCTCAGAGCGAGTGACGTTTGAAACGCTATTAGCGCGCGCTAACTAGCCGGCCATATCACTTCGGTTACACCAGCCTCATCTCGGGAGTTGATAGGTTTGAAGTCATAAACAGCACAATGCTTGACGCACAACAAAGAGCTGCTGGCAAAACGCACAAAAGTGCTGTTTGAATGAATGTTTACGTGCCTGCTTCTGCCTACCACTGCTCAGTCAGATACTTAGATATTGTATGCTCAGTCAGATTATATGCAACGCAGGACACGCTAGATAATATCTAGTAATATCATCAAGCATGTGTAGTTAACTAGTGATTATGATTGATTGTTTTTTATAAGATAAGTTTCATGCTAGCTAGCAACTTACCTTGGCTTACTGCATTCGCGTAACAGGCAGTCTCCTTGTGGAGTGCAACGAGAGAGAGGCAGGTCTTTATTGCATTGGACTAGTTAACTGTAAGGCTGCAAGATTGGATCCCCGAGCTGACAGTCGTTCTGCCCCTGAATGAGGCAGTTAACCCGTTCCTAGGCCGTCATTGAAAATAAGAACGTGTTCTTAACTGACGTGCCTTGTTAAATAAAGGTATATAAAAAAATACTAATAAAAAATGTAAAAAAAAAAGAAAAGGCAAATTGGCGCCCAAAAATACCGATTTCCGATTGTTATGAAAACTTGAAAATCGTTCCTAATTAAATCGGCCATTCCAATTAATTGGTGGACCTCTAATCCAGAAATTAAAACAGAATTCAACCATATAAATTGTTTTACTGAACTTAGTAGGGACTCAACTAAATGTATTGAAAATTAATTAATTTGAGCAAGCTTATCATACATAAGACACAAACAGAATTACATCAGTGATATGTATTTCCTACAACTTTCTGAAGAGTTAAGGAGAATTCCCCATCTGTGTATGCGCAGTGAGCGCGTCTACCACTTTGTGTAGTCGTTAGCGATGATGCTAATGAAGTCTTCTGGTAGATGGAAAGGCTTTCCAAAAAACATTCTCAATTAAATGTTAACTACAAAGTAACCTATGCTTAAATGGATTATTTGCATCAATCTAGTGCGTATTTATTCCATGTGTAACTCTGCTTTGTTCTTTGTGTCACACTGCTTTGTTTTATCTTTGCCAGGTTGCAGTTGTAAATGAGAACTTGTTCTCAACTGGCCTACCTTGTTAAATAAAGGTGAAATAAATCAAATTAAAAGTTTGTTTTGCAAATTCTACCATCACATACACCACAAAAATAACACTAAATAATAGCTTCTTGCTATGTGCTACACCCCAAAATCTACATTTATAAAAAATGTCACAGACCTCAAGTGGTCTCCTGATGTGGTTTAAGTATTGTTGTGGACTTAGAACATCCAATTCAGTTGTTTTTCTATTTAAAAAAAAGTTGGATTTGGAGACTGAAAACCAGAAAAAAACAGGGGAAAACAAAAACCTTGAAAATCTGAGAATATGGAATTAGGCACAAAAAAAAGATTTTCTAGGGACCTACATTACATACAGACAAGCGTAAACTCAGACACCATGGGCCAACGTCCTGTCCTTCAGTCAATATATAGCCTAACCACCAATATAAGTGGTAGGATAGGTAGGTCAATGTTATGCAGGTATTGAGCAGATAATCTGACTGATCACGTAGTAAACTAGAGTGAGGACCGGCTGTAAACTATAATGATGTACACATATTTCCGTGAGTCCGGCCCTGACTGTCTGATGGGTTTCCCCGGAGAAGGGCAGCTAAATTAACCTACCGTGGCTAAACATGGCGGGCTCCAGATAATGTCGCTGGTTTACCCCATGAAAGGTGAACGCTGTTGTCAGATAGGGCTCTATGCCAGCGGCTCAGCAGGCTTCCCCTTTGGATGGACCGATAGACTGACTGCAGTAGGAGCCCGGAGATGGACCTGCTAGACGGTACACGGTGTCCCAGTCCACTCTTCAGGGGTGTCACCCCTTATGGAAAGGAGGGCTGAATCACTCGGCTCTGCTTTATACTTTTACAGGGAGAGGATTCAGAGAGTTATTGACTCTTACATGAACACAAAGGGTTATGGGACCCTTGGTTTGTACCTCACTGTCACTCATTCAGGTCACATTTTGGTTAGTTAGTGATTTCAAGGACTCTTTCCCATGGTAGCGGAGCACTTGCCTCTCGTGTGTAAATCTGACTGTCAAACAGCCACGCTCTTAAATGTTTCCCCGGTGATGGTTGTTTAATACTTCTCATGGTGTTACTCTTGGTCATGTAGTGTATGTATGTGGACACGTGTTCGTCGAACATCTCATTTCAAAATCATAGGCATTAATATGGAGTTGGTCCCACCTTTGCTGCTATAACAGTATCCACTCTTCTGGGAAGGCTTTCCACTAGTCCATTATTCCTCCTGCAACAAATTTTACAGTTGGCACTATGCATTGGGGTAGGTAACGTTCTCCTGGCATCCACCATTTCCAAATTCATCCTTTGGACTCCCAGCTGGTGAAATGTGATTCATCACTCCAGAGAACGCATTTCCACTACTCCAGAGTCCAACGGCGGCAAGCTTTACATCACTCCAGCCAACGCTTGGCAATGTGCATGGTGATCTTAGGCTTGTGTGCGTGCGGCTGCACAGCCATGGAACCCCATTTCATGAAGCTCCAGACGAACAGTTATTGTGTTGAAGTTGCTTCCAGAGGCAGTTTGGAACTATGTAGTGAGTTTTGCAACTAAGGACAGATGATTTTTACATGCTCCGCACTTCAGCACTCGGCGGTCCCGTTTTGTGAGCTTGTGTGGCCTACCACTTCGCGGCTAAGCCATTGTTGCTCCTAGACGTTTCCACTTCACAATAACAGCCATTACAGTTGACCGGGGCAGCTCTAGCAGGGCAGACATTTGATGAACTGAAAGTCACTGAGGTCTTCAGTACGGGCCATTCTACTGCCAATGTTGGTCTATGGAGATTGCATGGCTGTGTGCTTGATTTTGTACACCAGTCAGCAACAGTGTGGCTGAAACAGCAGAATCCACAATTTAAAGGGGTGTCCACATACTTTTGGTGAGATAGTGTATTTACAAGTAGTTTCTAAATAGAAAATAACTGATGAAGGATCTGAATGTAGAACAAGGAAGAGAACTGTGGGGGGACAGTCAGAGAACCATCCTGGAGAAAGAGAATGGTTGCACATCCCATCTCACCAACACAGAATATTGCATTAAACGGTCCATAAGCCACTGAAGAAACAGAGCAAACACCATATCGCTGACAGAAATATATTAGCCATATGATCCAACCTACGGAACACCCTCATTTAAATCAACTTTCTGTCATGATAGCTTTGTTTAATGCCATAAAGTTAAATGATTGTCCCCATTTCCTGCCAGCACACAGAATTCTTTAAATGTATGGGTTTATAGGAAGTGTGTCCTGATGACAGGAGACTTCCCTAAGAAAAGGAAACCGGCCAGCTTGCACCTACAGGGCGGTATCGTAAACCTATTTTTATTGGTCACGCCGGGCGCACTTTCTCATACTCACACACTGACAAATATATAGCTCTCTCCATCCAGGCACATAAACATGGCCACACACACACACATTTCAAGCATTTCGCTACACCAGCAATTACATCTGCTAAATATGTGTCCAATTAAATTTGATGTGACACACACGTAAATATAGAGAACGCAACGTCATGGGCACTTGCACACACAGACACAAAAATCGCTACACTCACAATCCTGGGGAAAAAATGTAGAAATGTAAAAAACATTATTTTGGTTAGTTAGAATCACATAATTTATTTCCCATGTCCACTTTTAACAAAATTCTGTTCTCAAGGAGTTGCGATTTTTCGCACAACCGAGTAATGTACTTGCCAAAATTAATAAGGGTGAGGGGTTTGATTAGGAGGGAGCTAGCTGGAGAGTCAAAAATGGTACAAAAAAGTGACAATTCTAACCAATTCCACCTTATTGCCCATGTGGAAGGGTTTTGACTGGATGGGATACAGCTTTAGTCATATTTTTCGTAACGGGTTAGGAGAACTTACACAAAAGGTTAGGAGAACTTATGCAGCAGGTTAGGAGTATTAACATAGCAGGTTAGGAGAATTAGGTTAATGTTAGGAAAACTTTTCTACTTTTGACGTTCATTTGGCAAAAGCAGTTTCCCTTCTAGCCATGACTATGTGGAAGGAAAAATATCAGCCTTATCCAAAACCCACCCCTGGTGCAAAACTAATTTTCCAAACATTTCTCACCCTGTTTGCCCCTACTAAACACTCCAGAAAAACATCACGTAACCCTCTGCATCTCGGTGCATCTTAAATCCTCAGTCGCCATAGCGACGGCGGTATCGAGTCAAGGCTGAGAGAAGGGTCTCTCTGTGTGTCTGTGTTTCTCATTCTGGTCGCGCTGCCGCCAGCTCAAAGACCCAACGACTGCAGTGTGACTGACAGGGAGGAAAGACAGCACAATTGAGCTGCTCACAACGGGAGAGGAGTAGGCTAATGAGTGTTGACATTTAAAACTATGAATACAGTAATGGAGAAGAATTTATTTTACCTTTATTTAACTAGGCAAGTCAGTTAAGAACAAATTCTTATTTTCAATGACGGCCTAGGAACAGTGGGTTAACTGCCTGTTCAGGGGCAGAACGACAGATTTGTAACTTTGTCAGCTCGGGGGTTTGAACTTGCAACCTTCCGGTTACTAGACCAACGCTCTAACCACTATACCACACACAAACAAAAACACTATAATAGAAGTGGGCTCAGAGGCATTCCTAATTGTTGTATAGCAGTGGAATGAGTTGAGTGTGGATATGACAGGGTGGACAGAGTAGACTTGTATTGTACAGTTATTCAATCGTGTCAGCCTTGTACCAGGCGCGGCGCTGCAACATCAGTCAACTAAGGCATCTGTGGGGGTGACAAAGTGAGTAATAGCTGCTGTATATCACAGCTTGAACGCTAATGATAACCACGCCGCACGCTCCTTCCCTCCATCACCAGGCTGTCCACACAGCCTTCATAGGGAACTGGCATCACATGCAACTCTGATAAATGACAAAAGCCTTTTAGGCTAACATATTCTACATTTACTCCCCATTCTTATCTAAATGGCCCACAACCAAACAGCTGGAGAGGAATTTGAAGCTGCAGCTGGAAACACATTCAGAAACCCACCCACCCACACACACTCGTATGACCCATGAAGCCTCATCTCTTAATATTCTGTTAAAGATGTGGTATCACTTAATGTCCTCCTACAAGCCCTGAGTCATTGGCACCAACAGGAACAAACAAGTGGAACATATCTAATGACTAAACTGGAACATAACCAGCATTCCAGCATGGGAAGCAGAGGAGTTGTGTATCCTCCTTGTGTCTGACAGTCAGTCAGTGGGTTATTAGTCACATCATAGGTTTCCAAATCACAGGCCAAACTCGGTAGCTTCCCCAAGAGGGGGGGGGTCAGAAAACACCACAACCTCCTGGCTTTCTCGGTCAAAATCAATGAACAGATAGGTTAGAGGCAGGCAGAGACCTTGAGTGTAAAGTTAAAGTTCCACCTTTGGAGAAGGAGAAGTGGGTGAGTCTCTCCCAGGGCTGGACACAAAGAGACCCAGTGTCCAGGGACTCAAAGCACCCCGCCACTCAGGCCACCTGGGGAGGGAGAGGTCACATGACACACTGAATGAGCAAACAATCACTAACCAAAACAAAATGGAGGCACTTCAGCTGGATCACACACATCTCCCGCTCTCTCGCTCTCAAACACACACTCAAACTCTACCACTCGAATTATAACCCAGTGGGATGGAACATGGGAAATGGATGCTGTGGGGAAAAAGGGGAATTCACAGTGCTGCCCTGGTGTACAGCTCTGTGGTTAACCATCACACTGGAGTGCCTGTGGAGGAGGAGGAAGTGGGGGTGTGGGAAAAGAGAACTGCCTTATAAAAACCCACCATTACCAGCCTGTCCAAAGTCAAAATCAGGTCTGGAATTTAACAAAAGAGGGACATGTCAAAATCAACCCCTTTCAGTGTGAAATCATAATTGTGTGACCCAAAAAAAATAGTGCTGCTGCTGCTAACCCCTGCACCACCCTTCCCATCCACCTGGTTCTACTAGTCCAGTGCCCTGATCCAATCCACCAGACAGTCTGACATCTCCCTGGAAAGCCTGCCTGCCAGCCTGTCTCTAGCCCTGTTTTGACTCCAGGACTGAGCGCTCTCATTTGCAGCATTGTTCTTCTGTAAACAAAAAGCTTCCTTTCCCCCCAACCACTCCTCCTTTCACTGCACCTTAAAAAAAGAGAAGAAAGATGGAAGGAAGGAAGGAGAGGGAGAGAGTTCGGATCAACAAGTGTTGGAGGTGGACCAGGTCCTAATCGGTAATCACCAATCCGCTTCCTCCTGCAGCCTGATCCATCTCCTGGTTTCCCCACTCTTGAGGACAAATATCCCTCTGCTTCCAGCCAGCCCATTAGGCGCTGGTGGGTTCTCAAATCCAGGCCTGTCTAGGCTCTCATTTCAAGAGAATGCGAGTCTTATCTGGGCTGGGGCTTCCATTGCCTCTCCACAGAGGAACAGTGACAGGACAACATGACTCACACACACATAAAAGGGTTCAATGGAAATCGAGACCGTACAATAAAGTCTTCATGGACATTCTATAGGGTAGTTGTAGACATTAAATGAGGGTAGGTTATTTATATGGCCTATGTGTTGTGTGTCATGGTTTGTCTGCCATGGCTGGCTGTGCTAACATGAGCATGCCACACGCTCCAGAAAGCCCTGCGTCGTGGGACAGTTCAGTAGGTTTGCCACTGGGCAGGACTCTCCTCTCTATGTGTGCACTCAGCTCTGCTCCGGACAAAAGTGGGTTGTTTTTTAAAGACCTTGCCACACCACTTAACTGTAGACCTGAATGTAGCCTTGTTGGGCAGGGAGGGGATTAGTGGGGGAGTGCAGAGTAGAATTTCATCAAACCCAACTCTTCAGAGCCAAAGCGTAGAAATGTGGTTGGGCCAAAGGTAAAAATGTAAATATCCATCTATGGCAATTTTAATTTTAAAATGTTACCCCCTTTTCGTGGTGTCCAATTGTGGGCTCGGGAGAGACAAAGGTCAAAAGCCATGCGTCCTCCGAAACACAACCCAACCAAGCCGCACTGCTTCTTAACACAGCGTGCATCCAACCCGGAAGCCAGCCGCACCAATGTGTCGGAAGAAACACCGTGCACCTGGCGACCTTGTTAGCGTGCACTGCGCCCGGCCTGCCACAGGAGTCGCTGGTGCGTGATGAGACAAGGATATCCCTACCGGCCAAACCCTCCCTAACCCAGACTACGCTAGGCCAATTGTGCGAACGTGGCTGGCTGCGACAGAGCCTGGGCGCGAACCCAGGGTCTCTGGTGGCGCAGTGGTCTAGGGCACTGCATCGCAGCGCTAGCTGTGCCACCAGAAACTGGGTGGCAGAGACTGGGTGGCACAGCCAGCGCTGCGATGCAGTGCCCTAGACCACTGCGCCATCCGGGAGGCCCTCTAAGGCAACTTTTACATTTTAGGAAATCCACTTATGTAAATATGCTAATCTGATCTAAGACTTCTGCTGGGCAAATAAATGCTGATAATAAGAGTCTAGGTAGGAGCTGAGTGATCAGGGAAGAGGCTGCCAGGAAAATCTCCTAATGCCTGTAAACAGAGCTGGAACTTCCAAAGCTTTAAAATTAGATGTGGTGAAAAAAACACCACCAAGATCTCATCATCTCACCTGTCACTTCAGATCATAAGCAAAACAGAGAGCAGGCTTTTAAGAAAAAATATTTTCACTAGGCTCAAAATCATAGGCGCATTTAAATACATGCTTTATCTCCCACACTCTAGAAGTGGAGAAGTCTTCTCAACACAGGGTTCTACAGTGTGATCATTTCACTCGCATATATATGCACTTAAATATTTAGCTGTGAAACCAGAATTGTTTTATTTAGGCACGCCTAGATAAATTAAGGATTCAAGCTTTAATATCTCAAATATTTGTCATTGTGCTCCTAAATTTCTTTGCGTGTGTCTACATTTTTCACACGCTCCTTATAAAAAAGGCCAGCGTAGAGCCCTGCAACAACTAGGGAATGGAGAGGAAGGTCGGAGAAAACCTGCTGTGATGTACATTACGGCCACAAAATAAATACAGCTGAATTGTATCCCTAGAACTACTATTATACACGGATGGACAGTGGAGCTGACATCAGGCACATCTGTCACACAGTCACTGTAAAATGACAACTCATGTTGGAATTACAGAGGACTCAAAATGTTCCACATACAAAAAAGATAAAAAACAAACGTCAATCATCAGAGATGTGCTCCAAGAAACCTCTCAGTATCATACTTAACACACCAGTGTTGAAAAGTGACGCCGGATCTGTACATGTTCTGATGAGCTCAAACTAAGAACCTGTACATTCAGGTGACATGATGTCTGGTTGGACTGTAGAGAATGTCTACCAGGGGGAAGGTGGCATTAATTGTTGCCAAACTGAACCATTCTCCTGATGAAGACAATGAGGGAAGTGCTATTTAAAAAATATATTTCACCTTTATTTAACTAGGCAAGTCAGATAAGAACAAATTATCATTTACAATGACGGCCAACCCCGGCCAAACCCAGACGACGTTGGGCTAATTGTGTGCCACCCTATGGGACTCCCAATCACGGCTGGATGTAATAAAGCCTGGATTCGAACCAGGGACTGTAGTGACACCTCTTGCACTGAGATGCAGTGCCTTAGACTGCTGCGCCACTCGGGAGAGACAAGAGTCACACAGAGTCGGTAAAGCAACCTTCCACTGCTAAACCTGTCTGACCATGCAAACAGATGGGCTGACGACATTCTTGGTGTGAGAACATGTCATCCATCTTACATCACCCTTTCCTCCACAAGGCCTTATGTAATTGCATAAGGAGTCCACACAAACTATTTTGAGAACCAAAAATAAGGAACTCATCCCCATGTTTTTTGCTGTATTTTTGGTACCCCTGTGTAAGTAGGCCTACATGTGTTTTTTCCACTGTGTGATACAATGTGCCTGAGAGGAAGTCATGCAGTCGAGTAAAGTCTTCCACAGAACTGATGCTTTTTGAGGAGTCAAAACAGTGAGCACTCAGCTTCTGCCAGCTTGCACCACTGTTGGCTGGGACTGGGCAGTTTAGAGTGGCTGCATGGCTCTCTAAAGCTCTTTGGCTCCTCTGCACTTTCTGATGTAGACTAATGGAGGAGAGGCTGAGTAGAGCTACAGAGGAGAGAGGGATATTACTAACCTGTTTAACAGACATGGAGGTCCGCCACAGCCTGGAGCAGAGAAATACTGCTGCTCCCTTCATTTTCCTCCCTGTGAGTTTGTTTCATAAAATGATTCCACAACTCTGTTTGAGAGGAGGGTTACATCATGAGCAAGCCACGATTTGGGCCATGCCAACCATCACACTGCCTCGAGTAGACTGATTCTTCTTTTCACCTGAACAGCAACGTAATACAATCAATGTGCTTTATCCCTTAACCTAGAAAGCCTATAGGTGAAGACACAAGATGGTAACCCAGGCCCTATGTATCGCCAATGATTTGGGCACAATTACATGTTTTCAATGTAAAAGAGACAATGTAGTCCAAACACACACACAACATGTAGGCTAGTCAGACAACATGTGTATCTGTTAAATTGCATTATTGGGGGACCCAGTCATCCTTGATTGTCAACATTATGTACAGTGAACTCCAAAAGTATTGGGATAGTTACGCATTCTTTGTTGTTTTGGCCTGTACTCCAGCACTTTGGATTTGAAATGATACAATGACTGAGGTGCAGACTGTCAGCTTTAATTTGAGGGTATTTTCATCCATATTGGGTGAACTGTTGAGAAATGACATAACTTTTTGTACACTGTCCCCACATTTTAGGGGACCAAAAGTATTCACTTGTGTAAATAAAATAGTAAAAAGATAAGTATTTGGTCCCATATTCAAAGCACATGACTACATAAAGCTTGGGACTCTACACATTTGTCGGATGCATTTGCGGTTTGTTTTGGTTGAGTTTCAGATTATTTTGTCGCCAATAGAAATGAATGCTAAATAATGTATTGTGTCATTTTGGAGTCACTTGTATTGACAATAAGATTAATGTGGATGCTACCATGACTATGGATAATCCTGAACATATCATGAATAGTGATGAGTGAAAAAGTTAGATGCACAAATATCATACCCAAGTCATGTTAACTAGAGGTCGACCGATTAATTAGGGCCGATTTCAAGTTTTCATAACAATTGGAAATCGGTATTTTTGGACGGCGACTTTGCCGATTTTTTTTTTTTTTACACCTTTATTTAACTAGGCAAGTCAGTTAAAAACACATTCTTATTTTCAATGACAGCCTAGGAACGGTGGATTAATAACTACCTTGTTCAGGGGCAGAACAACAGATTGGAACTTGTCAGCTCAGGGATTCAATCTTGCAACCTTACGGTTAACTAGTCCAATGCTCTAACCACCTGCCTCACGAGGAGCCTGCCTGTTACGCGAATACAGTAAGAAGCCAAGGTAAGTTGCTAGCTAGCATTAAACTTATCTTGTAAAAAACAATCAATCAATCATAATCACTAGTTAACTACACATGGTTGATGATATTACTAGTTTATCTAGCGTGTCCTGCGTTGCATATAATCGATGCGGTGCGCATTTGCGAAAAAGGACTGTCGTTGCTCCAACGTGTACCTAACCATAAACATCAATGCCTTTCTTAAAATCAATACACAGAAGTATATATTTTTAAACCTGCATATTTAGCTAAAAGAAATCCAGGTTAGCAGGCAATATTAACCAGGTGAAATTGTGTCACTTCTCTTGCATTCATTGCATGCAGAGTCAGGGTATATGCAACAGTTTGGGCCGCCTGGCTCATTGCGAACTAATTTGCCAGAATTTTACGTAATTATGACATAACATTGAAGGTTGTGCAATCTAACAGGAATATTTAGACTTGTGGATGCCACCCGTTAGATTGAAAGAATAAACGTTTTGTTTTCGAGATGATAGTTTCCGGATTTGACCATATTAATGACCTAAGGCTCGTATTTCTGTGTGTTAGTACAGAACCAGGGACTGTAGTGATGCCTCTTGCACTGAGATGCAAGGCCTTAGACCGCTTTGTCTGTGTGTGTGTGTGTGTGTGTGTTAACGATACTAGAATGCTTAAAGGCCGTTAAAATTAAAAATGTTGGTTATTGGTATCGGGTTTTTTGGCAAGGAAAATATTGGACATCGGTATTGGCAAATTATTGCTGCAGCCCTAGTAATCATTGTATCATCCATATTAATGTAAGTGTTTAGAAACATTCTTATTTACAATAAAAGTGACTCCAAAATGACACAATACATTATTTACCATACATTTATATTAGGCACAAAGTAATCTTAAACACAACCAAAACAAAGAGCAAATGTTCTCCAACAAATGTGTAGAGTCACAAGCTTGATGTAGTCATTTTGTGCTATGAATATGGGACCAAAAACATACTTTTTACCACTTTAATATAAGTTAATTTGTCCCAATACTTTCTGTCCCTTAAAATGTACAAAACGTGCTGTAATCTCTAAATGGTTCACCCGATATGGATGAAAATATCCTCAAATTAAAGCTGACAGTCTGCACTTTAACCTCAGTCATTGTATCATTTCAAATCCAAAGTGTTGGAGTACAGAGCCAAAACAACAAAAAATGTCACTGTCCCAATACTTCTGGAGCTCACTGTATGTGGCGCTGACAGACATTGAGCTCCATGATTAAAAACCATGAGCGAATGGCATAATGTGCAGGTGTCTACCATAAACAGCTTTTACTGGGTGTTTTGAAGTGTGTAACACGTGTCTACGCACCATTGTGTCATGTCTGTCCCAGCTTTAGCACCATTGTGTCATGTCTGTCCCAGCTTTAGCAATTGAGGGATGTGGGCAGAGTTGTGCCATGCTGCTATAATGAGATCATTCCAAGTCTGGGCAGCTCTGATTAGTGTGCAGGGAGACGGGGTTAATAAGGAGGCACAGCCAAAACTTTGAGATCTTATTTCTTGCTCTCGCTTAGAGCCACGTTTAAAACAGCCACATTTAAAAGCTCCTTGAACTTTTTGGGGCGTAAGATGTAGCCTAGTGCATTACACTTTAGTCACCTGTGGCCCCTCCCTTGATGAGTCAGACCAGGGCTGTAATTACACCTCCCATCTGAATGATAATGCACATTGAAACCTTGACCTCATACTCTAGACTTGACTGGCTGGAGTGTCTGCGGCCTCTGATCCAGCTAAACCACAATGAATCATCAGGCCATTGTAGCGATTGTTTTAATGGAGCGGTTCTGGATGGGGAAGGTACTTTCATAATGATTTTCCACCTCGCAAGCCACAACTTATTAAGCAGACAGTTACACAATAACTGGGTCAATCTCGCAAACAAGGCACCGAGTTAAAAAGAGTGAAATCTGACACAGTCTTTCTA
This sequence comes from Oncorhynchus masou masou, assembly GCF_036934945.1. Taxonomy (NCBI): domain Eukaryota; kingdom Metazoa; phylum Chordata; class Actinopteri; order Salmoniformes; family Salmonidae; genus Oncorhynchus; species Oncorhynchus masou. The sequence continues at coordinate 6,903,292 of NC_088226.1, forward strand.
CAAGGATAAGGTTACCGACCGCATTCTGGAGAATTCCAATAACTGTAGGACTATGGAATGAGTTGAAGGCTGTGCAATCATGTTGAGAGTAGTCCCTGTAATAACAGCGTTAACTGAGTCCTCTCAACGAGACCGTGTATGCAGCCATTTTAAAAGAAGGATACCTGGCCGTCCTTAAGACAGTCAAACAGCAAAAAATACTTGCTGAATTAAGTGTAATTATATTTAAAAAGGAGAAGGGGCATAATGTTTGGTGACTTTCTAACTAGCCAACTACCGGACATGACAGTCTTCAGAAATAGACATTTTAAAACAGCCATCCGCTTTGCTCACATGCAAAAATCATTTACAGGAAGCCTTGGCATATTTGTTCAACTTTAGTCTGGTGTCAATATAAACACCTCGTGATCTATCTCCTCAGAGGACCAACGGCAGGCTGGGCACAGACACAAATGCTTTGTGTCAGCTGTGAGTGCCTTGCAGTTTTCACACCAAGCATCCCATAACACTGGTGACTTAGAGACCCCTATCTGCTCAAGGTTAGAGAGGTATGGGTTAATCACATCAATCTAGGTTTACAGCAGAGCCCAGGAACATTCTAGGTACCCCACCACCTTTTCCTGGAAACAAGTCTGGATATCTAGTGTAGAGGTTGACCGATTAATCAGCACGGTCGATTAATTAGGGACGATTTCAAGTTTTCATAACAATCGGTAATCGGCCTTTTTGGATGCTAATTATGGCTGATTAGATTGCAATCCATGAGGAAACTGCGTGGCAGGCTGACCACCTGTTACGTGAGTGCAGCATCAAAAGGACTTTGCGGCTGGTAAGTTGCTAGCTAGCATTAAACTTATCTTATAATCTTCACATAATCACTAGTTAACTACACATGGTTGATGATATTACTCGGTTAACTAGCTTGTTCTGCGTTGCATATAATCAATGTGGTGCCTGTTCAATTTAACATAGAATCACAGCATACTTCAACTTCGCCAAACAGGTGAAGATTTAACAAAAGCCCATTTGCGAAAAAAGCACAATCGTTGCAAAAATGTACCTAACCAACAGCAATTTAAAAAACTAAATAATAGAGCCCCCCCATCTTGCCGGTGTAGAGAAAAGTAACATTTTTAAGCCAATTTCCTGTAACCCCCCCCCCCCTCCAAAATCTCCATGTAGTTGAGATAACTGCAAAAATGTTTCAAGATTATTTCATGAAATACTACATATTCTGCTAAAGAGCTGAGAGAACATTTAGCTGTATTAAAGCACATTTCCTGCAAATGTATACATTTTTCCATGGATAATGCTGTGCTCTTTTACACAAACATAATTCAATATATACTGCTAAATTCATTGCTTTTGAAATGTTCAATTCTCCCTGACTATTGACCTTTTATTTTGGTGATTGGTAGCTCTCAAAGATTAAATTATGAAAACAAATAGGTCAATTAACTTTTCTACATACTTTATATCTTTAGTCATTAAAGTTAATACTGAAAGTGTCTTTCCATCCCAAAAATGAACCCCCACAACACACACACACATATATAAACTCAGCAAAAAATGTCAACTGCGTTTATTTTCAGCAAACTTAACATGTGTAAATATTTGTATGAACTTAAGATTCAACAACTGAGACATAAACTGAACAAGTTCCACAGACATGTGACTAACAGAAATTGAATAATGTGTCCCTGAACAAAGGGGGGGGGGGGGTAGCAGTCAATGCAACTGGTGGCCACACCAGATACTAAGTACTGCAGTGCATCTCCTCCTCATGGACTGCACCAGATTTGCCAGTTCTTGCTGTGAGATTGTAGTGAAACGCCAAATGGATCTACCTCCTGGTCCTGTTCCCCTGTCTTGCCCACCAAGGGTAGAGACAGAGATGACCTCGCCTACTGAAATACAGGATTGGGCAAAGCCACCAGAAGACGACTCAAGCCAACCAACTATTGAACCTGACTGGTGTCAGGAAGAATCACCCTCTGCCTCAAGTGACACCTCTGAATGGGAACAGCTGATAGACTCATTGCTGATAGAGTAAGGGCACTGTCATAAACAGAGGCCCATATGCGCACTGTAAGAAAAGTATTTCCTCATTGTTGCTAGAGTAATAGGCTCTGTCATAAACAGAGGCCCATATGCGCACTGTAAGAAAAGTATTTCCTCATTGTTGCTAGAGTAAAGGCTCTGTCATAAACAGAGGCCCATATATGCACTGTAAGAAAAGTATTTCCTGTTGTAAGATATGTCATCACCCTCTCTGCTCTGAGGGAATGGGAGGGGCAGCGGATCGGGTGCAGAGAATCAAAAGGTATATAAAGAGACATTTGCCATTACTTTGGCGCTGACTTCTTGAATTCTGAATTCATTTAGACAACCATTTGACTTTGGGTAAATTGACACCTGACTCAAATTACTTAAAAGATTCTAACTTGTTGGATCTGAGAAGTGACTCTCCGATATACTGTTTAACTATTGCACAGTTGTTTTGTGGTTTTGCGCCAGGCGCGTGGGTGCTGATGCAAATATATCCAGAAGAGTTCTCTGTAGCTTCTCGATTGATCTCAGCATCTCGACCTCGTTGCGGGCCACTGACACTGCGGTAGTTCAACGGGTTTAACTATTGACCAGTTGTTTTGTCGCTTTGCGCCAGGCTCGTGGGTGCTGATGCAAATATATCCAGAAGAGTTCTCTGTAACTTCTCGATTGAGCTCAGCATCTCAAACTCGTTGCGGGCCACTGACACTGCGGTAGTTCAACGGGTTTAACTATTGACCAGTTGTTTTGTCGCTTTGCGCCAGGCTCGTGGGTGCTGATGCAAATATATCCAGAAGAGTTCTCTGTAACTTCTCGATTGAGCTCAGCATCTCAAACTCGTTGCGGGCCACTGACACTGCGGTAGTTCAACGGGTTTAACTATTGACCAGTTGTTTTGTCGCTTTGCGCCAGGCACGTGGGTGCTGATGCAAATATATCCAGAAGAGTTCTCTGTAACTTCTCGATTGAGCTCAGCATCTCGACCTCGTTGCGGACACTGACTTTTTGATATTCCATTTGGGGCAGCGAATCACCAGCGGGTTCTCCCATCCAGTCCAATCTTGAATCTCTCAATTTAGCAAAGCACCAACTCAAATTCAACCTCTCAGCCAGTAGAGGGGAGTCGCTACCTATCTAAATTCTTAACAGAACTCTGACCGATTGAAACTCTGCTCCTGATCTCATGGGTCTCCTCGTCATCTCTCAAAGGTAATTAAATAACTATTACAAGTATTTAATATAGAGATAAGTGTTATCATTGTACCAGGCATTTTATAAGAGCATTAAGTAATTTGCATGTTTTTGATTAATGCTGTGTGTGACCGAGTAACCAATTGTGTATTTTGAAATGTGTTTGATTGTAAAGGACAAAAAACAGAGTGTTTTCAAAAATAAACGGTAGTCTTGTTTTGTCTCGAGTAAAAGGTTCTCTCAAAAACAGTTAACGGCACGGGAGATAACAACTCTGACACTCCCCGCTACCGGGACACTGGAAACGGGGATCAATGCTCTATGACAGAACGAGTTACCATTAAAAGACAAGGAGGAAGGTGTGTCCAGTAGTGATTAATTTAATTGTCTTATCGATCTAAGTTTTATTTTCCAAGCGATACATAGCCGATGGGCAGAGTAGTGAGACTAAGTTGACTAAAAGTCTTCACACTTTAAACTAGATACATCACAGAGGGGAAATACTCAACCACAGGGAAATCATATAGAGACTGGTAGGACTAGTGCTTAATAACAACTCAAGGATCAATTAGTGGTGACACAAAGAGTCTAGAGGATAAACGTGGGGTTCACACATCCCAGCTAGAGCTAGACCGTTGAGAGTGACAAGGCAAAAGACCTCTCTACGCGGACAACGTATCGATACAGAAAGAGAGGCAGGGCTACGCGAGCGGTCCTGGTTATACCGAGATAACCTGAAGTATCTATAGTGCCCTGTCCAATCCAGGGAACGGGACGCTAACCACCTCTAACACCCCGCTGCCGGCCAAGAGGCGGGGCTGAAGGTTTCGTATCGCGACAAGATGATACCCCACTCTTCCACCAAGACATCTGCAAGATCCCGGACATTTCTGGGGGCATTGGCCCTAGCCCTCACCCTCCGATCCAACAGGTCCCAGACGTACTCAATGGGATTGAGATCCGGGCTCTTCGCTGACCATGGCAGAACACTGACATTCCTGTCTTGCAGGAAATCACGCACAGAACGAGCAGTATGGTTGGTGGCATTGTCCTGCTGGAGGGTCATGTCAGGATGAGCCTGCAGGAAGGGTACCACATGAGGGAGGAGGATGTCTTCCCAATAACGCACAGCGTTGAGATTGCCTGCAATGACAACAAGCTCAGTCCGATGATGCTGTGACACACCGCCCCAGGACATGACAGACCCTCCACCTCCAAATCGTTCCGCTCCAGAGTACAGGCCTCGGTGTAACGCTCATTCCTTCAACAATAAACGCAAATCCGACCATCACCCCTGGTGAGACAAAACCGCAACTCGTCAGTGAAGAGCACCTTTTGCCAGTCCTGTCTGGTCGAGCGACGGTTTGTGCGCATAGGCGACGTTGTTGCCGGTGATGTCTGGTGAGGACCTGCCTTACAACAGGCCTACAAGCCCTCAGTCCAGCCTCTCTCAGCATATTGTGGACAGTCTGAGCACTGATGGAGGGATTGTGCATTCCTGGTGTAACTCGGGCAATTGTTGTTGCCATCCTGTACCTGTCCTGCAGGTGTGATGTTCAGATGTACCGATCCTGTGCAGGTGTGTTACATGTGGTCTGCCACTGCAAGTACGATCAGCTATCTGTCCTGTCTCCCTGTCTTAGGCGTCTCACAGTACGGACATTGCAATTTATTGCCCTGGCCACATCTGCAGTCCTCCTTGCAGCATGCCTGGGCAGCTTTCTTTTGGTGTTTTCCAGAGTCGGTAGAAAGGCCTCTTTAGTGTCCTAAGTTTTCGTAACTGTAAGCTGTGTCTTAATGACCATTCCACAGGTGCATGTTCATTAATTGTTTATGGCTCATTGAACAAGCATGGGAAACAGTGTTTAAACCCTTTACAATGAAGATCTGTGAATTTTATTTATTTATTTAACCTTTATTTAACTAGGCAAGTCAGTTAAGAACAAATTCTTATTTTCAATGACGGCCTAGGAACAGTGGGTTAACTGCCTGTTCAGGGGCAGAACGACAGATTTGTACCTTGTCAGCTCAGGGATTTGAACTTGCAACCTTCCGGTCACTAGTCCAACGCTCTAACCACTAGGCTACCCTGCCGCCCCATTAAGAAATTCTTTGAAAGATAGGGGCGTTTCTCTTTTTGCTGAGAGAGAAATATATATATATATAAATATATATATTTTTTTCTCACAGGAGGTTAGTGGCACTTTAATTGGGAAGGACAGGCTTGTGGTAATGGCTGGAGCTGAATCGTATCAAACACATGGTTTCAATGTGTTTGATACGTTTCCATTTGCTCCGTTCCGGCCATTAATATGAGCCATCCTCCCCTCAGCAGCCTCCTGTGATTATTTATATATATATATATATAAAGAGAGAGATTTGCCCTTGAGCAAGGCACTTACCCCTAATTTGCTCCAGAAGCCCCATATAACTATGGCTGACTCTAAAACAACACATTTCACTACACCTATACAACATAACACTAGTTAGCACCAGCTCGCGGAACTACCTCGAACTTCCTTCATATTACACACAGATACTTAAAAAAAATGTACTTCCAGAATCTCACATAATCCCTTTAAGACACTAGATATTACGACTAGCCTACATTTGTCAAGGGAGTGAGACTGAACACACCCCATTTCTAAGTATCCAATACTCTTTCTGTACTATTTAACTGATAAACAACAAGGGCATCTAAAGTGAATCATAGTGAAAAAATACCCCAAAGTGACATTTCTCACTTCAAAATGCAGCGAATGAGCATTGGGAGGAAAATAACGGAGTTCAGGCAGCAGTGATATGAGGAATCTGCAGACAAGCATCAGATTAATTCTCACCTAGAGCGCCCCCTCACCGCCAATCCAATTCTGACCCATTAACTGGCTCTGCCATGTTAACACATCAGACCTTTGAAGGCGCCCTTTCAACCATTCAAGTTAGCGAAAACATTCACTGTCCGCACAACACCCAGGCGGCGTCTTCCTTGGGAAGCTGACAGGTGGGCTTCTTCGGAGCGGTGGTGTGAAATGCAGATTTGTCAGTGTGTAAATAGGAAACTGGGTTGGTCAAAAAGGACAACCCTGAGGCAGAGCAGGTACAGAGAGTGTTTCCTCTGTCAGACATGCAGGCAGTAAGGTGGATGGCGCTTGTAAATAATGTCAGCCACTGCCTGGAGTGCACTAATCATCCATCAGAGAGGGGCTGGCTGCAGATGTTCTGTCGACTGATACTCACGCTCAGCAACTGCTTATCATTGGATGCCCTCTGGTTTCAAAGAACATAGGCTACAGAGGCAAGACAGAGCGAAGTATAGACAGACAGGTTGGTTGACAATGTCGAAACAATGATGCACTCGCATCTAAGAGGCAAAAGGCTGTGTATTGATTTTGAACGGTCAGATGGTAGCTTCTCGTCATTGCTGTTGCTCTGTGGGGAATCATAGGTGGCTGTTACAGCTAGTTGTCTTGTTTTGAGGCGTTTTGACTTGTGTTACGGCTATGCCAACATGGCTAAAATTCGCCAGCTTGCTAATCTACAACTGCAATGATGCATTTGAGAGACACCACTTCTTATTGGGCAAATGTATTTATGTTTTCAATAAACATTAAGCCGAAATATGGTTTACATGTTGCCAATAATCCTTTGTTTGTACGCCAACACCATCTGTGCTGCCCCAAAGTTGTGCATGCATCAGTTCTGTTGGTCAACAAACCACCTGTCTATAGGAAGGGGAATGTGAGGTGGTCTGTGCATTTTGTTTCTAAATGAGACAAAGAAACTATAATACATTAACCCAAGTTGAATAGAATGTATTGAGTCAGTGAGATAAGCGCACAAACACACACACACCAACCTAAGCCTGCATTAAGTTCAATAAAGAACTCTGAATTTTGGAAAACAATCCACCACTGAAGATAATAAAGCTCTGTCTGATGGACCACCCTATGCTCGGCTGAGCTGGGAGCACCACTCCCCTAAGATCCACCACCAACTGATTGCTTAAACTCAATGCACTAAAGAGGACAGCCCTCATAATCCACCCAGCAATCTGAGCAAAACGTGAGGACCAACCGACAGTCCTGCTGCGTAATAGGACTGCAATTCTTCACTTTATTATTACTATGAACCTCAAAGGGAGTTTCTCCTGTCTGCTCCCCACCTGCCAGGGGTGACATTTGGACAAGTGTTAGTCTGTAAAGAGCTTCCTCTCCGATGCTGCCCACTCTGCCTCTACATCTGGCCTCGGCTCCGTTGCTGGCAGCGGTTTGGGAGTGTGACCGCAGAAGCCTTCGTCCTCGTTGAAGAGCAGCTGAACCAACAGGAAAGCCAACCCCAGTCAATTCATTTATGGAAAAATTGCAATTATTGTAGGGCCCTCAGCGGGGGAAGAAAAACATTTACAAATGACGTGCAATAATTGCTATTGTTTTATTTTCCTTCTCTTTACGCAAAATGTGGGACTGTTCTGCAGTTCTGTAATGGAGCAACAAAGTCAACAGTTCCCCACATGTACCTAATCATTGTGTATTTACGATGTATTCCATCTGAACACCCAGATGACCAAAATCACTTCCATACAGGCACTCTGTAAAACAGCTGAGCCACATGAACGCACCAGACAGACTCGGCACACATTAAGAACTCTGGATCATTAAGTCCTGTGCCTCTGTAGCACCATCTGTGCCCAGCTGCAAGTTTCCCCCCACTACCTAACATGTTAACCCAATCAGTAGACCAAGGACTACAGAGAATGGATCCTTCAATCAGATTTGTACAGCGAGAGAATGTTTAGTCTCGTAACCTATTGTGACAGGAATTTTTTGGGGACTGCTTTGATTTAAATGAGACAAGTGCATCTGTGTTCATTCAACAGCCCATTTTATAACATCCCAGCGAGGTAGCTAGCAACTATAAATCGACTAAATAAAATGTAGACATTTCAATAGGTAAACCTGACAAAGCTGCAGCTTTGTTCAATGCTGTCCTCAATAGTATCTGGTTCCCAGTCAAAAGAAAGATCCAAAACCACTGACTGAGTCAGAGAGAAACCCAGCACCACACGACAGCTCTCTCTCACTGAGGGTGGGGGTGACACGCGCTTAGGACTGGGAGGGGAGCAGTTTATTCGGAAAGAACAGGACTGAGTGACTCACAGAAAGAAAGGGGGGGGGGGGGCTTTTGTGGAGAATGCTAGACAACCCCATAGAGTCAATTCTTCCCTCTTTCCTGTACATGGCAAAACCCAGAAGAGTAATATGCATGTTAAACAAAGAGTTGAATCAACTAACAAAGGGTGAGCCAATGAAACTAAGAACAGATGGCCCTTAAATATTGTATAACCTCTCTCTTAATCAATGTCTGTGCTGTTCAAATCTGTTGGTGGGTGAGGCGAATTCAGCTCTCAGCTACAAAACAGCTGGGGATCAGAGGCCTCAGTGTTAAAATGGAGGGATCACTTCTCCCTTCCACAGTTTTTGTTCAAATTACTTTATGGGAAACAGATAAGTTAGCATGTGCTGTGTCCTGACAAATTTATGGCCGTTTGGAATGGATACCATTTGGTCATGAACCATGTTTGAGTAATACAATTTAGAGCTGATCAGATAATGTGCTCCGCATTGAGCCATATTTTAACGCTGTAATTTATTACTTACCGGATCATGTATTGTGCCATTAACCATGTTTGTGTGACATAATTTAAGAATGATCAGCTGTAGAGCATAATGGAAACCTGTCTTGTGTATTCAAGGGGCAATTCTCACCACAAGTGTTAGTTTTAGCGTATTGGTTGCCATATTTTTCCAGTTTAAAAGCTGGCAACCGTCTGCAACATCTGGTTCAAATGGATGGGGGTATGTCAGCAAGGAGAAGCTCAGAGGAACGCAAACAGCGACAAGACTGCTCACATGTAACAACTCATCATTCAGGGTTTACCCAACAACAAACTCATCAACAGCAATGTGTCAAAGTCAACTACATCTATTAAGCTGCTATTATCAATTCACGACTCATGTGCAGACCTTCATTACTTATACAAACTCACCGATCAGTAAGTAAACACATTAGATTTTCACAATATTTTCATCTTATCATGCCCAAATAGTGATTATTTAGTTTACACAATATTTGACAGATGGAGAAAGGTGGAGAATAAGCTATGAAGGAAAAATATTGGTGTGTTGGTGATGGTACAGCCAACTAGCGCAAAAATATTGCGATATTGTCCAAACGATATAGTCAAAAATAAAATCCCAATATGTAACTATTGATTAGAGGTCGACTGATTAATCGGGGCTGATTTCAAGTTATAACAATTGGTAATCTGCATTTTTTAACACCGATTACATTGCACTCCACAAGGAGACTGCGAGGCAGGCTGACCACCTGTTATGCAAGTTCAGCAAGGAGTCACGGTAAGTTGCTAGCTAGCATTAAACTTATCTTTAAAAAAAATAATCTTAACATAATCACTAGTTAACCTACTAACAGCATCAACCATGTGAAGTTATCTTGCTGTCCTGCGTTGTATATCATCAATACGGTGCCTGTTAATTTATCAAATCACAGCCTACTTCGCCAAACGGGTGATGATTTAACAAGCGCATTCGCAAAAGAAAACACACCAAAAAAAAATGCTGTCGTTGCACCAGCCTACCTAACCATAAAAAGCAATGCCTTAAAAAAAAAAAAATCAATACACAAGTACGTTTTTTAACCTGCATATTTAGTTAATATTGCCTGCTAACAGGAATTTCTTTTAACTAGGGAAATTGTGTCACTTCTCTTGCATCTGTGCAAGTCGAGTCAGGGTATATGCAGCAGTTTGGGCTGCCTGGCTCGTTGCGTACTGTGTGAAGACCATTTCTTCCTAACAAAGACTAATTAATTTGCCAGAATTCTACATCATTATGACATAACACTGAAGGTCGGGCAATGTAACAGCAATATTTAGACTTAGGGTTGCCGCCCATTCGATAAAATATGGAACTGTTCTGTATTTCACTGAAAGAATAAACTTTTTGTTTTCGAAATGATAGGTCATTAATATGGTCAAAGCTGGAAACTAAGGGGTGTATGTGTGTTTATTGTAAGACTATGATTTGATAGAGCAGTCTGACTGAGCAGTGGTAGGCAGCAGCAGGCTCGTAAGCATTCACTCAAACAGAGCTTTCCTGCGTTTGCCAGCAGCTCTTCACTGTGCTTCAAGCATTGTGCTGTTAATGACTTCAAGCCTATCAACTCCCGAGATTAGGCTGGCATTACTATTGCAGTGCTAGCTGTGCCACTAGAGATTCTGCATTTGAATCCAGGCTCTGTCACAGCCGGCCTGCGACCGGGAGGCCCATGAGGCGGTGCACAATTAGCCCAGTATCGTCCGGGTTTGGGAGGGTTTGACCGGCAGAGATATCCTTGTCTCATCGCGCACTAGCACCTCCTGTGACGGGCCGGGCGCAGTGAACGCTGACATGGTCACCAGGTGTACGGTGTTTCCCCTGAGACATTGGAGCGGCTGGCTTCCGGGTTGGATGGGCATTGTGTCAAGAAGCAGTGCGGCTTGGTTGGGTTGTGTTTCGGGGGACGCATGGCTCTCGACCTTTGCCTCTCCCGAGCCCGTAAAGGAGTTGCAGGAATGAGACAAGACTAACTACTACCAATTGGATACCACAAAATTGGATTTAAAATGTTTTCCTCCCCAAAAGGTATATGAAATACAAATGGTAGAGAAATCGTCCTATAATAACTACAACCTAAGACTTCTTACCTGGGAATATTGAAGACTCATGTTAAAAGGAACCACCAGCTGTCATATGTTCTCATGTTCTGAGCAAGGAACTTAAACGTTAGCTTTCTTACTTATTGCACTTTTACTTTCTCCAACACTTTGTTTTTGCATTATTTAAACCAAAATTGAACATGTTTCATTATTTATTTGAGACTAAATGTATTTTATGTATTAAGTTGTTCATTCAGTATTGTTGTAATTGTCATTACAAAAATATATAAATAAAAATCAATGTTTTTTTTGGTCCTCCAATAAATCGGCATTGAAAAATCATAATCGGTCAACCTCTATCAACCCCCCAATCACTAATGGGTAGTCCAGTAAAGAGGACATACCACCATGGCGTTGACTCCCTAAACAAGGTCCTTCCCTGCCCAGAGTGAGTCCGGCTGTAGAGGCTCATATGGATAACACTGCAATTTTACATAGCCTAATTCTAAAAGCAAGCTTGCCTGGGGAGAAGATGGCAGTACAGGATAAACACTTTAGTTCAACTGACATGTGGAAGACAGGCAGAAAGGCAAATATGAAACAGAGTAGTTAAGTGAGCAAATACGTGTAAAGTCAGGAAAAGGGGGTCCATGTGATTGTGAATTCACTGTCAAAAACGAGAGTACATTCTTACTATTTTTCCAGGACACCAATGCAGTCAAAGTGGAATGACAGAGTAATTCAGTGGGCAATTTACAAAGTCCAAGTAAAGAGACAGAAATCGGTGTTTCACTTGACCACCATGTAGTTCGGACAAACACCAAAATCTGTCTTAAGTTCAGGCTATTACGTTGGAAACATTTCAATGAGGCCATCTAGTTAAAACCTGGTTACCCCACCAGTAGAAGTTGTGCAGAGAAGTTCACATTTGGACAAATTGACAGAACTCTCAATATGATTTACTTTCAATGCTTAAAGCTGCATTTACAAATCAGCCCAACTCTGATCTTCTCCACTAATTGGTCGTTTGAGCAATCAGATTTTGCCACAAATTGGGCAAAAGATACAAATTGGGCTTCCTGTGTAAATGCATCCTCTGTAGCGCAGGTGATTTAAGCAGCTCTTTTCAACATCAGGCAGATCTCTCACTTCAGTCCAGAGACCCCTGGTCCACACTAATTTATTAGAAACAGCACTACCTTAAATATTTAATTTGGCTCTTCCTAGTGAATGGAAAGGCCTGGAATTTGACTCAGCCCTGATTCTGGAAGTACATCAAACACCACTGCTGTCACCCCCCTCTCCCAGTCAAAACAATGTAATCTCATGTAAACGTTTCACTGTGTGTTGAAATGGTACAAATCAAATAAGAGCGAACCCAGAGTGTACATCGAAGTCCTGTTTGCATCATAGCCACAGTATTCTGGGGGGGGGGGGAATTGATCCCCACTTTGCAGTACGATGTGGACTGTCTGGGAGATATGCTGCGTTTACACTGACAGCCCAATTCCAATATTTTTACCCCTCACCAACAATTGTGCACAAGATCAGAACTGGTCTGCCCGTGTAAACGCAGCCAGTCTCGCCATCTAGCTCATTGAGACGCTATCTATATAATGCTTCAATTTTTACATTGTGTAGTAGCTATGGCATTGTTTTATTAGCTAGATTAATATCACGACAAAGTAGTCACACTTATGGTAATTAATGAGAATGTTAGTTAACCACATTAACATTCTAGTATATGCATAGTTTTAAAATGAAACCGGGTAATCTCTATACTGTTCTTACACAAAATTGGGGATGTAATTTGAATCTTGCGCACACCAAATTGTTGAACAAGCTTGATTTAACTAATGTTATTATTTAGTTGGATTACTGTTAGTAGCTCAGGCGGATTACTTTTGTTTTGCCTGTGCTAATGTTAGCTGGTTAGACACCAATCTAACGTTAAACTAGCTGTCTAATTTGGCACGCGTTAAACTTTGAAACGCACAATAATATAGCTAGCTACTATGTCGTTTAGCTTAGTTTGTTTAATTTGCTACATACATAACGTACCGTACTCGAAATAGTGAAGTGCGCCTAAACTTTTAGACCACATCAAGCACACGTTTGTCCTGCAAACAAACGTCGTTAGCTGGGCTAGCGACACAAACTAGCTACAGTAGCCACATTTGCGTAGGGACAACATTCAACATTGTGTCTCTTACCTGTTAAACGCAGTTTAACCGGACCATTTCGCCGAACTCCTTGGTTAGACATCTTGCTTCCAGCTTAATATTTTAAACTAACCAGTTTCAGACCGAAGTAACAATAACGGAGTGAAGGCATTGTTGCCCGGATGTAGACAGCACTGCTGCCATCATGATCACACTGTCGCGCACACACAACCAATTACTGGCTAGGATGCCGCAGAGTGCATTTGATTGACCAAATACTCTTGCAAATCGGGGTTCTGGCCGACTAATTACTTTAAGAGTAAGCAAGCGACCCGAGTTCACTCTTCAGCTTCGGAACGATTGGAATTCAGTCCTCCTCCAAACCAGACGAGAGTTGAACTGTTGAGCTCGTACGCCCTTCAGTGCAGAGCCCACTTCAGGGAGGCTAGTAAGTAAATGACGACATGGAGATGGAAACATCTGCCTGTACGGCTTGGCTTACAACTGAAATGATCTGATGCTACAATGCTAATGACCGAGAAAATACAACTTTGTCAGACAAGTGACATTTCGGATCGCTAGTGTATTAAGTTAAAAAAAATAAGAGCCCAGATACCGTTGCAAAAACAGTGTTTCTTTGCATATAGTATACAGAAAGAGGGTGGAAGATATAAAGATTAATATTCAATTGGAAGTGAATGTATTGCCATTCCACCCAAACAAATTACAGCAGTTGGAAATTCTTTTAAGAAATTTATTTACAGACATTTATAAAACATATGTACATTTCAGACAGAATAGAAGTCCATTATTACAGAGGACAAACAGTAGCCATATACAGTAGAGATGAAAGGAAAAGTGGTATTTAGAAGTTGAAAGTGCTTTGGTTCTCACTGATCTGGAATGCATAGCCATCAGTTGTCAATTCTGGAGCAACACATTGGTCTTCCTCTTCCTAGAAAACAGAAGGTGCAAGAAATTGAGGCAAAGGAAACACATAGCATCTAATAGGACAGGTTCAATTAGTCACCATTACACAACAATGCTCACCTCGCCAGAGAAATATTTCTCAATCAGGCTGAGAGAGGCCTTGTAGACAAGCTCATTCTCATGGGACTGCAGAGCTTCAATCTTGTCTAGCCCACCGCATTCCTCGATCATCATGCACAGCTTGTCTGCTTCACCAATCTTATCTCCAGCCTGATGGACAAAAACAAGTTACAAATAAGTCACCTGAAACCTGCAGTTATAGGGTACAAATGCCTTTGTCAATACTGTAATAAGATTAACTAATTCTTAAAGAGAAGGTCCCCTTACCAGGAAAATATTGGTAATGGCATCCAAGATGACAAGGATGGTTTTGCTGTCCTTTGTTGAGAGTAGATTCAACAGAGGCTCAAGCACGTTAGCTTGAACAAGATACACAACCTGTTCAACTGTGCCCCCACTGGTAAAGTTAGTTATTGCCCAAACGGCTTCTTTCTGAGTCTTGTAGTCCCCCTGTATGGAAATATATATATTTTTTTAAATATCCCACCATTCCTAGTTATGAAAAGAATATAAATCCAATCATAAGAGATTACTACAGAAAACAAACCTACATACCTTACGTAGGACATCTACCATGAGAGGGACCAGGCCAGCATTGATGATATCCTGGATCTGAGAGTCTCTCCCTGCAGTGATGTTGGACAGGGTCCAGGAGGCCTCCTTCTGGATGTTACTCTTGTGATGGCGCAGTAGGCCAGGGAACATGGAGAGGGCCCCAGCGTTCAGCACGGCCTGAGTCTGCTCATCCGTGCCAGTCACCATGTTTCCAATTACACGCAGAGAAGGAATCTGAAGGAGACAGGTCAAAGACAACGGGCACTTGGGTTAGAGAAAAAAAGACATAGTACCATAAAAGTAGAGATAAATATGGTGACAACTTAATTTTACACGACAGTCCACCACCTCTAGAGGATAACTAGACTGGACACATACCACAACAGAGATCTCCCCAGAGCCAAGCAGCTGCACCAGGCGGGAGATCAGGCCAGTCTGAACTACCACCATCTCGATGCGATCGTTGGGCCCATCGGTCAGATAGGACAATGCCCAGCAGGTGTCTGCCAGCACCTCCTTATCATCATGGTGCAGCAGACGCACCAGAGTGGGAATGATCTGCTGCACGGCTGCCAGAGGGGGAGAGGGGTGCTTGTTGCGGCACAGGTTTGACACCGTCCAGGTGATGTTCCTCAGGTAGCCAGACTGCAGAGAAATAAAACAAAAATATTTTAGAGGTGTTCATTCATTGAGTTACATCACCTCCTAGTGGCCAGTTAGGAAAGTAATGTGGGGTCAAGGAGTTATCAAAAAACAAGACTAATACTTTGTATCATGTCATGAACAAGTCAAGTGATTGTCCATTACTAATGAATGGTTACCAAGGGTCACCACATTAAGAGTACTAGGCACTAAGAATACTTACAGAGAACAAAGAGAGCTCAGGGACAGCGAGCAGACTAAGCAGGGGTGCCACAGCTCCATGCTTGATGACCTGGTCTCTGTAGACCGACCCATCACCTGACAGAATAAAGCAAGGTTAGGGGTGGGAGATACTATGGCAAATTAGGGTTCTATACACTGATGAGATACTGTAACAAGAGGAATGCGTTACCTGCAATGTTACCCAAAGCCCACACAGCCTGCTCGCTGATGTGGGGGTGGGGGGATATGACAAGCCTGATGAAGGCTGGAATGGCTCCGCCCTCCACAACAGCACTGGTCTGGTCAGATGTTCCAGATGCAATGTTGGTTAGAGCCCAGGCAGCCTCAAACTGGATAGGGGGTGACTCCAAACCCAAGAATGCAACTAATTTAGGAATCAGCCCAGCAGTGATGATGTGGTCAATGGGAGGATGTCTCTCACGGGATAGCAACTTCCTATAATGATAACAATTGAAAAAGCAACATCATGATTATGGTAGCCAACACTTAAAATAAAAACAATGCCACAAATACAGCATTTCCCAGAGAGTTTTACATCAATCACTTTACCTTGCAGCTTGAGTGGCATTGAGCTGGACATCAAGGTTGTTACTGTTCACACCAGCAAGAATCTCCTCCACAGACCACTGTCGAGTGACCTGTAAATTAAGACAACAGGTTGTTTCCATTGGAATTATTTTCCTAGGCAAGTCAGTTAAGAACAAATTCTTATTATACGGCCTACCCCGGCCAAACCCTCCTCTTACCCAGATGACGCTGGCCCAATTGTGCGCCACTGGAATTATTGTGCATTGTAGGGCCTAACAAACTCACCTGACAGTTTTGGCTTTTCTCTTGAAGTGGGGAAGTTGCCTCGTCGACCAAAGTGTTCACATTTCTTCTTTTGAAGATCTGATCGTCCTTCTTTGCCTTGCGAAGTTCGACATTGACTTCTACTCTCCTGCGTCTAAGCTCCTGCAAAGTGATCAACAACCACCATTGACTATGCCTAGCCAGATTCATTTAGCTCGCAAGCCATGAACACATTTGAAATGAAACATTGAAAAAAAAAAAAAAAAAAAAAAAAGCCGTGCATACATGTCACTTACATTCGAATCTTTTCCCTTATTCTTGAACTTGTCCATACGAACACCGTTCTCGTTGCCAGCAGACATTTTTGGGCAAATTGACAAAATGTTTGAAGTCGTTTTATAAAGAACTCGTTTTTTGAGCACCTAAACGAAATGCAACAATTAACTTCATAATACGAATTACTAGCTAGGATCCAATTACACGCGTTTGGCTTTTCTAGAAAGTTACATTGGTTACAAGTGACCAGGAAGAGTGGCGAGCAAACCCCATCAACAAATTAAAGCAGTACATCGAATATTTACCAACCACTACAAAATATGAGCCCTTGACAAGCACTTACCCGGTACTTCTACAGAAATTCTAGCTAATGCATAGAACATTTGTACAGACCTTTAAATTCCTGTCATAAAGCTCCCTGATTGGTTAGTTCGATTAAAAGCATCACCCTATTGGACTGTTTTGAAAAATCACAGGGCGCTCTGGAAGTGTTGTCAGTAAAGACCTATCGCGAGATTTCAGTACTCTCATGCCCTCATAATACAATTTGTATCTTATCAGTATCATATCAGAAACAATTTTTCCAAACAAGTTCATGTTGGAACAGTTGCTTTTGTATTATTAAATATAACCGTTCAAAATGTGTTTTGTGCTTAGGTCTGTGTGTGGAAAACAATATCTAAATCTGATGCAATTCAAGGAGTGGTTTTAAACCGCCCAGAAGATACGCTTAAAATCAGAGAACCCAGACAACTAAAATCTGTTAAAATATATGGATAGACATTACACGGACTATTTTGTATCATGACCAATAATCAACATCAACCTCTGAATATAGTATTTACATGTGCTTCCGTATATGCATACAATCCAGACATGAATGCCTGGAACTGGGGATAAAGGGTCACTGGACTCCCATCTGGTCATATGAGTCCTATTAATGGAAATTCAAATTATATAGATGCAGCTAGTTGATGATATCATAAGGTCTTACCCAAGACCCTGGTTCGATTCCAGGCTGTATCACAACCGGCCGTGATTGGGAGTCCCATAGGGCATTGGCCCAGCGTCGTCCAGGTTAAGATTTGGCCGGGGTAGGCTGTCATTATAAATAAGAATTTGTTCTTAACTGACTTGCCTCGTTATATAAAGGTTAAATAAAACATTTAAACATCTAAAATTGATTAAATATATTTTTTATTTCTCATCAATCTACTCACAATACCACATAATGACAAAGCAAAACAGGTTTTTAGAAATGTTTGCATATTTATTACAAATAAAAAACAGAAATACCTTATTTACATAAGTATTCAGACCCAAACCAAGCCATGAGGTCAAATGAATTGTCTGTAGAGCTCTGAGACAGGATTGTGTCGAGGCACAGACCTGGGGAAGGGCACCAAAAAATCTCTGCAGCATTGACGGTCCACAAGAACAGTGGCCTCCATCATTCTTAAATGGAAGAAGTTTGGAACCACCAAGACTCTTCCTAGAGCTGGTTGCCCGGCCAAACGGAGCAATTGGGGGAGAAGGGCCTTGGTCACAGAGGTGACCAAGAACCCGATGATCACTCTGACAGAGCTCCAGAATTGTTTTTCGGAGATGGGAGAACCTTCCAGAAGGACAACCATATCTGCAGCACTCCTCCAACTGCTCTTAAACGCTAGTAAAACCAAATGCATGCTTTTCAACCGTTCACTGCCTGACTAGCATCACCACTCTGGATGCTTCCAACCTAGAATATGTGAACATCTATAAGTACCTAGGTGTCTGGCTAGACTGTAAACTCTCCTTCCAGACTCATGTCAAACATCTCCAATCTAAAATCAAATCTAGATTTGGCTTTCTATTCCGCAACAAAGCCTCCTTCACTCACGCCGCCAAACTTACCCTTGTAAAACTGACTATCCTACCGATCCTCGACTTCGGCGATGTCATCTACAAAATAGCTTCCAATACTCTACTCAGCAAACTGGATGCAGTTTATCACAGTGCCATCCGTTTTTGTTACTAAAGCACCTTATACCACCCACCGCTGCGACCTGTAGGCTCTAGTCGGCTGGCCCTCGCTACATATTCGTCGCCAGACCCACTGGCTCCAGGTCACCTACAAGTCCATGCTAGGTAAAGCTCCGCCTTATCTCAGTTCACTGGTCACGATGGCATGCGCTCCAGCAGGTGTATCTCATTGATCATCCCTAAAGCCAACACCTCATTTGGCCACCTTTCCTTCCAGTTCTCTGCTGCCTGTGACTGGAACGAATTGCAAAAATCACTGAACATGGAGACTTTTATCTCCCTCACCAGCTTCAAACATCTGCTATCTGAGCAGCTAACCGATCGCTGCAGCTGTAAATAGTCCATCGGTAAATAGCCCACCCAATTTACCTCATCCCCATACTGTTTTTATTTATTTACTTTTATGCTCTTTTGCACACCAGTATCTCTACCTGCACATGACCATCTGATAATTTATCACTCCAATGTTAATCTGAAAATGTTTAATTATTCGCCTACCTCCTCATGCCTTTTGCACACAATGTATATAGACTCTTTTTTTACTGTGTTATTGACTTGTTTACTCCATGTGTAACTCTGTGTTGTTGTCTGTTCACACTGCTATGCTTTATCTTGACCAGGTCCCAGTTGTAAATGAGAACTTGTTCTCTACTAGCCTACCTGGTTAAGTATAGGTGAAATAAAAAATAAAATCAGGCCTTTATGGTAGAGTGGCCAGACGGAAGCCACTCCTCAGTAAAAGGCACATGACAGACTGCTTGGAGTTTGTCAAAGAGCACCTAAAGGACTCTGACCATGAGAAACAATATTCTCTGGTGTGATGAAACCAAGATTGAACTCTTTCCCCTGGAATGCCAAGCGTCACGTCTGGAGGAAACCTGGCACCATCCCTACGGTGAAGCATGGTGGTGGCAGCATCATGCTGTGGGGATGTTTTTCAGCGGCAGGGACTGGGAGACTAGTCAGGACTGAGGGGAAGATGAAAAGAGCAAAGTACAGAGAGATCCTTGATGAAGTACTGAGTGCTCTGGAGCAGGTTCTTAGACTGAGGCGAAGGTTCACCTTCCAACTGGACGACTCGAAGCACACAGACACGACAACGCAGGAGTGGCTCTGAATGTCCTTGAGTGGCCTTGCCAGAGCCCGGACTTGAACCCGATCGAACATCTCTGGAGAGACCTGAAAATAGCTGTGCAGCGACGCTCCCCATCCAACCTGACAGAGCTTGAGGATCTACAGAAACTCCCCAAATAAAGGTGTGCCAAGCTAGTAGCGTCATACTCAAGAAGACACGAGGTTGAAATCGCTGCCAAAAGGTGCTTCAAAAATGACTGAGTAAAGGGTCTGAATACTTATGTAAACAGGGATTATTATTTTAATATTTTTCTTTAAACATTTGTTAAAATTCCTAAAAACCTGTTTTTACCTTGTCATTATGGCGTATTGTGTGTCGAGGGGGAAAAACTGTTTAATCCATTTTAGAATACGGCTGTAATGTGGAAACATCAAGGTGGTCTGAATACTTTGAATGCACTGTAAATGCTGAGGGGAAAAAATATTTCCATATAGCTAGAGCAATATATTTCACATAAACATATGCCAACACTTTCAGTAGTGGAAGAGAGCTCAGTCTTCTCCATTTATTATGTTTCATATACATCACTCTCTTCAGCTGTAATACAAAAACAAAAATTCAAAATCTGACAAGTTTTACAAACAGGGCAGGATACCTTCAAATACATGTTGTGTTTTTATCCTTAGCAGTGTCATTACTGCTGGGCAATTAATACCAAATACTTTATTCATTTCAGCATAGCTTGACTGAAACTCAAACTGTTAGTGTCCAGAAAGCTAGAAGGTCCAAAATCAAGCAAGTACTTCCCAATGAGATATCTTTCACACCACCTCTAATAAAGTGATTGAAAGGGGAGACACACACGTAAGTGCACTGTGCAATCTGATACACTGAGTGCAATTCAGCTCAACATTTTTCAACGTTCAAACAAGCGTCAAATGTTTTTTTTTTTTATGGGCATGGCCATGGAAGCATAAGCTTTTCTTAATTTCTTCAACTGGCTAGAGGGGTAACAAAGAATCAAATAAAGAAGAAGGAACAAGGAAACGTGAGATATCCAAAGAAAGTATTTTCTTCAAGGTAACCTTTTTCAGAAATGCCTTTATTCAAACCCTCCATTTTAACTTCTTGTCAAATGTCCATGTGGCAGAGGTGGGCAGGCAGCAGCTCCACCTGACAGTTGTGTGGGAGCAGCGCTGCTCGTCTTACAGGGAGAGTCTTCCTTTGGGGGCTGCGTAGTGGGGCCAGAAGGAGGGAGAGGAGTAGAGGTCACAAAGCACAGGAGCCAGGTCCCAACATGGATTAATTGTTCAGAATTTATCCCCATTCTCGCAGAGTGCATTTTTTTGTTGTTCAAATATGTGGTATATACTAAGAGGTCGAAGTCTGTAGTTGGTTGTTATGAGACCTATAGAATGTGGAAAAGGGGAACAGTTGAGAACCTTTAAAAATGTTTATGAATAGTTTAAACATACTGACATGAACAAAAAACAAACAACAATACAGTGATAGAAAAAATGGATGCCATGGGGCCAGGAAGGAGATAGACCAACATGGCTGCTCTAATTCATTGGGAATGACTTAGTCAATGAAAATGGTGCTTCACGTCTACATCCTGAGGTACCTTCATGCAGTAAGGCATGGGGTCCAATATAGTTAAGCCGTGACATTTTATTTATTATTTTAAGTCTATATAAATTCCTCTGACCATAGGCTCTCTTTGTTTTAACCATAAAATAATCCTTAACAAAAGGATTAAAAACCATACAATATTCATCTTGTTGTTTCAACCACAAAATTTAAAACATCCAAATAATAAATCAACCAGTCGTTAAGCTAAAATTTACCTACAAACCTGTGCACTATAGTAAAATCATGCCCATTCATTACAAATGCATGATATTTAAATTAGCAGAAAGAAGGCCACGAGGAAGAGAGGAACTTAATTTGATAAATATATAATAATAAAAAATACAGCTTTACATATGTGGTCCCAAATGTTGTTTTTATATCTCCCTCTCTGAGAATAACTAACTATAAATAAACATTAAACATTTCTAAGTAAAAGCTTCCCTGACACTTATCTTGCTGATGATTGATACAATTTGAAATGGTAAAATTACCAAAATAATAGAGAAAAAGCATATCCCTTCAAAACTTGATTTGTAAGTGTCAACATGGCTGCCATTTTGTGATTGTCACAGGAAGGCATCTTTGGAATTTGGCTACTATACTTGCAAATGTACATTTAAGCATGGTTTGTTTCACTGATAGAACACTTGTGTTTGTGTGTTTATTTCTTTAAATCTGACAATAATCACACAGAATTTCCACTGTTTATGAAACAGCAAGTTCCATGATTCACTACTAGAGACCCCAGCATCCAGCTCAGACTCCAGCTATAACGTCAGACTTATGACATCA
Organism: Oncorhynchus masou masou; assembly: GCF_036934945.1. NCBI lineage: Eukaryota > Metazoa > Chordata > Actinopteri > Salmoniformes > Salmonidae > Oncorhynchus > Oncorhynchus masou. Next base: position 6,925,490 of record NC_088226.1, read on the forward strand.
CAATCTGCAAGAAAGAGAGAATGAGTGGCATAAATCAAATGCATGCGGTACAGGTGAAGGAGACACAAATGCAAGGTGATGCACGACACAGAGATGGAGCAAACATTAATGAAGCTCTACTGAAAACTATTGCAGAGAGAATGTCTGAGCTGAAGTCAGCCCAGTAGGCTTTGGTAAGACACTGCATCCCTCTACCAAGCAGCCCACAAACCACAGCCAGGTCTGTGGGGAAGACCACAGCCAAAGTCAGGCTACTACAACACAAACGGACATGCCCAGAGAGCGCATGAGGCTAACTAGCATGACACAGATGCATGGTTTAATGAAAAAGAAAATATTTAAAAAAGGGTGTTCTTGGGAAATTCTCAAAAGCAGATTCAAAGTCACATGGAGTGTCATGAACATTATATGACTGCCAAGCCATTACCCATGCCCTAATGTCAGATGAGACCATGGAAGCAGAGGAGCATGACGGAGGGAGTCTTTTCTAACAGGAGAATGAATGACAGGGCCTCTGAAGAGCTTTGGGTGTCATGAGAGCTCTAAACTTACCTGCTAGCTTTGAAACCTTTGAGCTTCTGTACAAAGAATGACTCCAGAACTTCGGCACACTGAAAGAAGGGGGAGTCGTTGGGGTTGTAGTAGCGGCAGTTGTCAAAGACTTTGGTCATGTCCGCCACAAACTCAGTGAGCTTGTTGTAATACCGTTTCTGTAATCTGTCTTCCATTGTGGAGAGGTCTGGGGATGAAACATAGAGAAGGGTGAGCAAAGGTAAATGTGTTGGTCAATTATTATATTTTCTAAACAATCAACATAAACACTAGACAGTACACATTGTGTCTACTTTCCAACACATTCAAGGTTAATGTTTTTTCTCCAAAACAGAAATAATAGCGACAGTCAATGACATTAAAGTGATTTAGAGATCTGCCCTTGCCCTTACCCATCGGTTCCTTTATAACGCCATAATAGTCAGGAGCATCGTTGGGATCTACTGGTTCAAGGAACGGCCACGCCATTTTGTGAGCCTGTTAACAGAACAATAGATGTTTCACTAGATTTACAACAGTGAGGTATACTGAAGTATGTTGAGAATGTAGTGCCCTAGACCAGAACACTGGTCCTGCAATGCAACGTATTTCATTTAATCATTTACATTTACATTTAAGTCATTTAGCAGACGCTCTTATCCAGAGCGACTTAAAAATTGGTGAATTCACCTTCTGACATCCAGTGGAACAGCCACTTTACAATAGTGCATCTAAATCATTTAAGGGGGGGGGTGAGAAGGATTACTTTATCCTATCCTAGGTATTCCTTGAAGAGGTGGGGTTTCAGGTGTCTCCGGAAGGTGGTGATTTACTCCGCTGTCCTGGCGTCGTGAGGGAGTTTGTTCCACCATTGGGGGGCCAGAGCAGCGAACAGTTTTGACTGGGCTGAGTGGGAACTGTACTTCCTCAGTGGTAGGGAGGCGAGCAGGCCAGAGGTGGATGAACGCAGTGCCCTTGTTTGGGTGTAGGGCCTGATCAGAGCCTGGAGGTACTGCGGTGCCGTTCCCCTCACATTTCATTTATTCATTTCATTTATTCAAGACAGGGTAACATGACGTGACTCCCAACTCTGGCCATATCCATATCAAATGCATCATCAGTAAAGACACTGAAGAGGAGACCACAGGCTTTCATACCTGTAAGGAGCGCAGGATTCTTCTTAAACCCTCGTAGTCCTTGTCGGTTAATGGTGTGAGGACCGTCATGGCGTCCTCCGTGGATTGACACTGCGGGCACACGTACTCGTCTATGTGGGTGGCCTCACTCTGCAGAATGCCCACACAGCGCCCGTGGTACCAGTTCTGGCAACGGTCGCAGCCAATGTAAAACCTGGGAGAAAAGACATGAGAAGTACAGGTCAGGGATATTTGGACTTATAACATTCAGTTCACCCAAGCTATAACCTTATTAGTATTGTGTTATCATACTGTGTTTCATCATATGGCGTCCGGCAGATGCAGTACAGCTCCTCCGTGGTGCCCTCTGAGTCCTGTGAGTCCTGGCCCTGCTTGCAGCCATTACAAACGTAGTCGTCCATCTTCTTGGCCTCCTTCTCCGTGATGCCCACACACGCACCGTGGAACCAGTTGGAGCACAGGTCGCACCCAATGTAGAACCTGAAACCATGTGGACTTAAGTTCGACATACATGCTACAGTTCAGTTACATGTTCAGTGTTTCAATGGGAACCCGATATGGTGCATCGTATCTTACTTGGCCTCGTCATAGGGTGTTTTACAGACACAGTACAGCTTGACTTCCTTCTTGTGATCCTTTGAGGTAGTGGATATCATCTTCTTCTTCTTGGGCTTGGCGGAGGACGAGTCCCTCTCGTCGTCCCTCTTGCGTTTGTGGGCGGAGGAGAGCGAGGCCATGGTGGGGGAGAGGGATAAGACCACCTGGGCTGCGGCTGCAGCAGCGGCTGCCTGAGAGGCGGCAGCTTGGGCCTTCTCCTTCTCCTTCCTCAGCCTGCTGATGTCCCTCCTCAGCTCCTCCTGAGAGAGAGGACATAGAGGAAAGGATGGGGAGTGAGAGAGAGAGAATGGTTGACAGTTGGTATCACAATGTAAGGAATTCCTGGGCAGTGGCCGCAACTCATCCAATATCACACTTCTACACCTTACTGGAGCACTACAATACAGTGGCCTATGATGCAGAGGTGGCTTTGGCACTGACCTGCACCTCCAGCTGCAGCTCCTTGTCCAGTAGAGCCCTCTTCTTCAGGATCTCAGCCTTGAGCTGCTCTTTGTGCTTGAAGAGCAGAGCCGAGAGCTTGGTGGCATTCTGCTTGCTGCGTTTCTGCTCCACAGACTCCTCCTTCTTCCTCTTCTTAGCCGCCTGCTTCTCGTCCTTGTCGATCTTGTCCAGGATGAACTTCATAACCTGGTTGCAGACGATTATTCTGCTCAGCAGGGGTTAGAGGAAGGGAGGGCTTGTCAGACTCATCATGGAATCAGACAAAATATAGCCAACACAAAATAGTTGGCGATTGTTGGTAGGATTAAGCATAATAAGGTTTTGGAACTGACAAATAGATAAAAAAATGTACTGTAATTCATATTAATGTTGTTATGTAAGGGTCATGTCTGTGAATAATGACAGCCATACCTCTGGTTCTCCTCCCGCTCTGCTGGAGTCATGGTCTTCCTCTGTTTCAGATTTTCTATCACAGCATTCTGCTTCATCACCACCTGTTTCTGGATGATGTCGCTGGGACTGGAGGCCTGCAGGCTCTGCTCCCTTTTGGCCTCCTGCTGCTTCTTCTTCTGCTGCTGCTCTCTGAGCTGCTGGATCCTCTGCAGGTGGTCCTGCACACTAGCTGTCTGGATGGTCACCACGTTCTGGATCTGGTGGGCCTGCACCTGGCCTCCTGCCTGCTGGATCTGGATAGGCAGCTGCAGCTTGATCTGCTGGGGCAACGCCCTACCCTGCTGGGCCTGGAGCTGGGCCGCCACGTGGGTCTGGATGGTGCCCAGCACCTGGACCTGCTGCTGCAGCCCCGGCACTGTGATCAGCTGGTGTTGGTGGTGGAGCTGCAGCTGGGGCCTGATCTGAGCCGTAACCTGGGGCTGGAGTTGAGCATGGGCCTGGATGGGCCTCACTGTGGCCTGGGTGATAGAGGGGGAGACCGAGAGGGTCTTCATATGGACCTGTTGTGGAGAGGTTGGGATCTGGGCTATCTGCTGGATGGGTAATGCAGTGCGGGACTGGAGGGGGATGTGGACTTGAGTCTGAGGGGGTTGAGTCTGATGTGTGGACACTGAAGGGGGGGCAGGAGCGAGGGCAGGGGGCTGGACAGGAGCGATAGGCTGTTGAGGAGGCTGGACTGGAGCGATAGGCTGTTGAGGGGGCTGGACTGGAGCGATAGCCTGTTGAGGGGGCTGGACAGGAGCGATAGGCTGTTGAGGGGGCTGGACTGGAGCGATAGCCTGTTGAGGGGGCTGGACTGGAGCGATAGGCTGTTGAGGAGGCTGGACTGGAGCGATAGGCTGTTGAGGGGGCTGGACTGGAGCGATAGCCTGTTGAGGGGGCTGGACTGGAGCGATAGCCTGTTGAGGGGGCTGGACTGGAGCGATAGCCTGTTGAGGGGGCTGGACAGGAGCGATAGCCTGTTGAGGGGGCTGGACAGGAGCGATAGCCTGTTGAGGGGGCTGGACAGGAGCGATAGCCTGTTGAGGGGGCTGGACTGGAGCGATAGCCTGTTGAGGGGGGACTGGACTGGAGCTGATAGCCTGTTGAGGGGGGACTGGACAGGAGCGATAGCCTGTTGAGGGGGCTGGACAGGAGCGATAGCCTGTTGAGGGGGCTGGACAGGAGCGATAGCCTGTTGAAGGGGCTGGACAGGAGCGATAGCCTGTTGAGGGGGCTGGACAGGAGCGATAGCCTGTTGAGGGGGCTGGACAGGAGCGATAGCCTGTTGAGGGGGCTGGACAGGAGCGATAGCCTGTTGAGGGGGCTGGACAGGAGCGATAGCCTGTTGAGGGGGCTGGACAGGAGCGATAGCCTGTTGAGGGGGCTGGACAGGAGCGACAGGACAGGAGCGATAGCCTGTTGAGGGGGCTGGACAGGAGCGATAGCCTGTTGAGGGGGATGGACAGGAGCGATAGCCTGTTGAGGGGGATGGACAGGAGCGATAGCCTGTTGAGGGGGCTGGACTGGTGGTGCCGGTGCTTGAGAGGTGGCGGGAGTCTGAACAGGAGGCTGAGACAGCGCTGCAACGGAGGAGACAGCAGCACAGTATTAACACATCTACACAAACTAGAGACTAACATTCTAATTCACAACTCTGCAAAGCCTTGTGTACAATGCTTGTTGAAGTGGCCTGGCCTCATACCTGGCACTGAGGGTGTTGTTGTAGGGGCTGTGACAGGGGTGACAGCAGCACTGGCTGTGGTTGCGGGGGTGGGGGCTGATGCCCCTGGGGTGAAGAGGAAGCGCTGCACCTGGCCGTTGGGCATGGCAGCCTGCATGAGCTGCTGCCCAGGGCCTGGGATGACTGTCACCCCCTGGGGGATGACCTGCAGCTGGCCTGTGGTCTGCCCCTGTCCCTGGATTACTACTGTGAGACCCTGGTTCCCTCCCTGGAACACACAGACACACAGTCAGACATAAAAACACACAGAGAATATATCCAACAGGAGTGTGAGAGTATGTGTGAAAGTAGGTGTAAAAGAGAGTAGGTGGCTCCTCACCTGTGCCCCCTGCGTTAGCTGGGTGAGCTGGGCCAGGGTGAGTTTGACCTGGCCCTGCTGTGGTCGGCCGCCTTGGGGGGTGGATGGTGATGGGGCCTGCCCGGTGGCAGGGGTGACAGGACGGGGGGACGGAGCAGCACCCAGCATCCTCTGGCCTGCGCTGGTCTGCACAGGGCTGGCACTGGAAACTGCTGTGGAGACAGGTTGGCCCCGGATGATTTGAGTCACCACCTGCTGCTGGCCTAGAGGGCAGTGAGGCAGACAAACAGACACACAAGTAGCCTTAAATAAGAAAAGTGCATGGGACAGTCCCAAAACAAATCAGGTGACTTATCATGAATGAATTGACTGGAGGTCATACATAGAGTTAACATTGGAGGACTACCAATACAGTTCTAAATATAGTATCCATCCGAATAAAATGAATACGTATAAACATATCAACACAAAGCAATGTTGCTGACTGTCTCATGTGCATGCTGAGGAGTGAGCAGAGCCATGCAGCCACGGGTTGGGAGGCGGCAGAGGAGAGACCTACTGGCTGGTAGAATACCTTGTTGCATCATCAAGGGGGTTCTGATGATGGTTTTGCCCATGGTGGTGCCCTGCTGCAGGGGCGATCGGATCACCGACATGCCCGGACGGATCTGGGCTCCGGTGGCAATGACCTGGGCCAAAGAAACAAAATACAAATAAATGATACTGTACACACGATTACGCTAATTTCACTGCACTCCAATTAAGATTATAACTCATAGAAAGAGCAGGGGAGAGCATAAGAGGGAAATAGAAAGCAATAATATGTGAGAGAGAGAGGGATCGATCTGTTTGGATATCTATTCTCTACCGGCTGAGTGGTGGTTGAGGTGGAGTTGTTGGGTCTGATGTTGATGGTGGCGTTGCGGTTCTGGAATGAGGAGTAGGTCCGCTGGTTGCCTGGGGTACTGGATGGAATAATGCCCAGGACATTCTGCTGGACTTGCACCATACCTGTGACGGAGAGGGACTGTGTTAAGCAATATGAATTCACCACAAGTAGATCAACAGTAGGGTGTTGAACCTCAATAATGAGATTTACAACACATCAAATGCCCTTGTTAAATGCTCATGGAACTAGGAATTCAGTTTGTCAAAGAAATACAGCCATCAGTGGGAGAAATGTCACCTGCCCCTCTTGCAGATGACCTGGACAGACTGTATGGATCAAGCGGAACAGGTCCTTTGTGTTGAGACTGTCTGGGACGCAGCCAAGATACTGTAAGGAAGCTTCCATTGGATCAATAATCTGACAGACAGGACAGCCATTACTGTGTCTATTACTGAGCGAGACAGACAGGGCATCCCAGGGGTCCTCCTTCCTGGAATGTTCTGGTATAAATCAGTGGCATTTTCTACGTATTAGGGCAGCCAGCACACTCAAACCAAAAGCAACACCTCAAAGCCCCTCAAAGGTTTCACTGGGGTGAGATGGTTCATGGTTTGGCTGAGTGGGGGTAGGCCTGCTGAGTGGGGGGTAGGCCTTGTCAATGCGGTCATGCCGGCTAAAACCATACAGACGGCAAGGTTATCCATACCTCCTTGTGTGGTTGGCATGTTGACCGTAACAATCTTGCTGTTGGCCGGGATGGGTAGCTTGGCGGTGATGACCTGGCCAGCCATGGTCACCGGGCTGGCAGAGATCTGGAACGTTTGTCCAGAGGTGGTGACAATGCTGTTTGCCACGGTGGCCCGTGAGCAAGTGGAGACTGCAAGACACACCCCACCTGCAGTCACACACCGTGTGCAAGTGCAACCACAACAGCCAGGGTGTATAGCAGTGGTGTCCACTAAGGGGTCCTTTCCCCCCAGCTTTGATTAAAAAAAGCCATTGCATAATGCTTTTTGGACTGATTAACTGAAATTTGAGCCTGAAACTTTTTTCTAGGAGTCAAAAGTGATTCTAAATGTTTTTTGAATTCCTTTTCCCAGCCCCACACTTGACTGGGTTTCAGATACAGGAAGTGGACACCACTGGCCATTAAGGCAATTCAACATACCGTAAATATCTATCAAAATAGGTCAAATTAAAAAATTGAATCCAAACCCTAAGATTATCCCTAAGATTAACAATTTGACATCCACAAGTAAACCTCAATGGCCACCATTAAAAAGCGAATGGGGAATGAAAACGCCTTCTGACCAAAAACATGGAAATATGAAAAATAATATTTCAACACTGCTACCAAGGATCACTATCAACTTAAAACACAACCCCACAGTAGCCACTGCCATGATTTTGTATGAGCAGCTAGTCATCGCCAAACTCACCTGGACTACCCTGGCCCTGCTTGACCCAGGAAGCAAACGACTGATGGAAGTTCTTGTTCTGCTGGAATGTGACAGGTGTCCCCAGCTTAGTGGCCAGGACCAGTTTAGTCCCCGGGGTGACCTGGCTGGTCAGGGATGCCGGAGTGCCAGAAGCTGAGGTTGTAGGGGTGCTGGTGGGAGTGGAGGTGGTGGCACCAGGCTTCTGTTGCTCCAACCGTTTCTACAACGCAAAGGTTCAGATGCTAAATCTATGCTAAACCACATAGAAACACCAAACTCATTGTAAAGTGGAGACCGGAGTAAAAGAGTGAGTACAGAGTGAACATGTCTCATCTGAATAATACATAACTTAACTTCAAATTCACATTTTTAATTGCACATGGCTAAAAAGGACAATTATTCAGATCAAAACCAAACCAAACAGAGGCCCTTGAAATGTCCCAGCTCCCAGTGTTTAGTGTTTGTGCCCCCCCAGGTTTGGGTTGAGGGGGGTGGATTGTAGGGAGGCTAGGTGTCACCATAGTGCAAGGTGGAAACTTGTCTGATCTTCCCACCTGCTGAGCAGCCAATCTCTGGTGCTTTAGCTGAGCCTCCAATTGGGCCTTGGCCTCCTCTGCTGTCTTCAGCGTTCTACTAACCTTAGCCTGGTCTGCAGCCTGGGCCTTCTCCCTCTCTACCCTGGGACCACAACAGGACAAGCCAGTTAGTCATACTACATCCAATGACAACAGACCTGGGCAGGGTTACAACAAGACATCTTGAGGGAAGTAAAGGTTCAAAGGTCACATAATATCAAGCAGTACAGCAGCTTATTCTCTTCAGACCCAGCAACAAGGCTAAGGACAGTCCACCTGCTCACCTTTCTGAAAAGGCTCTGATCTCCCAGATCTCCAGCTCCTCCTCGGCCACCCACGTCTCTAAGATGATGGGTCCAGTCTGCTTGGCCGGCTCAGGCTTCTTTGGCCTCAGAGCGCTGGAGCGCAGGCCTTTCCTCTGGGGAGTGGGAGTTTCTACCCAGGAGGACAGAAAAAGGATGAGGTAAAGGGGAAAACGACAAAACGACATCTGTCAATTAATGTCACTCTTTCTATTGTGGGATAAACAACTTACTTAAACTCCATATTTTCACTTACATTGCAAAGGATTTGCCTACACAGGTACTTGAGAGAGAACACTAGAAGAGGTGAGGAACAAGCTGAGCAAAGATTCATGAGACCACTATAGGATTGTGACAGCGTGATCCTATGAGAATTTGGGATGTAGCTTCATCCTTTTACCTTTGGGAGCTTCGGTAACACCAATTGGGCAGATGATCTTCCTGATGCAGTATTCAGACCGGATGCCGTGCGGCCCCACATCTCGCCGCTTGATGATCTCTGTTGTGGTGATCGCCGTCTCCGAGGATTCTGGGGAAAGCAGAAAGGAAATATGTTTGTTTGAAATGGTAACTCATCTTCAAATTGAGAGACAGGAAGGATGAGGGCAGAGAGAGGGAGAGGAGGGTAGGATTGCTGTGCACTCACCTGTGCGGGTTGTTCCTACAGCAGGGGAGGGCTTGACAGCCATGTCATCCCACCTCAGGCAGGCCCAGAGCAGCCGCAGCATCAGACTGACCCCCGCCAGAGACTTCACAGTCTGGAGACGGTATCTGCATAGGAGACCCACGTCAGTGAGTGTTATCAAAACAACCTTTCACCAAACAGCTATATGGACAAATGTATATGGTTCCATGTTCTCAATGGTTTTAGCCAAAGCATTGTTGTCTTTCTTTGTTTTCATTTCAGTGCACGGCATATGAGGTGGTCCACTGCGTCAATGGCAGCCTAATGGCTAAGGGTCAACTACGTGACTAACCTCCACGTGATTCCAAAGGTGGGTCTGGGGGAGGGATAAGGCCAGATGTCCAGAGCTGGCTTGGCGTTGTAGTTGAAGATAGGTACCTCTCTGATGCCCCCTCTCCTCGCCAGCTTCTTCAGGTCATCATTAGGCAGTACAAAGATGCTCTTCTTGCTACTCTTGGTGACAAACTTGCGGTAAGAGGGGAGGGCCGTGCCAGAGCGGGTCTTCTTGGAGCGGGAGAACTTTAGCAGCCGGACTCGGTCTCTGGTGGAGTACTCCTTACTGACCGTCATGGAGGTGACTGAAGAGCCTGAGGGGCCAGATTTGGCATCTGTCAACATTGCAGTGACAACAGTCTTGGTCTCCTTGGAGACAGTGGCCCCGAGGGTCGGGGAGCTGACCCTGGTGACGGTGGTCTTGGTCATGGTGGTGAGGGTGGATACAGCACTGCTCTCTGCAGCAGGCGTCACTGCAGGCTTAGTGCTGCTGGAGACCTCGGCTATCTGCACCGTGCGAGACTCTGTTGACATGGTGGTAGTAGTGGTTGTGGTGACTTGGGTAATGGTCTTCAGCACCCCAGTACTGCTACTGCTGTTCACTGTGGTGTTGTTACTCAAGCTGGACTCCTCTGCAGTGGGGATAGGAAACGGGGTGATCTTATTGGATGCCGTCTGCCCAATCTCCATTGGCTCAGACTTGGTGCTGTTGCTTACCGTGGGAACACCAGTGGGCGGCCCTAACAGTGACGACGTGACGGAGTCTGCCACCCTGTCGCCATTATTCTCCAGTCTGGCAACCTTCTGAGGTGGCAGATAGTCAGACTCGGACACCACAACCCTTCTCTCTACGTCCGCCGTGACTGGGCTGGTGGCTAACACAGTGTTGTTGACCTTTAACCCGTCTTGAGAGAGAGTACCGTTCATAATGGATTTTACAGGCTCCTTCACTGGCAGTGTTTTGATCTCACCCTCTAACGTCTGGAGCATGACCTTGGTGTCCACTTTGTTGGCCAGGTTTAAGTGCATCTTTGAGTCTACAGGAGCCTTGGTGTCAACAGCGTCTTTCCCATTCACCTGCACTAAATGTGGTTTGCTTTCTATCTCCCTCTGTCCATTACCTTGCTCTGTCTCCTCATAACCATGCTTCCTACCGTTTTCTCCTGTTGTCGTCACTTCTGCTCTGGGAGGTTTGGGGGCACCTAAAGCCGGTTCTAGAGATGTCAAATTGACTTTGTTGTTGAGGTCTATGCTTTTCTGTGAGCCTCCATTCAGCTCTGTTTGAGATAACGCATCCCCACCATTTCCCTGAACGCTGCTCTCATGGTTGGGCAACTCTGTGGTGTTGAGGTTGGGGCCTGTGGCTCCTGCTGCCTGGGGTGTACAGGTGGAGCCTAATCTGACGTCCAGATTATCTTTCTCTCCTGAAGGCTGGGATTTCACTTGCTGCTCCTGGTCAAAGTCGAGCCTTTTAACAATTGTGTCTTTAACTACTGAGTCCACTTGTCCCTCAGTTTTCAGACTTTTGCACGGTGTCACTGCTAACTTGTCTGCTGTAGAAGCCTTGATGGTGGTGGGAGTCCCTGTGTTAACTTTCTCCTTGGAGACTGTGTGTTTGGCCAGGGCTGATTGCTGTTTGAGGCGCTCTAGCCTCTGCTTCTCCTCCAGGGTGAACTGTTTCACTCTGCGCTCCAGCAGCCCGTCGAGCTTGGACGTCTTCACCTTCTTCTTGTAGGCCGTACGGAGCTGGAAGCCCTCGCTGACGTTCACCACATCCCAGTTGAAGGGGCGGACAGGTGGCTTGGCCTCAGAGTCCTCCTGCTTAGGTTCTTCTTCCTCCCTGGGCTCCTCCTTCACAGCAGGGTCAGTCAGTGACGAGGGGCATTTGCTGTCCACTATACCTAAAAGTGAGAGAGAGAACTCCATGAATGATATTATCCAAAAATTGCTAACTGTGAGACCTGAAAGACAGCTGCTAAGTACCAGATTAATATAGAACACAGCCAATCATAGCAAGAATGGGGAAAATACCAAATGTCATCCAATAAAAATGTCTTATTCAGATAAACAGCAGGGGACCCTCTCTGTTTATTGATGAAAACTAATATCATTGTACCTTTTTCCTCACTGAGACAGGTGTCTGGTGGACTGGGGTCAACATCCATCTTGTCCTCAGTCTTCTCCTCCACCTGATCATCTTTCTTCTCCTCCACGTCTGTGATATTTTTCTCTTCCTTCTCTTTCAGAGTCTGCCCCTCTCCTGGTGAAGTGCTCCCAGATGACTCCATGGTGGAGGTTTCCTCCTGGTCTTTTTCTTCAGTAATTGGAGTAGACTCTTCTTTTGTTTGGGTTTCCGAGCTCGTTGGTGCTTTGGGCAAACATTTTCGTTTGTTCGGGCAGGATGTTGCATTTTCTTTGCCAGTTTTTGCTGCTGTAGAGAGATTAAAATGAAAACACATGAAGCACCTAATTTATACTGAGGCATGCTGGAGCCAAATTTTCAGCTTGAGTGCCCTTGATCATCATCAGTGAGATAAGACAGAGATAATACGTGTATAGAGGAAACACTTACCTTCGAGTGCTTTGCGGTAGTTGACGTTGGTGTTCCCTGGTAGCCTGGGAACAAAGCGATGGACGTGAGTCTTACTGACCCAGCTCCAGCCCCCGTACCCAGTTACTCTGTACTCCTCCCCCTTCTGCTTCCACACCTTACACACAGAGAGAAAGAACCAGTTAGATAAAAGACTACACAATCGAAGGGATGATTATGTTGTCAGACATCAATGCAGTCATAAAAGCCCAAACAGGACTTGAGAGGAGAGAAGTGAGAGAAGTGAACCCAGATTGAGAGAAGTGAACCCAGATTTACCTGGTGTTTGATGGGGATGGTGTACTTCACCCAGGTGGCCTGCTGCATAGTCTCTTCATCCTCCAGTTTTTTCTCTCTCTTTTTCCCCTTCTCTTTCTCCTCCCGCTCCATGGAGGTCATGCGATGGAGCCTGAAGGGAGGGGAGGTGAAAAAAATACATCAAAACAGCAAGGTGACTCTGGCTTGTTTAGTCAGGGCTCCATTATCTTCAACAATGAACCTCCTCTCACTCATGGGAAAAGCATCAGCTTCTCTGCATACACTGCCCACAGCGCTACAGACCTCTGCACTGAAGAGAGGTGAACAGAATGCTTCATAATCAGAAGAGCAGTGAAGCAATATAATTCATTCAGTTTAGCATTGTACACTTGTACACTAGACCGCAGAGAGCAGGATGAGTTGGGTCGATGTGCTAGGACTCAAAACTCAATTCAGCAATGAATTAAGTCCTTTGATTCACAACCAATGTCTCTTACCTTGTGTGTCCAAGTGCATCTTTCCAGACAGGCAGCATGACCACTGGTTTGATGGCACACTCCATGATGGCCAGTGCCAAGGCAAACTCCCGAGCCTTACTGCACATCTGCACCGCTTTAATCCAGTTTGTCCTGGAAAATCCCAAACCCACAACCTCACTGTACAGCAAAACATGATTTCACACATTGACCTTATTGACCTTATTGACCTTATCAGTCAATAATATTCCATTTCTCCATTGTGTGAAACAGTTCTGAACAACCACTTTCCTATGTCAGAGTAAGAAGTCTGTTCTGGAGTGTACCTGTGCGAGGCCCAGTTTGGGTGCAGGAAGGGGGCGGGGACATTGGTCTCCAGCTGGATGATGGTGAGCCGCAGGGTGGAGATGGTCAGCACCTTGGAGCCGTGGATGGAGCCGTTCCACTTGAAATCCGCGGCGGGGGTTAGGCTGAACTTATGGGAGAGGTGGCGGCGCTTGTCGTGGTCCTCACGATGCTGGTGCTTGTTGAGGCCCAGTGTGTTGGTGCTGAACTGGTTGTGGTAGACTCGGAACTTGCCCTCCTGGCCCAGCTTGAAGAAGTTGTTCAGGTTGTCCTTCACCGCCAATTCTTTCCTCACAGTACCCAGAAGAGCCACTTCACTCTCAGAGCTGGGAGGAGATGTCTAATGGAGAGACACACGGGGATATATACACTGAGCTGAATAGAGACACAGCTAAGAAGAGAGACATCGTATCCATAGGGATTTGGCAATTGGGAGACTACCGGTAGTTCAATGAATTGTGTAACATTGTGTAATAAAGTGAGTCGATGTGGAACAGAGGACTGGATTTCAGTCTAGAATATTGAAAATATAACAGGACAATCCATTTAATCCTGCTAAGGCTGCCTTCTCCTAATGTGAGGGACTTGGCTGTGGGTGAAATTCCACAGAGACGACAGAAGGTTAACACAGTGTCTGGTTGGTGCCTCACCTCCTTGCTGTCCCTGGGTGTAGGGCTGCCATCTCCCTGGGTCTTCTGCTGGCTCAGCTTACTCTCTGGGTTACGCAGACGAGTCACTATGCGATTGTTAGTCCATCCAGACGCTGACCCCTCACCATTCCCAATCTCCTTGCCTTCACCTGCGAGCAACAGAACACATCATTAAGATCAGTGATGATGAATTAAAAGAGAGAAGTCAATCATGAATAAAGGATTCATGATTAATTGGGCCAAAAACCAGCACAGTGGAGGCAATGTTCAATGATACAAATAGTATCTCTAATGTCACTTGGTAGTCAAGGCCCTTGACAGTTGAATGAATTCAGGGCATGCATCAGTAACAGAGTGCCTCCAGAGGCCTGAGTGTATGGATGGTATGGCAACGGCGTACCCGTGTCGTCCTGGCTGGTGATGGAGGACTGAGAGGACCTGTCAGCGAGGTTTGGCTCTTCAGGCCTCCTGAGGACCCCAGGCGCTGAGACGTGGCTGCTGTTGCTGTTCTCGTCTCCAGGGTGTGGTGTTGGGGGAGTAGGCTGGCACTGGGCAGAGGGGTCCTCCTCTCCATGGGACTCTGAGTCTACAGGCTTATCCTCTGGGGAGGAGGAGAGGATTGAACAGTGAGAAGCTGAGCAGCACAAACCCCTTAGGCTCCCTTTGAGTGAAAACATGCATCACCAGGCACTAGCTGTCTACACTGAAAGTATTGCAAATGATGATGTCAATGCAGAGCAAACACGGATTAACTACTTAAAAAGTAAAACCTGTAATCCACAACAATTGTAAAAAACAGAATGCTTTTGGCTTGATGCCTTCCCTGCCTCACCTTAATGATAATGCACAATTAGCATAACACCAGGGAAATGCTTAATCAGTGAGTCTGGCAAAGACTTTGCACTTCAGCAGTCCATGCTGACAGATAAGGCTAAAAAACACAGTGCAACACAACACAAGCAGTGCAAAACGCGGCTGCAGAACCAAATTAAGAAAGATATTGTGTATCTGAGCTGTGGGTTAAAATTGGCCCAGCTGTATATACTGCGCTGAGTGAGCAGGTGGAAGGTTCAGGCAGGCAGCCAGCCTTTTGTTTCCCCTAAAGGAACAGAGGCCAATTTTCCAGATGAATTGGGGTGAGAATAAGAGGCTGGTTGTGACAGACTTAGCGTGGTGGGCGCTGCCTGCCAGGGATGCTGCTGCCGAAACGCCATTATCTGAGAACAAGTTCACAGTGTGTGGACCAGACAATGCACCGCATCAGGATCCAGATAACACAATGAATGCATTGAGAAAATAGAACATGTAAGCAATGAACAAGGTGACTAGAATAACAACTGGCTACACTTACAGCCTCCTGAGCACTGTTCAACCTTGCATGCTGAACACTACAAAAGACAATGGAACACAAAATGGATGGCAAGAGCACAAGATCCCGCAAAAAGGCACAATGCATCTGTTGAAGGAAGAAAATAACCAGGCAGATCTCGATCATATGAAGATGGATGAAAGACAAATTCTCGGAAAAGAAAACCACAGAAATAAAGGGATACAATAATGGGCTATTTAAACGTTACATAAGCAGATGTTAACTTCTTCGATATAGGGGGCGCTCTTTTAATTTTTGGATAAAAAAACGTTCCCGTTTTAAAACAAGATATTTTGTCACGAAAAGATGCTCGACTATGCATATAATTGACAGCTTTGGAAAGAAAACACTCTGACGTTTCCAAAACTGCAAAGATATTGTCTGTGAGTGCCACAGAACTAATGCTACAGGCAAAACCAAGATGATATTTCATACAGGAAATGCCCCAGATTTTGAATGCGCTGTGTTCAATGTCTCCTTATATGGCTGTGAATGTGCCAGGAATGAGCCTACACTTTCTGTCGTTTCCCCAATGTTTCTGCAGCATTGTGACGTATTTGTAGGCATATCATTGGAAGATTGACCATAAGAGACTACATTTACCAGGTGTCCGCTTGGTGTCCTCCGTCGAAATTATTGCGCAATCTCCAGCTGCGTCTACTTTTCCATTTGGTTCAGAGGAGAAAGGCAACTGCCACGAATGATTTCTTGAGAATTGATTCTAAACAACGTTTGCCATGTTTCTGTCGATATTATGGAGTTAATTTGGAAAAGTTTGGCGTTGTAATGACTGAATTTTCTTTTTTTTTTCTTAGCCAAACGTGATGAACAAAACGGAGCGATTTCTCCTACACAAATAATCTTTTTGGAAAACCTGAACATTTGCTATCTAACTGAGAGTCTCCTCATTGAAAACATCCGAAGTTCTTCAAAGGTAAATGATTTTATTTGAATGCTTTTCTTGTTTTTGTGAAAATGTTGCCTGCTGAATGCTAGGCTTAATGCTATGCTAGCTATCAATACTCTTACACAAATGCTTGTGTAGCTTTGGTTGAAAAGCATATTTTGAAAATCTGAGATGACAGTGTTGTTAACAAAAGGCTAAGCTTGTGAGCCAATATATTTATTTCATTTCATTTGCGATTTTCATGAATAGTTAACGTTGCGTTATGCTAATGAGCTTGAGGCTATGATTCCGGATACGGGATTGCTCGACGCTAGAGGTTAAGGAGTAAGAAAATACTTAAGACAAAATATGTTTATTCCTGATTTATCTCAGTAAGTCAGCAACACAGGTCAGTTTAATGAGTGATACTGAGGTGAGCAGTACTGTGGCAGAGTAGAGCCCCCTCTGTTACACTCATTACTCTGGACGCTCGACCTCATCTTTACTAGATGCTGTTCTTCCACTAACCTCATTGCAACTCCCCTCCAAGTCTCCGACCACTACCTTGTATCCTTTTCCCTCTCGCTCTCATCCAACACTTCCCACACTGCCCCTACTCGGATGGTATCGCGCCGTCCCAACCTTCGCTCTCTCTCCCCCGCTACTCTCTCCTCTTCCATCCTATCATCTCTTCCCTCTGCTCATACCTTCTCCAACCTATCTCCTGATTCTGCCTCCTCAACCCTCCTCTCTTCCCTTTCTGCATCCTTTGACTCTCTATGTCCCCTATCCTCCAGGCCGGCTCGGTCCTCCCCTCCCGCCCCGTGGCTCGACGACTCATTGCGAGCTCACAGAACAGAGCTCCGGGCAGCCGAGCGGAAATGGAGGAAAACTCGCCTCCCTGCGGACCTGGCATCCTTTCACTCCCTCCTCTCTACATTTTCCTCCTCTGTCTCTGCTGCTAAAGCCACTTTCTACCACTCTAAATTCCAAGCATCTGCCTCTAACCCTAGGAAGCTCTTTGCCACCTTCTCCTCCCTCCTAAATCCCCCCCCCCTCCCCCCCTCCTCCCTCTCTGCAGATGACTTCGTCAACCATTTTGAAAAGAAGGTCGACGACATCCGATCCTCGTTTGCTAAGTCAAACGACACCGCTGGTTCTGCTCACACTGCCCTACCCTGTGCTCTGACCTCTTTCTCCCCTCTCTCTCCAGATGAAATCTCGCTTCTTGTGACGGCCGGCCGCCCAACAACCTGCCCGCTTGACCCTATCCCCTCCTCTCTTCTCCAGACCATTTCCGGAGACCTTCTCCCTTACCTCACCTCGCTCATCAACTCATCCCTGACCGCTGGCTACGTCCCTTCCGTCTTCAAGAGAGCGAGAGTTGCACCCCTTCTGAAAAAACCTACACTCGATCCCTCCGATGTCAACAACTACAGACCAGTATCCCTTCTTTCTTTTCTCTCCAAAACTCTTGAACGTGCCGTCCTTGGCCAGCTCTCCCGCTATCTCTCTCAGAATGACCTTCTTGATCCAAATCAGTCAGGTTTCAAGACTAGTCATTCAACTGAGACTGCTCTTCTCTGTATCACGGAGGCGCTCCGCACTGCTAAAGCTAACTCTCTCTCCTCTGCTCTCATCCTTCTAGACCTATCGGCTGCCTTCGATACTGTGAACCATCAGATCCTCCTCTCCACCCTCTCCGAGTTGGGCATCTCCGGCGCGGCCCACGCTTGGATTGCGTCCTACCTGACAGGTCGCTCCTACCAGGTGGCGTGGCGAGAATCTGTCTCCTCACCACGCGCTCTCACCACTGGTGTCCCCCAGGGCTCTGTTCTAGGCCCTCTCCTATTCTCGCTATACACCAAGTCACTTGGCTCTGTCATAACCTCACATGGTCTCTCCTATCATTGCTATTCAGACAACACACAATTAATCTTCTTCTTTCCCCCTTCTGATGACCAGGTGGCGAATCGCATCTCTGCATGTCTGGCAGACATATCAGTGTGGATGACGGATCACCACCTCAAGCTGAACCTCGGCAAGACGGAGCTGCTCTTCCTCCCGGGGAAGGACTGCCCGTTCCATGATCTCGCCATCACGGTTGACAACTCCATTGTGTCCTCCTCCCAGAGCGCTAAGAACCTTGGCGTGATCCTGGACAACACCCTGTCGTTCTCAACCAACATCATGGCGGTGGCCCGTTCCTGTAGGTTCATGCTCTACAACATCCGCAGAGTACGACCCTGCCTCACACAGGAAGCGGCGCAGGTCCTAATCCAGGCACTTGTCATCTCCCGTCTGGATTACTGCAACTCGCTGTTGGCTGGGCTCCCTGCCTGTGCCATTAAACCCCTACAACTCATCCAGAACGCCGCAGCCCGTCTGGTGTTCAACCTTCCCAAGTTCTCTCACGTCACCCCGCTCCTCCGCTCTCTCCACTGGCTTCCAGTTGAAGCTCGCATCCGCTACAAGACCATGGTGCTTGCCTACGGAGCTGTGAGGGGAACGGCACCGCAGTACCTCCAGGCTCTGATCAGGCCCTACACCCAAACAAGGGCACTGCGTTCATCCACCTCTGGCCTGCTCGCCTCCCTACCACTGAGGAAGTACAGTTCCCGCTCAGCCCAGTCAAAACTGTTCGCTGCTCTGGCCCCCCAATGGTGGAACAAACTCCCTCACGACGCCAGGACAGCGGAGTCAATCACCACCTTCCGGAGACACCTGAAACCCCACCTCTTCAAGGAATACCTAGGATAGGATAAGTAATCCTTCTCACCCCCCCCCTTAAATGATTTAGATGCACTATTGTAAAGTGCTGTTTGCTGTTCCACTGGATGTCAGAAGGTGAATTCACCAATTTGTAAGTCGCTCTGGATAAGAGCGTCTGCTAAATGCCTTAAATGTAAATGTTAAATGTAAATGGACCGGGTGACTAAGTGAAGGCTGCCAAACAGAGTCCACTTGCTCTGTTAGTAATCTATGTATTGAATTAGTAGACAGTAGATAGATAAAGGCATACTGTGTAACCGTGTTGCAGCCATTCAAGACACTCTCATCCTCAAAGGAAGCTATGACTTAGCTTTAATGGTCCAAGAGCACTCTTTAGTAGACTTTCTACCAAACACAGCCAATAATCAAATCAACAAATGGTCACATTGAGGAGCAGCCAACCAGCATGAAGATCATAATCTAGCCAAGAAGCAGCAGCAGCAAATAGCCTGTAGCATTGACTCCAAAGCATAGGCAATACACAACTCACATAGAAGAGCAATTCCAGTCTTACCTTGTGAGCTTGTCTCCTCTTTAGACTCGGAGTCTTGGAGCTCTCTGTGGTCTGGTAGTTGAGTGCAGTGTGTGGGGGTCTCTTCCTCTATCTTGGTGGTGTCTGTAGAGGCCTTCTCTGCCTGCTCCGCTGCTCGCCGTTCCGGCCTGCCCTGCACACGCTCTAGGATCTCATCTACACAAATAACAACACAGCTGATAAGCAACTGGCCAACACCCACACACCATGCTAGCTCCGTTTTACCGGAGACCAAGTTTCAGCTTTATGTGTAAATCAGTAGGTCTACATGTTGTTTATCATATTATTATGTAAATCAGTAGGTTTACATGTTGTTTATTATATTATTATGTAAATCAGTAGGTCACATGTTGTTTACCACATTATTATGGAAATCAGTAGGTCTACATGTTGTAGACTCATCGCGCTCTAGCAACTCCTTGTGGCGGGCCGGGTGCCTGCAGGCTGACCTCGGTGGTCAGGTGAACAGTGTTTCCTCTGACACATTGGTGCGGCTGGCTTCTGGGTTAAGCGGCCGGGTGTTAAGAAGCGCGGTTTGATGAGACATGTTTCGGAGAACGCATAACTCGACCTTTGCCCCCCAAGCCTGTTGGGGGAGTTGCAGCGATGAGACAAGATCGAAATTGGGGAGAAAAAAGGGGTAAAATACAAAGAAGTGTGTCAAGTAGCTAATTCCCAACCAGAGAAGCTATGCCAGACAATAAGAAATGGAATGGAGTTGTTTGGCTCACTAGCCCTAGCCTGTTTGTTGAAATGATGCCTTTCTATTACAGGATGGCATTACATATATAATGGAGTCAAACCATAATTACTTTCCAAAATTACCAGCTGGTAAAATTGCAATTGGAAAGTAACAGGCTCTATGTATAATGCTTGTAACAGTGTCAAGATCATTCTGTCACTAGGTTAACCCCTTCCATCCTAGTTCTCATAAAAGCAGTCACTCACCTTCAGAGAACAACCACACAAACATATCAATCTTGCAGATTGCTAATACACCTTCTAGCACTACTTGAAACTGTGTGAAGAATGAGTGGAAATGGATTGTGACCGGTAATAATAACCAAGTCACAACACGTATGATCACCAGCACAGTTAAATACCAATATAGTTAGCCATTGGCAGCTAAAACCAAGAACAACTCATTAGAACCCATGTCAGTGAGTCACTCCTGATTTGCTGTCTCTACTATTGTTCCCTGAAACACAACAGTGGGTCAACACTCCGGAGATGACGTTAATGAAATTGCTGTCAGAGCACTAAAAGCAAGAGAGTGGTGGATCAATAATGTGTTCTATGATGATATGGTATAAAATCTCTCCCCATAAAAGGAAGACAGAGAGATTCTAATCTTAATTCAGGGATATAGATCTAACAATAAAAGATGTGGACAGCCAGCAGAAAGCATTATGCCTGTGAAAGTATCCTGGGTCATACGAGAAGACGAAAAATGAAATCAGTCTCCATTCCCCACCTGCCAACGGTTCATAACTGAGGTTTTCATAGGGAGAGATAAAGGAGTCATCATAGAGGGAGGATGAAGCAGTGGGCTTCTGAAGAGGATAAAATACCAGCAAGGCCAGTTCATCACTACAGATGGTACAGGTGGAAAGAGACAGGCATTGACTTTAAAGAAAATCCACCTTGTCTTTGGTATATCTGTCAAAGAAAGTCCTCATTGTCTAACAATTGAGGAGACTGATGCCAAAACAGTACAACTAGAACCAAGCAAGCTTACCATATTTTTTATTTTTTACCTTTTATTTAACCAGGCAAGTCAGTTAAGAACACATTCTTATTTTCAATGACGGCCTGGGAACAGTGGGTTAACTGCCTGTTCAGGGGCAGAACGACAGATTTGTACCTTGTCAGCTCGGGGGTTTGAACTCGCAACCTTCCGGTTACTAGTCCAACGCTCTAACCACTAGGCTACGCTGCCGCCCCAAAAAGCTTGGTTTGTGTAAACTATGAGATCTAGTGGTCAGGAAGTGCAGAAACAAAGGAAGGCTCTACAACAAACAAGGAGGAGTAGAGTAGCCACACAGAGAAACAGACACTGGTTTAAAACCAACTTTCTCCCTTTGATGGAAATAAGAAAAACGCTGTTTGCATGATAAGTAAAAAGGCTGAGAAAGAAAGGGTAATAGCAACATCTACGATGTTTGATGCTTATTAAATGTCACATACACTGGACAGGTGCAGTGAAATGTGTTGTTTTACAGGGTCAGCCATAGTAGTACAGCACCCCTGGAGGAAATGAGGGTTAAGTGCCTTGCTCAAGAGCACAGACAGATTTTTTACCTTATCGTCTCAGGTATTTGAATCAGCAACCGTTCGGTTACTGACGCAGCGCTCTAACCGCTAGGCTACCTGCGGCCCTCTGACAGTTCTAATAGATCAACCATCCTAATCATACTTCAGCACGAGGGAGAATGTACTCTCCTCACCAGAGATGTATTGGAATGTAATCTCACAGGAGCTACACAACATGTAGCCTAGGGGTCGTCATTGACATTTCTATATTGACAATGCATAGAAGCCATGGACCAGCTAAAAATGCTTCAGTGTGACAGACAGTGATTCAGAGCGTCCAGCAGGTGGCTGTCTAGCCTTACCGTTGGCTGCCGTGAGGAAGGCCTTGTTGTTGCCGCGGGCCTTGTTGGTGAGGTCCTCAGTGATGTCCATGTGAGTGTGCACCTCCTCTCTCATCTCCTCGAGGACGGCACACAGGTCGTTTTCCCAGTACTCCTTGTCTAGACACTCTATCAGCTCTCCCAGCTGGACCTTTGTGCTGTAGTACCAGATCTTCTTCTTATCATGCTCCCCGTCTTCCTCACTGGAATAACAGGACAACAACCATTATTAGAGTTGTGACAAATAAGATGGAATATAATTGACAATCAGTTTGTTTATAAAACAGGTTCAAGGACCTTAATGAATAGATCATGAGATGGCATCATTGTATGGCCTATAATGCTGCATGAAGCATCGTTAACCCGGAGAGAAAGATACCTTAACTTCAAAGGAAAATCAACACTGAATGCAAATGGCCAATAAGCTTAAATTCCATTCGAGCGCGTGTTGTTTTTCAGCGCCCTTACTCCTTTTTGTTTGCCTCTTGCAAGAGAGACCAATTACAAGCAATTGCGAAGATATGTTCAAATGGAGGAGGCAACATGATGAAGAAGTGGATACTCCAGCAGCAGTTCAGTAAACTCTCAGGGGGGCTATGGCATCACAGCACAGGAGTTTCACCCTAACTAAAGGCACAATTAACAAATCACTGCACCCTCGCCTCGCTGGCTGATGTCTCAAACCGCCACTAATGATCCCTCCCACAGCTTGTCAGATAGATCCCACTCTTCAGATTGAGTCATCATTGAAATCAGCTACATTTTTCACACGCAGTAAATGTTTAATCCAGGCTGCTTCTACATGAATATGGGTGATTACCAACAACATCCAGCTATTAAAATTCAAGTTAAAAAATATATGTTCCAAGTTGAAATCAGCCCTCTCAGGCAATCTGTGTGTACATAGTGTTCAGCAACAAAATGTGTATTATTCTATCCACAAGACATGACTGATATACCAAGCAATTATACCAAGCAATTCAGCACTGGAAAAAACAACTAAGTAATTCTGAAGGCAATCGATTAACTTGTTTTCAAGAACCTCAAGGACATACATCCACTCTCTGACTACATCACAAAATACAATGTATCACTCAGATGAGATCACTCAGTATGGTATTGAGATGGTGCATAATATTGATGAAGTCACAACAAGGGAAGTGCGGTGGGGGCCAGTAATTACTTACACAATTATCCTTCGGTTTAGGAACCAGTATTGCCTCCGGTGGCGGTCGTAGCCGATGGGCTCCTGGCGGATGTAGGGTTTGCTCTTCTGCATCTCTGTCACACAGTCTGTGACCCCGGGCACCTTGTGTGCCACGCAGATCTCACACTGCCATTCGTCCTCCGGCACCTCTACCAGCGGCGGCTTCACACACTCCAGGTGGTAGACGGCAGAGCAGGTCTCACAGCACAACAGGTCCCCCAACCTGTGGCACACCCTGCAGTGGTCATCATACTGCACCACCCCCTCTGACATCAACTCCTCACGGGCGATGTTGGTGGTGAGGAACTGATCCACCAAGAACTGCAGCACCTTGATCTTACTGTCCAGAGGGCCATAGGGGTAGTCCTCCACCTCCTGGTAGGGCAGGACATGGTGGTACTCCTGGTCGCTCTCGCAGTAGGCACGGACCACCTCGGGCCACGTCATACCATCAATGAAGTAGAGGGTGGAGTTGACGCTGTCCTTGAGGTCAGCAGGACCGAATGTGGTGTTGGAGGTGTCCTCCTCACGCAGGATGGCCTTCAGCAGGGCTGTGTGGGTCTCTGCCATCAGCGTGCACTGCTCCTGGCTTACCAGTGCAGCACAGAAGTCCTCAAAGCGGAAGGGAGAGAGCCGCAGAACCGTGCTGAAGTTGCGCAGGACCTCGTAGATGGAGGACACGTTGAGCAGTTCCTCGCTGGGCACCATGAGGTCCTCAGAGGTTCTGGGCAGCTCCAGAGGAGGGATCTCCTTTTCCTCAAAGATGGGCGAGCGAGGGCAGTGCACCCGCGTCCTCTTCCGCCCTGCCAGACAGAAAGAGAGCAGTGAATGCCATAATCCATGTGATTTAAAGACTACAACTGAAATTGCATTCTGTAAATCATACATAAAACCCAGACAAAGCAGAATTACATTGTCTCAAGGGCTTAAATCATACATTAATAAAAATTCAAAGAAACAAGTTGAAGACGGAATTTACACAAGCAAACAAATGTTAGCCATGGCCATGTAAAAGGAGAGTTCGCAAGCGTCTCTGAAATCTACTGCCACAGAAATAGGTTTGATTCTTTATATTGGTGTCAGGTCTGCTTTAAAACAAATCAAGTCTTGGACTTGGCGAAACACTACACCAACTCAAAGTTGGCAAGGGTACTAAACCCAGGAACCAAGAATCTTGAGAGGGGTTATATTATTGCAATTGAGAAAGTCAAGAACAACAATTTAACATATTGGACATTCCCTTTAATGTAAAAAATGACTTCTTAAAATGGGTCTAACCCAACACTGTGATAATGTTTTGCAACAGCAACATAACCATTACTTTTCTGCTATTCTACAGATATGTTTTGTATCTTTCTTACATTGTTTGTCAGTATCTTTCAAATTATACTTTCCACAAATAATAATGAACTTTAATATAATCTAAATAGTTACTTATATCTATTGTGTAAGAAAATCTGCATCAAAAGTGTGTTGAAACAAAAATAACTTTTGCATTTAATTTCCAAAGTTTATAACATATTATGGATATTAAATAGAACAGATATGAATTTAACATTGAAATTAATAATCCCATTATGTATTTTGGGGAATGTAAAACATTATTGTGCTGCATGAAACTTCTCCCTCACATAGTTACAACTGGTGAAATTGAGAGCGCTTATTTTCAAAACAATGGGCCACATGGTACCCTGTCCTGTCATTAGCTCGAGCTGATGTGGATTACTAGCAAGCTAGCTGGGTCCTCCTGGACAAGAACACAAGCCCATGACATTGCTAACTAGCTAGCTTGAAGAACTCATCTGCTTCTCAGCTGTGAAAATAAACCTATGCTGGATATAAGAAGCTAATGATAAGTAAGAGTGTGTTAGAGAAAACCCCCAAGTTATTTAAGTCTCATTAATTTATAGACACATTTGACAAAGTATTTAACTAGCTAGACACGCTAAGTAGCTATTCCCCTGCAAGGACATTATGCATCATCAAGGGTTGTTTTATCATTCGAAACACTCTAGTTATTAGTGTATGTTACCTACTCTGGAATGTTAATATAAGGTTGTTCGTCATTTTAATTGTTTTATAAATGATAAATCTGCATTCACAGCTGTTTAGCAGGTTTAGGTATTCGCTTGTTAGCCTGGCTTGCTAACGTTAGATACGGTATGTTATAACTACCTAGCTCTTGCAATAGCCAAGTCAGATCCAAAACTAGCAAACACAATTATAATAACATCTTGCACAATGCTGTTAGTTAAAGATGTTTCAGAATTCAAACATGTGCAATTCGGCTCTCGTGCACTGCCTAGATCGCTAAATGCAAAGCTTCCATTCCATCATCAACAATTTTGAACTCAAACTAGGCCTGTTTTTATACACAGTCAGTGCATTCTCCATTTTGAACAATACAGCTTCCTGTACTATAAGAACTAATGCCAATGAAAATACGCCCAGACAAATAATAATTAGTTACAATGTCATTGTTTTCTAACATTCTCTCAGCAGCTTGAGCAATATTGCGGTTTTACCCGGAGTGCTGCCATGAGTGCTCTGACTCCGAAAGCTGCTTTCAGTACAGTAGCTGGCATCATCATCATCCTCCTCGAGTATTTCCTCAAGCGGGTCTGACTCCTCGTTGAGGGCCTCTTCTTCCTCGTCTGTTATCGTCTCTTCCTCTATCAACTCGTCCTCCTCAGATCTCAAACTCACAGCATCATCATCTTCATCACTTTCATGATCATCATAAACCACAGATCTAGCGATTGACCGTCTGCCCCTAGTACCTCTGCCACCACAACCTCTGCCTCTTCCCCTACCGCGAGATGATCCCACTTTCCTTCTGCCCCTAGACGAAGAGTTATTTCCCCTCTTGGGACTCTCAAAATCGACCTCGGCACTACCTCTCCCCTTTGCCCTCAACTCCCTCCTGGGTCTCAAGCCACGCTCCGGCTCGGATGAAGGCTCCTGCATCCGCAAGGTTTTGGGCGGCCTGCCTCTTTTCCCCCTCATTATATATAAAAGCTATTATTTTCAATTTCAATTTCTGCGTTTATTTAGCCTTCACAGAAACAAGAAAAACGGGTACCGCCCGAAAGCTTGATTTGCGTAGATTCCAAAGAAGTAGTCCCGTAAAGCCCCGGTCTCGGTTTACGTGAGAAAGCTCAAAACGAATGGCTGGCGTCCCGCTTCTGATCGGTCGCAGCCGCCATTTTTCTTCCACTCCGACTACTGAAAACAGACCGAAGGCCCAGTGCTGATGTCACGTGGTGACTGTTCTTCCAGTACAGTAGACCTGAACAGGCAAAGGGATTTGTATATACATTCAGTCATTGCACTCTGAACTGAAGTTTGCAATTATTGCCGAATTGCAAAAAATAAAAAGACCGAAATTCTGTTTTGTCAAGTAGGCTACAAAAGTGTATTATGAATATCTATAAATGGGAAAAGGATATGATACCTAGCTTGTATCTTGCTTTTCATTTTTTTAAACTAACATTTGTTGTTATTTTCTAAATGTTCTCAAGTTATGTTAAATTATTATTTTGCCAATTTAAGCATACCCCTTCATGATATTACTCCTAGAGTCATAGAGGTGAAGTAATTATTTTTAAAGTATTCTGCCAATGGTATGCATTGGATGAATACAAAAGATCTGATAATGCGTTTTTTTATGTTTAATTTGAAAGGGGAGATGATCAATCTTATCTTCCACCACGATTACTGAAATCACATCAGAAGAGGTTATAATCTGTATCGGTGCGTGCTATACGGGATCATTGGGACGTCGCCAAACATCATTGACGTTGGTTAGGGATAAGTAAGGGCTATGGTTAAGGTTAGGGTAATTCATCCTTTGTGATTAAGGTTAGGGTTTAGGGTAGGAATGTCCCGAAGATCCCGGATAGCACTGACCAATCTGTATATCTCATACTGTATATCACAAGATGGCTTGTTGGTGTTGCAATGTATCCAATCATAGACTTATCTCCATCATAACATGACTATGTGTGATAACCTTATCGTAGTAACCAATGATGTACAGTACCAGTCAGCAGTTTGGGCACACCTACTCATTCAAGGGATTTTCTTTATTTTACTATTTTCTACATTGTAGAATAATAGTGAAGACATCAAAACTATGAAATAACACATATGGAATCATGTTGTAAGCAAAAAAGTGTTAAACAAATCAGCCACCTCGATGACAGCTTTGCACACACTTGGCATTCTCTCAACCAGCTTCATGAGGTAGTCACCTGGAATGCATTTCAATTAACAGGTGTGCCTTGTTAAAAGTTAATTTATGGAATTTCTTTCCTTCTTAATGTGTTTGCGCCAATCAGTTGTGTTGTGACAAGGTATACAGAAGATAGCCCTATTTGATAAAAGACCAAGTCCAAATAAACAAAGAGAAATGACAGTCCATCATTACTTGAAGACATGAAGGTCAGTCAATGCGGAAAATGTCAAGAACTTTGAAAGTTTCTTCAAATGCAGTCGCAAAAACCATCAAGGGCTATGATGAAACTGCCTCTCATGAGGACCGCCACAGGAAAGGAAGACCCAGAGTTACCTCTGCTGCAGAGGATACGTTCATTAGAGTTACCAGCCTCAGAAATTGCAGCCCAAATAAATGCTTCACAGAGTTCAAGTAACAGACACATCTCAACATCAACTGTTCAGAGGAGACTATGTGAATCAGGCCTTCATTGTCAAATTGTTGCAAAGAAACCACTACTAAAGGACACCAATAATAATAAGAAACTTGCTTGGACCAAGAAACACAACCATTGGACATTAGACTGGTGGAAACGTGTACTTTGGTTTGATCAGTCCAAATGTGAGCTTTTTGGTTCTAACCGCTGTGTCTTTGTGAGATTCAGAATATGTGAACGGATGATCTCCGTATGTGTGGTTCCCACCGTGAAGCATTGAAGGGGGGTGGGGGGTGATGATGTGGGGGTGCTTTGCTGGTGACACTGTCTGTGATTTATTTAGCATTCAAGGCACACTTAACCAGAATATCTACCACAGCATTCTGCAGCGATACGCCATTCCATCTGGTTTGCGGTTAGTGGGACTATCATTTGTTTTTCAACAGGACAATAACCCAAAACACACCTCCAGGCTGTGTAAGGGCTATTTGACCAAAAATGAGAGTGAGGGAGTGCTGCATCAGATGACCTGGCCTCCACAATAACCCGACCTCAACCCAATTGAGATGGTTTGGGATGAGTTGGACTGCAGGGAAAAGCAGCCAACATACCACCATGTATATACATCATTAATCGTAAAGTTACTGTCTGTATGTGTTACAATGTCTCCAAAAGTGGACATTTCCTCATCGTCACGTTACGGCTGATGTTAAAATAGTAGCCTTAACCACTCGGCCACGAAAACCTCATACAGTTTTGTTAAAAAATTACAATCAAGTAAATTCCAAATGATAAAGCAGAAACTTTCGACAATAACTTGTAACATGTTATGATGTAAATTACACAGATTCTGACAAATCTAATATCAGGTTGTCGTGGCCGAGTGGTTAAGGCGATGGACTAGAAATCCATTGGGATCTTCCCGCGCAGGTTCGAATCCTGCCGACAACGGTCATTATTTTATAGGTTTTTGCGAAAAGCCATATCGTCCAGTCTTGTGGTCTGGTCATAATTGGTTACAAATGCAGTTCGTTCATTCAGGAAAATGCAGCATTTACTAATTAATCTCGAATGATTCTCGCCACGGACATGTAAGGACGCAAAAACGACACCCCATTATCGTGGTGATGCACTTTTACAACATTTATTTTAACGTTATTTTTTAAAAGAGTCTTTGAAAACATTGATATATGCATACTTTTATATCTAATACATTTAAAACGGGTAAAATATTAACATTATTATAGCGCCTTGCAGTGGTCGAACCGAATGGTGGCATGAGGAAAACGAATTAATTTCAGATGATGATAGTTGCCAGGAGGTGGCGATAATGCATTATGTATACCAGAATAAGCATTTCTGTCAGCAGGCAGGGATTGCAGTCATACAAGGATGATTATCTTTAGCACAGACCTTTTAGTTGCGTCTGTGTTTAATTTAATGTAGTGGGTACAACAGATTAGTTTTCATATTGGAAACTATGTGTACCCATTAAAGGCATTGTAGAATAAACATGTTTTGGCATGCTTGATCAGACAGTCTGGATTGTATTGAACCATTTTGACAGTGTCATGGTGGTAGTATAAAAGTACACCATTGAGATATCTCAGTCTGATAAGTAACGGGGTGACTGGAGTACAAAGAATCCAAGGCTTGCATTTCACAGACTATTTGCATGAGGTTCAGTAAGCGGGTGAACATCAGTGGTGTCTTTATTCCTATTTGAATATGATGACAGCATAGAGAATAGCAGTGGGAAGATCTGGAAAGTTTTGCCTTCGAATACTACCTTCCAATAGTGGATCATGAACTAGTGTGGCCCAGGGTGAGTGACAGGATGCCTGTAAGTTCAGTGTTATTTCACGGTGTGCGTCAATGTTTCTAGATGTCTGAAGGAGAATACAAATATGTATTTCTCTGCACACACTCCCACACCTCCGAATGGATAAACTGACACGCGCACACACACCAAGCAGAGATAAACTGTACGTTGCATCTTAGCAAACAAACAATTAATAATTTATGTAAACACTTAATCATGCAATAACACGCAGTGAATTGCAACAACATCTATAAAAAAATCATGTTTCCATGTTTTCAAAGCCAGAAAGTCCCTTAGTGGAAAATTTGACAGACAATTGATAATTTAATGGATCCTCAAATTGTGGGAGATAGGGACCCTGGGAGATTGTCTTAAACATTTTTGGAGAAGACAGGTTTTGGTAAATGCTCGTGAAGTTCCCCGGCTATCTGGGACAACGTCATCAAATATGGCTGTTATATATTCATGCTGCTCACTTACATACTGTCTCTAGACTCCAGACCTGATGAGACGTCTTACAGTACATGACATCCTCAGACTACAATGAATTCCATGGACTGAGGATGGAGAGCACTTAATGTTCCCAGTCCGCTGTTTTGTTAAGTGTCCGTCAGTGGAAAGGCTGCCTGCATGTGACGCAATGTCGTCAGAAAGTGGCCAGATTGGTTGAAAGAGTTTAAGGGCTAAAAATAACAGAACACAAAAGCAGACAGTCCACCAGACCGAGGGTAATGCAATTGTGTACATTTTCACTGCGCAGTAAACCCCTGTATGTACCAAGGACCCAAGGCTGTGCTTGACGACACCAAGCTTCAAATTAAGCTTGTCAGATGCAACGCCAGGTAATGGGCTATTCATTTCTATACATTGTTAGACAGATGAATTTAGCCATCAAAAGGTTTGTTGAATCACAAGATGAAAATAATAACTGTGTGTGGCTATCTATGGACCACACCACATGGTTTCTCTCTTTATTTGTAGAATTGCATTTTAATTAATACAAAAAAACAACAAAAAAAGAAGCAAAAAAAAAACAGTATCAATAGGGAAGAAGGCAAGAGACACTTAAATAAGAAAAGTTCCATGTTGGGAAGGAGATGTGGGGTTGATGGGACAGGTTGGATTATGTACATGGTTTCTCACTGCAGGATTGACAGGCCCCACAAAGGGGCTCAAAGCAGCAGGTCGGAGACACTGAAAGAGAAAAAGGCACTATCCAGAGAGAACAAACTAAACACACACAGAAAAAAACACCAGAAATCAAATGCTTAACATAAAAAGTGCTTGACACACCACAGACAGAGAAAAACAACATTGGTAAAGCTGATCTCTCAACTTTTAGCATAAAAGACACTTAATTTTCTCAAACTGTTTATCACGCCATCATGTGATTATCCAACTCATCTACTTGTTATGTGTGAGTCTAACAAGGAGGGGACTGTTAATGTATGCGTGTGTGTGTTTGAATATGTATGTACTATATGCATATTTTTCATACATCTCTCTATATAATTTTATGACACCATTACTAATTCAGCACTTCTCGGAAATCCCTTGCAGTTGTGTAGTTCAGTTCTCCGACCTTGCTTCCCTCATGTCAATGTCTATGGACTCAGTCAGCTACATTCACGGCCCAAGAGTAAAATGGCTGCAATAAATACATTGGCTTCAAAAGGTGGCTGGCCTTTTACAGGGTTTCATAATACAACAGCTCATGCAGCATACATGGCTCTACTCGCTGCTTGGCGTTAGCTTCCTGACACGATTGGTTTTGTTAAAAATAACAGATTATTCTCTTGTTTATCAGACAAGGAAATTATTTCACGTTTTAAATAGCATGCCATTTTATCTGAGAGCCCTCAAATAATCCAGGAAAAATTATACTGACAATTCAGCAAATCCCAGAGCTACTAGGTCTTATCCAGACTAACATTTTTTTAAACATAATTTACAAATGGAAGAAACAATACAATTTGTGATGACTGGTAAAACACATACAAATATATAATATATATTCTTAAAAAATGGATTCTCTCTATACTGTAGGTGATTTATTTATACAGCCCTGGGCTGATGTACAATGCTCACATGCCAATGATCTTGGACTTGGTAACTTGCTGCAAATAACATCCGTATTTTTAAATTATTTTTTCAATCATTTTTTAAAATATTTGTACATGTATTTTTATTTAAAACAGCGTTAGGATTTATTGGTATTTCATTTAGGTGATTAAAACATGCAGCAAAAAAGGAAAAGTAACGCAGAATGTGAAGAAGTAGAGGAGAGGACAGACGCAGCTGTGGGAGTCTAGGTATAGAATCATTCTTCACTTTTGGTGCACTATGCTTAGTTTCTCTGTGTTTTTTCCCTCAAAGACAGTTCAGTTCTGACTGAAGCGTTCACTAAAGAGGTGAACATTCTCAGTGTTAAAAGTTGGCTTTGCTCAGCTGCCACCAACAAGGTGATGCCTTCGACAGAACTACTCCTCCATGTTTAATTCCTTGTTGCATTCTCCCTCTCTGCTCCTGATGTCTTCTTGATGGATTGAGGGGGGTATGGGGTGGTTGTTGATGTTTATTTACATGTTCCGGTTGACTGGTGTGACATAGTTGCGGGGGAACATGCCCGTCAGCCCATGGCATCCTCCCTTCCACCAGTTAGGGTCAGAGTTGTCCAGGACCTGGATGAAGTCTCCGCGTCGGAAGCCCAGCTCGCCATCCTCCTGGGGGTCAAAGTCAAAGAGCGCCTGTACATATGTGGGATTCTGTGGGCAGGGAGAGAGAAAGAGAGCAAAACAAATCCATGAGTCCCAGACATGTTAACACAGTCTTTCAAAAGGACAAAGCCTCAGTTCTTCCCTGATTGTGTTTTCTGAATTAAATGTGACTCGTTGGTGAACTGAGCCAATGCCATGACATCCAAAGGTTAGGCCGGCAGGATGAGGGATTGAGTCAGCAACTCTGAGGCCAATTTGTCTCCCTCAAAGCTATTATTTTACACTAATAACCTAGTTTGTCATTGTGACCATTAAGTCTCCTACAAAGCCACACTGGTAAAGAGCCAGAGATGAAGGTTAAAGGGGATGTGTTCTCACCTGGGGGACCTGCTCAATGTCACGCAGGAAGATCTGTTGGTTGCGGGATACAGAGGTGGAGCGGTGGTAGTCCACCAGCTCGTTGAGCGAGTTGAACTTCACCACCCACAGGAAGTACTTTCCTGCCCCATCACGCAGGACTTTGAAGTGCTGAACGTCATTTCCAAACCTGTGGAGACGGGGGACAGAGGAAGAGAACCATGGGTAGCTTGCCAGCAGCAGACAGTCAACAGACACAGAACTGCTGAAACAGGACAGAGAAGAGAGATCCCAACGGCCAAAGGAAATACATGTGGACATGTTCTCTTAGCAACACATTAGGAAGACAGACTGTCTCTATAACAGTGTGAACACAGGTCATGACCCCATGGATGGTAACGCTGCAGTCAGATAAACAAGCCTCTTCCACAGCCATCAGGGGGATTAGTCTCTACTAAGACAAACTCCTTGTTCTGTACTCAGAGGGCAATAGACGGGTGGAGTCACATAGTGATCACGTTAATTATCTTGAAATGTCTATCTACTTTACATATAGACAGACACTACAGCACCATGACAGTGAGGGCTGCTGAATTTAGCCTTTTTAAGTAAAGCAGAGTGGAAACAGACATGGG
Organism: Oncorhynchus masou masou; assembly: GCF_036934945.1. Classification (NCBI taxonomy): domain Eukaryota; kingdom Metazoa; phylum Chordata; class Actinopteri; order Salmoniformes; family Salmonidae; genus Oncorhynchus; species Oncorhynchus masou. The sequence continues at coordinate 6,958,775 of NC_088226.1, forward strand.
GAAATCAAAGAGTTTGCGTCAGTGTTGTGCAAGCTGGAAAGAGAGAGCTGAAATCCTGCTGTAAAATAACTGTCAGTGAGCTGGAGTTCATGCTCAGACACCAGGGGGCAGCACAGAACACTGGGTAAAAAATAAAGTGCTCGTGCTGTAGTGCATTTAAACACAGGAAGAGAAAGAAGAGAAACATAGCAGATGTTTGTGTATGTTACCCAATACATTGTACGGTGCAGAGCAGTCCCTCGCCCCAACATATGTAGAGCAGGGCTTCTAAACATTTAGTGTATGTGTGTGTTCACTTACTTGACAGAGAGGGAGAAGTCCCCTGGCGCACTCTCACTCTCTCGGATGAGGAAGGCCCCGTCGTGCCTCTGTTTGTTCAACATCTCCTCTGCTTTGGCACGGGGGATCTTGCCAAAGAACCACCTGGAGGGAGGGACAGCACCACACACACACACAGTCAGGGGAGAGAACACAGCTGGACCAGCATGAAACAAACAAATTGACATCTGCTCCCTCACGATCAGTGACGACACATGGTCATCTCCCACTGTTTACAGTCCTGAGAGATTATACAGTATTTCAGATTAAGCCTCTGCCCCAGTCAACCGATTAATACTGCAGGTAGGAGAACCAGAACCGTGGGCGTTGTGTACAGTGGGGGCACAGGGGTTGAGAAGTGGGGATTGCGTGCTGTGCTGTTGAAGCAGAGCATGTCTCACTCCCAGCAAGGTCTGTGATAGCAGCTCTGGCTGGGCCAATGGCAGCTGTAGCAGCAGGAGGCAAAGAGAGAGCTAAAGAGCTCTCTCCGGTTAATTATTAACCAGAGCAGCCAGAGAGATGACATCTTGGCTCCTTTGCATGAAAGTGAAAATCAATAATAAAATGACCAAGACCTAATCCTCTTTGCATTTGTGCCCTCTATCGGCTGCCCCCGCCTACAGTTCCCTGTCTGATAAAGGTGCCGGCAGAGCAATTTAAAGCAGGCACGGAAAGAGCAGCCAGGCCATGTGGAACCAGACTGGTTGCGTCTCTCTCTCACACACACACACACACACACACACACTACTGTGCAGATATAAATGCCACTATGGAAAAGCAACCTAAAAGCTATTTTGACTCACTTTAGCAGGCTCCCAAATTTGTTATTACTTACACCACTTCTACTAACAGCATGATCCAAAACTTCCATATTTCATGGTCTGGTCTGTGAATACATACCGGGAGATGAAACGCAGAGGCACATTAACATCTAGCGTTGGCTGAAGCTACTGAACTGCATGTGGGTAGTTGCCATATGGCCAAAACAAAAGTGAACAAATGATTTATTCAAAAATGAAAGTAAAAAAATATAGTTACAAAAAAGTATGTGTAAACAATTCAAAATGTTCTGTGGCCACTTTTTTATTTTAAATGTATATCCCAATTTAATGACACATTTCATGCATTAGTGCCTTGGAATTTGTCCTCTGGTGTGACATAAGTGATACTAATATGATGGTTTAATGATTCTCAAATACACAAGAAAATGATTTTTACTAATTAGTTACTTTGTTTTTAAAATCAGTAATCATATTCTGTTGAAAAACATATTTATTTGTATATTGATAACCAAGTTTCTCCCCGTTACATTTTGAGTAAGATTGTAATTTGACAAAAACCTAGATAAAAAGCAATTACTTTACTTGTGTACTATGATAATGTTACCTGCTTCGACAATTATTTTACAGTTTGTTCAAGAAAACCCCTTTTTGATTGGTGTAACCCCATAGAACATGTCGTCCCACTGATGGACAATACACAACAGGCAGTCCGATCTTACGGTTGAAACGTAATTAATGAAACTATGAAGTTTCTGACCGCTCTAAAATGCAACTTCTAAACATCAGTAACGGATCCTCATTAAAGGATTTAAAATGTACTCATTCCAATTACAGGACCTCGAAAAAGTCCTGCACTGCTATTTTTCATCACTACCTCCCCAAGTTGGGAGTGGGTAATTTGCGAGCCTGTTGCCTTCCTTGGATGTGGAAGCCATTTCTTAGGCTCCGCGCCGGAATCTAACCCTGATTCCCCGTTACCCATGAACACCATGGTATGCACAGAAAGTACCATCGGAAATTGATAGGGCACACATTCAAATTAGATGTCAGCACCACAAATGGCACGCCACCGGTCGAGATTAGAGAGTCACTAAAAGCCTTAGAGTACCCGCATGGATTTTAGGTCTGATAAATACACACATCCCCAACGGTCAACACTCGTTGGCATGTATTAGGTGTAGAACAATTATCCAAGTAACGTTGGAGCGAGCAAAGGAACTGATTTAAATTAGTCATTGGCAGTTTCACTGTACCGGCCGTGTGTACTAAGCCTTGCACGTCTTAATCTTTGAGAGGAATATGCTACTGGCAGGATCACTCAGGTAGACCCCCCACGTGCAACGAGGTGCAGGGGCACAGTTATTCTCCCAAAGCCGTGGGAGCCCGAAGCACCACTTGAGAGGTGTTCTGTTGGAGGGTTTTTGGAGTATATTGCAAAATGGGGTTTGAGAAACACAAATGTCTCTGACACTGGTGGGTAATATATTGGAGGCAGGGTGAACAATCTCCAAAGGAAGCCCTGCCAATGGGGGTCTTCCCAGTGTGGATCACGTATGCTAATTGGTCAGGAGGAATTGGTGGGTTAGACAAAGACGGATCAAGGGAATGAATGGTCTAATGCAGAGAGTGATAACCAGTAGTGGGAGCACCACAGCCAGTCCCCAATATCACTAGGGCCATGTTAAAGAACCAGGCTTTCCCAAGCGGCAGAGAGACAGATGCCGCCAGAGCAATGGTCACCTGCAGGAATTGAGAACCAGGCGTGGTTGCAAAAGGATACTGCACAAATAGGTTAGGTACCACCAAAAATCTATACGCAACATGTAGTGTTGGTACTACTGAGCTGAAATAAAAGATCCCAGAAATATTCCAAATGCACAAAAGGTATGTTGTGCACAAATTTGCTTACATCCCTGTTAGTGAGCATTTCTACTTTGCCAAGATAATCCATCCACCTGACAGGTGTGGCATATCAATAAGCTGATCAAACAGCATTATCATTACACAGGTGCACCTTGTGCTTGGGACAGTTTATGGCCACTCTAAAATGTGCAGGTTTGTGCCACAGATGTCTTAAGTTGAGGGAACGTGCAATAGGCATGCTGACTGCAGGAATGTCCAACAGAGCTGTTGCCAGAGAATTTCATGTTAATTTCTCTACCATAAGTCCGCCCCCAAAGTCACTTTTGAGAATTTGTCAGTACGGTGGGGGGTTCAGTATGAGTTTAGACATTTCTAACATATACTGCTCTAATTTTTGTATTTAAAAAAAAAATATATATAAAATGAAATATCTCTCAAATGAAGTTTGATAACTTTACTTACATGTTTTAAGAATAAAAAAAATATTTGATAGGATATGTGAAAATTACAGATTAAGCTTAATGGGTATCGAGCGTACCATGGGTGTTCCAAATAAGACCACCTCTTAAATAATCCATTTGAATTAGATTAATATAATCTCTCCCAAAATTCTAAAAATAAACTGATCATTATTATTCATCATGAAAGAAGCACTCATAACAGGGGGATGTCGTATCCACAGAGATCAATGGACTTAGTTTTTTGTTCTTGCCGACCAGCACACACCCGAATCAACTAATCATAGGCTTCAATCAAGACATGATTAGTTGAATCATGTATGTTATTGCTTGGTTAGAACACAAACCTGAACCCACACCGGCCCTCTGTGGATAAGAAGTCATACAACAAAGACACACACAGCTTTCAATTAATTATCTGAAAGATGATTCACATTTGATGTACTGAAAAACAAATTTCAGTACAAGATACGAATCCTAATAATACCACCTTGCGCAGCAGAGCTGTGCACACTGAGTGAAGCGTCAAAGCCACTGCGCACAGACATGTCGGCCTAATTTACTTGATAGTTAACTTTGTCCACTGTCACGTCAACTACACATGTAGGTCTGTCACGTTACCTACCCATGTACTGTATCCAAAATAAGGCAGGCTAGTTGGTGTGTGTGCGCACTTGGTGCCTTGTGCCACTCCGTCACAGCTAGTCTATAAAAAGGACAAAGGGCAAACTTCTGCCCCACTAATACTGCCATGGGATCAGACCACAACTGCCCCCAAACTATACGGGGGAAGGACTAACAGCTGACCCACAGTCATTTAGTGCAAGCAGTAGATCAAGTGCAAGAGCTGAATGCTGCTACTGACATTGGATAAGGGATTGATGATTTAGGCTAGTTTCTCTTTCAGGTGTTCAAAGCACTTAAATAGTCAATCAATTGAGAACACCACAGACACTGTATTCATTATGCAGTATCTTTTTTATGATGATGGCATTAACTGATGTAACAGCATGGTACATTACTTGACAAGGGCAACTAAGACCTGTACACGGCATCACAGCCCAGCGGAACAGCAAGACCTTTCCTTTCCCCTTTGATGTGGCTATGAGTGGCAGCCCGGACAATTAAAACCAAGCTCTTGATGAGGAAGTGGTGCTGAGGGGTAAATTCCACCTCACAGAGAGGGATGACTCCACTCAGGGCTTCCATTACACAGAGAGACTGAGGGCAGGGACCAGACCCGAGATGACTTGTTTCTGCTGGCCATCTCTTCCCAATGATCACAGCCACACATTTTACTCACACTCTGCCCACAGCAGCTGACCTGAGCCATCTCTCTGCTCATTAACACAAACTATGGATCAGACATTTCTCACAATCCAAGTCCAGGCATTAATCATCAAGAAATTGGCCCTGGAGCAGTTGCTAACAGTTTATACCTGCACTACATATCTGCATCCACTGCAGGCCAGATTGGGGGCGTGTGGGGTACACAGACAGACAAAACCTAGGCATGGCATAGCTCCTTGGGACAGAGACAACCAGACCCAGCCCCCTCCATATGTCAAAATCCCACCTGATAAAATCCCAGTGGCGATGAAATAAGGGTCAATATTAAATTAAGTCTAAGAGGCCCAGAGCGCACTAATACAGAGAGCGCTAATCTGGCACGGTGTGCTCCAGAGGTAATATCCTCTAAGAATCCTCAGAGTGCTTCAATGAACACAGAGGGAGAAGATTCCACTGTGGTGCACTGGCCCTTTCAGCACAGTACTCAGAGTTGACAGGACTGTTCTGTTCAATTCAGACAGTTGTTTCATAGTTCCAAATCAATGTGATACATTGAAGCTGTGGCCCAGCGTGACCTGGCAGTCATGATGAGTCCCGTTTGCCCACACCCCGAGTCAGCAACAATAAGCTGGAGAGGTGAGTCCTCCTGAGTCATATTAGGAGTCTGGGACAGGTGGTTCATACTTACGGATGTGCTTTCATCTCTATGTAGTTCTTGGGGATGAAGCCGTCTTTCCCGTTCAATTCTGCTTTGTACCAGTTCTGGTCACACTCTTCATTTAATACCTAGAGAAGGGAAGAGAGTTAACAATATATCACATCTAGTAAACAGAGTACTTCTCAGGCCACTGGGAAGGGGGGCTGAAACGGTTTTGTATCCACTAATGGGGCACAGCCATAAACGACAGATTGAGACACGTTTGCCTGTTGTGAGTACACTCATTTACCAATCAAGAAAGCCTCCATGAGGCCGGGCCAGCTGTGGGAGAACTCTTGTCTGAGAGACATACGATGGTTTGCAGAGGGAGCACTGGTGCATGAGTGTGTCTTAAGTGTGTGTGTGTGTGTGTTGTTGAAAGACATGCACCTGTACACTGGTACAGTTAGTAATGTAAAGCCTCTGGCTTGTGTACTCATAGTCAGATGAAAGAAACAGTCGTCATCAATTCTCACCAGGGTTCTGACTCACAGTAATATATTGACACGTCCCACTCAAAACAAAGATATTCCAACCACCATCTGCCTTCTGGCTTCAGTACAGCCTTTTCATTTCAGAAGAAATAGGAGTCATACTAGATATAGTCTAGAATAGACAGGTATTTCAATGTGATATCCTGACCACAGGCTTCAGTGTTGGTACACACTTCATGGCCTTTGCTAGGTGTTGAAAAACTTTTAAACAAACCATACTTGACCATTTGTGTTCAAGAGAGGAACTAGGCCTAAATCTTTTTATCGGCAAAAAAAGTGTTGGGGAAATGGAGTGTGCAACATCCTTCCTGTGCACAGAGCACTGGGAGAGAGAGAGAGAGAGCGAGAGATAGAAAGGAAAGTGAGGCAGAGTGGGTGTGCCACCACTGACACACCAGAGGGTTCTTAAAGCCTGCAAGGCTTTTTGGGCGACCTGATCAAATTCATATTGAAATGTGTGTTGGAGATCTGTCATTCACATTGAAAACAAGTCTAAGAAGCAGTTGATCTGTTCTATATGCGCTATTTCTATGCTTCCCATGCTTAAGTTGCGTTTTTTGCGTCTTTTACGTTCGGTTTTGTACACCAACTTCAAACAGCTGACAAAACAATATATTTGGTTATGGAAAATATATTTTACAGCGGTTTAGATGGTACAATGTCTATCCACACTATACTTGCTTGTTTTGTTGCAAAAACTATCAGAATTTTAGCAACCAGGAAAAGCTGGAGCGATTTCGACACATTGCATCCATCTTTAAACCTAACCTGAAATACCCAAGGGGCGGTTGCATTGCGTGCATAATCAAACTCTTTGTTGATTTACATAGATGGCTGACAGGTGAGGCAGTGATGATAAACTGAGTAACTCAACTAAAGCACCTGAATCCTTCACAGATTGTGGTTTAGTGTTTAGTGTCTGCGGGTTCACATAACTTGGTCACACAGACCACATCAGTGTGTGAATTGGCCTGGAGGACCTGTGAGAAGAGGAGCTACAGATAGACTACAACCTTCAGTCACTCAGCACCTCAACCACATCCAGCAACAAGATGGCTTCTTAAGCCCCCCTCAAACACAATACAGGCTCTGATACAAAGCTATAAAATTATCTTCCAACTGTCAGATAACAGGGTTGCTCCGGGTGAGATTGATTTCTCCCTTTTCTCACACAGACATACAGTAATTTACACAGTAGGCGTGTAGTTCCCCTAGAGGGAAAGGCAGACAAGTACTGCACAGTTTGGTTGGCAGGCTGTGTTGTACAGTGAGCAGTAGAGGGCTTCTGACCACAGAGTACTGATCTATGCTTCAACACAGCGGTTGGGAAATATCTCGATAATGCATACACAACGATGTAAATGCAGCTAGACATGTTCTCTCTCAGGTATCATTTTACATTGTTCACAAAAGAAAAGCTGCAGCTAGGGTAGAGAGGAAGGACCTACTCATGTCACAACATCTAACCGTCATAACTCTATCTAACCAGAAACTACAGATATGCTTCTTTTGCAGTCTTTTAATCCCGCCCCATCCTGTAAGAGTCAAGTTTTTCAGAAGAGCTCAGTCTCGTTCTACTTCGGTGTGTAGTGTTGATCTGAAGCCCACGCAAGCAACCAGCCCCCCTGGTAATAAAAAACACCATGGCTTAGTGGAAAGAGGCAAGCAGGAGACAATTGAAGCAGGATTCATGTAAGACTATGTGAAGGCATCCCAGGCTATCAGTGTCAGTAGTAGTGTCAGTGGTGAGATTGACATTAGGCCTATACACTCTTTCCACCACACCCTCCTACTTCTCAAAGCCCCGATGATGGGATGATGGTGTCTGACTATTTCCCCCCCCCCAGCTGGTCACTGGCCTCAGTGCTCTTTGACCTCTCTGCTCCAGCTAGCCTGCAGCACACCAGCTGTCACTGTGGAACCACAGCCACTAAGGCACAAGAGACAAAATTAAAGAAGGGGGGAAGGAGGGAGGAGTCCATGCATGTGGCACTATGATAATGTGAGTGAATGTGAATAGGTTGTGAGGAGCACAGGGGGAGACAGGCACGGTGATGGGAGAGTATGCCTGTGGCAGTGTGTGTGTGTGTGGTCTTACAATTGGTGGGGCAATGCAGGCAGGCAGTCTCTGGGAGTGACTGATTGCACATGTGTAGACGTGGCAGACATGCGGTCTGGAACTCTGAACTCACTTTCTCTACATCTTATTACGAAACACAAACACTACACTCCACCTTAGTCTCATCACCTACACAGTTCACGACTTAGCTATCGACCTCAAGCATAACAGCTCACAGACACTCCCTCATGTTCTCTTGCAGATATTACAACAGGCTTGGATTTTCATGATTTTAGGGGTAAGGCCATTTGCCCAATCTGCCAGGGTACCAAGGCCATTAACTTCTTGGTGACTGGGGAGCAGTATTAAGTAGCTTGGATGAATAAGGTGCCCAGAGTAAACTGCTTGCTACTCAGCCATAAAAGCTAGAATATGCATATTATTAGTATATTTGGATAGAAAACACTGAAGTTTCTAAAACGGTTTGAATGATGATCTGAGGTTTGTAGTTTTTCAACTCATTGCCATTCCAATACACAGTGTCTGTGGGGTCATTTTGCACTTCCTAAAGCTTCCACTAGATGTCAACAGTCTTTAGAGCTTTGTTTGATGCTTCTACTGTGAAGTGGGGGCGAATGAGAGGGGACTGAGCCAGGTGTCTGGCAGATTACCACGAGCTCGTGACGCGCGGCCATGTTGAAAGTTAGCTTGCGTTCCATTGCTTTTCTACAGACAAAGGAATTCTCCGGTTGGAACATTATTGAAGAATTATGATAAAAACATTCTATACTTCGTTTGACATGTTTCTACGACCTGTAATATAACTTTTTGAACTTTTCTTCCGACCTGCACACGCGTTTGGATATGTTCACCAAACGCCCTAACAAAAGGAGGTATTTGGACATAAATTAACTTTATCGAACAAATAAAACATTGTGAAACTGGGATTCCTGGGAGTGCATTCTGATGAAGATCATCAAATGTAAGTGAATATTTATAATGCTATTTCGGACTAATGTTGATTCCACAACATGGTGGATCTCTCTTTGGCTGTTTTGGTCTCCGAGTGCCGTAATCTGATTATTGCATGGCATGCTTTTTCCGTAAAGTTTTTTTGAAATCTAACACAGCGGTTGCATTAAGGAGAAGGTTACCTAAAGTTCCATGTATAATAGTTGCATCTTTTATCAATGTTTATTATGAGTATTTCTGTAAATTTATGTGGCTCTGCAACATCACTGCACGTTTTGGAACTACTGAACATAACACGCCAATGTAAAATGAAATGTTTTGATATAAATATGCAATTTATCGAACAAAACATACATGTATTGTGTAACATAAAGTCCTATGAGTGTCATCTAATGAAGATCAAAGGTTAGTGATTCATTTTATCTATATTTCTGCTTTTTGTGACTCCTCTCTGGAAAAATGGCTGTGTTTTTCTGTGACTTGGCAGTGACCTAACATAATCGTTTGTGGTGCTTTTTTGAAATCAGACACTGTGGCTGGATTAACGAGAATGATATCTTTAAAATGGTGAAAATACTTCTATGCTTGAGGAATTTTAACTATGAGATTTTTGTTGTTTTAAATTTGACGCCCTGCACTTTCACTGGCTGTTGGCGGGGTGGGACGCTACGTCCCGAATATCCCAGAGAGTTTAACCAAAATAGTCAATTAAATTGATTTGAAAACCAAAAAACAACTATTCTCTTAAGAAAAGCATAAGTGCATGCTCTTCGCTGGCCATGGCAGAACACTGACATTCTTGTCTTGCAGGAAATCACGCATAGAACAAGCGTATGGTTCGTGGCATTGTCATGCTGAAGGATCATGTCAGGATGAGCCTGCAGGAAGGGTACCACATGAGGGAGGAGGATGTCTTCCCTGTAACACACAGCGTTGAGATTGCTTGCAAAGACAACAAGCTCAGTCAGATGATGATGCTGTGACACACCGCCCCAGACCACGACAGACCCTCCCACCTCCAAATTGATCCCGCTCCAGAGTACAGGCCTCGGTGTAACGCTCATTCCTTCGATGATAAAACACGAATCCGACCATCACCTCTGGTGAGACAAAACTGTGACTCATCAGTGAAGAGCACTTTTTGCCAGTCTTGTCTGGTCCAGCGACAGTGGATTTGTGCCCATAGACGACGTTGTTGCTGGTGTTGTCTGGTGAGGACCTGCCTTACAACAAGCCCTCAGTCCAGCCTCTCTCAGCCTATTGGAGACCGTCTGAGCACTGATGGAGGGATTGTGTACCACCTGATGGTGGGATGTACCGATCCTGTGCAGGTGTTGTTACACGTGGTCTGCCACTGCGAGGATGATCAGTTGTCCGTCCTGTCTCCCTGCAGCTCTGTCTTCGGCGTCTCACAGTACAGACATTGCAATTTATTGCAATGGCCACATAAGATCACAGAACGGGACCACCAAGTGCGGAAGCGCGTAAAAATAGTCTGTCCTTGGTTTTAACACTCACTACCGAGTTCCAAACTGCCTCTGGAAGCAAAGTCTGCACAAGAACTGTTCGCCGGGAGCTTCATGGCTAAGCAGCCGCACACAAGCCTAAGATTACCATGCGCAATGCCAAGCGTCGGCTGGAGTGGTGTCAAGCTCACCACCATTGGACTCTGGAGCAGTGGAAACACATTCCCTGGACTGATGAATCACAATTCACCACCTGGCAGTCCGACAGATGTACCTGGGTTTGGGGGATGCCAGGAGAACGCAACCTGCCCGAATGCATAGTGCCAACTGTGAAGTATGGTGGAGGTGGAATAATGGTCTGAGGCTGTTTCATGGTTCAGGCTTGGCTCCTTAGTTCCAGTGAAGGGAAATCATAATGCTACAGCTTACAATGACATTCTAGATGATTCTGTGCTTCCAACTGTGTGGCAACAGATTGGGGAAGGCCCTTTCCTGTTTCAGCTTGACAATACCCCCGTGCACAAAGCGAGGTCCATTCAGAAATGGTTTGTCGAGATCAGTGTGGAAGAACTTGACTGGCCTGCCCTGACCTCAACCCCATTGAACAACTTTAAGATGAATTGGAACGGTGACTGCGAGCCTGGCCTCATCGCCCAACATCAGCGCCCAACCTCACTAATGCACTTGTGGCTGAATGGAAGCAAGTCCCTGCAGAAATATTCCAACATCTAGTGTAAAGCCTTCCCAGAAGAGTGGAGGCTGTTACAGCAGCAAAGGGGGGACCAACTCCATATTAATGACCATTATTTTGGAATGAGATGTTCAACGAGCAGGTGTCCACATAGTGTACAGGTCCTGTAGTGTACTTGAGGCACTGTTCGTTCACATATGAGAGAAAGGCCTGTTGCTCACCACAACATCAACAACCTTGCAATCTGAGCGGAGGCAGTGAACATTTTGAAACTATTTAACCATAAATGTTGAAAACCTGGAAGATTCGTCATTTTATGAGGCATGTCTTACCATGTTCTGACCATAGGAATGTTAAGGGGATTATTTTAATAACACTTCCTCATATGCCAGTGAAACCAGTATTTCTCTCAGGTTCAACTTTATTTTGTTGTCCAGCAGCCAAATTCACAATCATAGTCATATTAACCCATGCTTCTTTCCCTCTTTCTACATTTCTGAAGGATATTTTCATCTCTGTCATATTCAACTGCTCGCATTTGCGGTGCACTTTTGAAAACAGTGTTTTCCCGCTAATTGCATTTTGGAACAGTTGCACTTATATCCTATTGCCGTGTGTGCATTGCTGCACTTATAATGTGAAGAAATCGCCTAATAGTTTATTAACATTTTAAGCTAAACGTTTTAATCTGTTGCATCAGCCTCATTGCTTTTTAAAGTTTGATGTACAGTGGTTGTATTAATTTGGGATATGTTGTAACAACTGTCCCAGAGTCTATTTGGAATATTTATCTCTCACACAGAAGGACAAGCTGACCAATAGAATAGGCACATTTTTGTACTATGGGGGATAGTAGATTGACATAGACTAGTGATTTTGCTGTTTTTTACTCATCTTGTTGGCTGACAAAAAGTAAATGTGGACAGCTCTAAGGACACGTGTCGTTGCAACTACGATGTGTCGGTCTTCACTTGTATATGTATGTATATTTGTACAGCTCTCGGGACATAATTATTGTTTGGATAACCTTATTTACTTTTATGTATTGGTTTTTATCTTATTATTTTTTTCTTCACTCTATGCGATGCAAAGAACACCGGAAGAATTATCACTGAATTATTAATCCCATAAGGGATGGGTTGCCAATTTGTGATTTGACACGAAAATAAAATGTCATTCACTGCAACCTACTTCGGAGCTATGACACCTGTGAGAAGGACCAGATCGTGTGTCGGGCATTGAATAATAAGAATTGAAATATCTGAGCGAGCTATGTGAGTGAGAGGTGCTTCGGAGCACCGTGATTGACAGCCAGGGGAAGGGAATTGGAATTATATTCATCCCTTTGGCCGCAAGGCATGGATTATTTTAGGGGAATTATGGCCATACATGGCGGTCGATTCCGCCGGGAAATGCAAGGCCTGTTAATACATATCTAAACACTCACTGCTGATTCATGCATAGCATAATTTTAAATCTGTGGACTACCAGTGCCTTAGGGTTCCCGGTAAAAGTGTGATCTAATGGTGCGAGTGACTGAAGCTCATGTTTGTGGGTGATGGTGTGAAAGAGCAACAAAGGCCACTTTACCCTTGTAGCCTGCTAAATCCAAGATGGCGTAGCAGTCATACGTCTGTCTTTGTCCTGTCGTGTCCCTTGTATATATATATATATATTTTTAATTTCACATATCTTTTAAAAATATTTTCCTAAACCTCAACTTCTAAATACTCTCCTGCAACCCGCCTCACCCAATGTGGTGTGGATCTGGGGGGTTTTCTAAAATATTTCTATATATTTCGTATCTGGAATCCCTCAACTGAAGCTAGCCAGCTAACCAACCTACCAGTTAGCAAACAACTGCTAGCGGTCATCAGCTAACCTTTAGCTCGGAAAGCTCTCGCCAGTTAGTACCAGAGCATAACAAACCTGTTTTTCTCTCCATATTTATTTAAACCAGGTAGGCAAGTTGAGAACAAGTTCTCATTTACAATTGCGACCTGGCCAAGATAAAGCAAAGGAGTTCGACACATACAACAACACCGAGTTACACGTGGAGTAAAACAAACATACAGTCAATAATATAAGTCTATATACAGTGGGGGGAAAAGTATTTAGTCAGCCACCAATTGTGCAAGTTCTCCCACTTAAAAAGATGAGAGGCCTGTAATTTTCATCATAGGTACACTTCAACTATGACAGAGAAAAGGAGAAAAAAAAATCCAGAAAATCACATTGTAGGATATTTTATTTATTTATTTGCAAATTATGGTGGAAAATAAGTATTTGGTCAATAACAAAAGTTTCTCAATACTTTGTTATATACCCTTAATTGGCAATGACAGAGGTCAAACGTTTTCTGTAAGTGTTCACAAGGTTCTCACACAATGTTGCTGGTATTTTGGTCCATTCCTCCATGCAGATCTCCTCTAGAGCAGTGATATTTTGGGGCTGTTGCTGGGCAACACGGACTTTCAACTCCCTCCAAAGATTTTCTATGGGGTTGAGATCTGGAGACTGGCTAGGCCACTCCAGGACCTTGAAATGCTTCTTATGAAGCCACTCCTTCGTTGCCTGGGCGGTGTGTTTGGGATCATTGTCATGCTGATGGAAGGAGGTTTTTACTCAAAATCTCACGATACACGGCCCCATTCATTCTGTCCTTTACACGGATCAGTCGCCCTGGTCCCTTTGCAGAAAAACAGCCCCAAAGCATGATGTTTCCACCCCCATGCTTCACAGTAGGTATGGTGTTCTTTGGCTGCAACTGAGCAGTCTTTGTCCTCCAAACACGACAGGTTGAGTTTTTACCAAAAAGTTATATTTTGGTTTCATCTGACATTCTCCCAATCTTCTTCTGGATCATCCAAATGCTCTCTAGCAAACTTCAGACAGGCCTGGACATGTACTGGCTTAAGCAGGGGGACACGTCTGGCACTGCAGGATTTGAGTCCCTGGCGGCGTAGTGTGTTACTGATGGTAGGCTTTGTTACTTTGGTCCCAGCTATCTGCAGGTCATTCACTAGGTCCCCCCGTGTGGTTCCGAGATTTTTGCTCACCGTTCTTGTGATCATTTTGACCCAACGGGGTGAGATCTTGCGTGAGATCTTGCCCCAGATCGAGGGAGATTATCAGTGATCTTTTATGTCTTTCATTTCCTAATAATTGCTCCCACAGTTGATTTCTTCAAACCAAGCTGCTTACCTATTGCAGATTCAGTCTTCCCAGCCTAGTGCAGGTCTACAAAAAATTTCTGGTGTCCTTTGACAGCTCTTTGGTCTTGGCCATAGTGGAGTTTGGAGTGTGATTGTTTGATGTTGTGGACAGGTGTCTTTCATACTGATAACAAGTTCAAACAGGTGCCATTAATACAGGTAACGAGTGGAGGACAGAGGAGCCTCTTAAAGAAGAAGTTGCAGGTCTGTGAGAGCCAGAAATCTTGCTTGTTTGTAGGTGACCAAATACTTATTTTCCACCATAATTTGCAAATAAATTCACAAAAAAATCCTACAATATGATTTTCTGGATTTCTTTTCCTCATTTTGTCTGTCATAGTTCAAGTGTACCTATGATAAAATATTACAGGCCTCATCTTTTTAAGTGGGAGAAGTTGCACAATTGGTGGCTGACTAAATCATTTTTGCCCCACTGTATATTCCATGTCTGATATATATATTTTCCATTTTTTTATTAAAATGGAATGGAGTAGAACAGCAAACACACATGGCCACTGCGCCTGCTACTCCTATCCATTTCCATATGAAATAGCCATTGGGTGCTGTTCAGGGGAGGGCAGGCCCACAACAATGGCCGGAGTTGAATGGAACAGCACTTCACCTTAGTGACTGTTCCCTCTGCTCTATACAATACATATGTTTATTTTATGTGATGATAAAAGGCTCATACAATACAAATATTTTTTTAAATGTTTTCTTTCACAGTGATAGCGACTCTGACTGGGAGCCCCCGGTGCCAAGCTGCCCGCTCTACCTCTGACCCCCTCTACTCCTGCCTCCAGTGGTGTTCATATGCCACAGTTCATTACTGCAGGCATGACTGTGCCTCAGGGCCAAAAAGGCACAGCATGGAGGCGTCGTTGTGTTCTGTGTCACATGAACTGCACCACTTGTTCAGTTTGCCTCTGCTTTAAATCAGAAAGAGACTGCTATGGGACATGGCACAGGCAGCAAAATATTGTGTAGAGAACTTCCAAAGGGGGTACACTGTTGTTTTTTTTATATATTTTTTTTTGTGTGTTAGAATTGCTTTTTGATATGTTGTATATACACTACTCCAAAAAATAAAGGGAACACTAAAATAACACATCCTAGATCTGAATGAATGAAATATTATTAAATATTTTTTTCTTTACATAGTTGAATGTGCTTAGAACAAAATCACACAAAAATTATCAATGGAAATCAAATTTATCAACCCATGGAGGTCTGGATTTGGAGTCACACTCAAAATTAAAGTGGAAAACCACACTACAGGCTGATCCAACTTTGATGTAATGTCCTTAAAACAAGTCAAAATGAGGCTCAGTAGTGTGTGTGGCCTCCACGTGCCTGTATGACCTCCCTACAACGCCTGGGCATGCTCCTGACGGTCTCCTGAGGGATCTCCTCCCAGACCTGGACTAAAGCATCCGCCAACTCCTGGACAGTCTGTGGTGCAATGTGGCGTTGGGGGATGGAGCGAGACATGATGTGCTCAATTTAATTCAGGTCTGGGGGAAAAGGCAGGCCAGTCCATAGCATCAATGCCTTCCTCTTGCAGGAACTGCTGACACACTCCAGCCACATGAGGTCTAGCATTGTCTTGCATTAGGAGGAACCCAGGTTCAACCGCACCAGCATATGGTCTCACAAGGGGTCTGAGGATCTCATCTCGGTACCTAATGGCAGTCAGGCTACCTCTGGCGAGCACATGGAGGGCTGTGCGGCCCCCCAAAGAAATGCCACCCCACACCATGACTGACTCACCGCCAAACCGGTCATGCTGGAGGATGTTGCAGGCAGCAGAACGTTCTCCACGGCGTCTCCAGACTGTCACGTCTGTCACATGTGCTCAGTGTGAACCTGCTTTTATCTGTGAAGAGCACAGGGCGCCAGTGGCGAATTTGCCAATCTTGGTGTTCTCTGGCAAATGCCAAACGTCCTGCACGGTGTTGGGCTGTAAGCACAACCCCCACCTGTGGACATTGGGCCCTCATACCACCTTCATGGAGTCTGTTTCTGACCGTTTGAGCAGACACATGCACATTTGTGGCCTGCTGGAGGTCATTTTGCAGGGCTCTGGCAGTGCTCCTCCTGCTCCTCCTTGCACAAAGGCGGAGGTAGCGGTCCTGCTGCTGGGTTGTTGCCCTCCTACGGCCTCCTCCACGTCTCCTGATGTACTGGCCTTTCTCCGGGTAGCGCCTCCATGCTCTGGACACTACGCTGACAGACACAGCAAACCTTCTTGCCACACTTCGCATTGATGTGCCATCCTGGATGAGCTGCACTACCTGAGTCACTTGTGTGGGTTGTAGACTCCGTCTCATGCTACCACTCGAGTAAAAGCACGGCCAGCATTCAAAAGTGACCAAAACATCAGCCAGGAAGCATAGGAACTGAGAAGTGGTCTGGTCACCACCTGCAGAACCACTCCTTTATTGGGGGTGTCTTGCTAAATGCCTATAATTTCCACCTGTTGTCTATTCCATTTGCACAACAGCATGTGAAATTTATTGTCAATCAGTGTTGATTCCTAAGTGGACAGTTTGATTTCACAGAAGTGTAATTGACTTGGAGTTACATTGTGTTGTTTAAGTGTTCCCTTTATTTTTTTGAGCAGTGTATGTATGTATGTATGTATGTATGTATGTATGTATGTATGTATGTATGTATGTATGTATGTATGTATGTATGTATGTATGTATGTATGTATGTATGTATGTATGTTTATATATGTGTGACAAGACGAGGACGTCTGACTGCTATGCCTTCATGGGTCATAAATTGGTTGCCACTATAAAACTTTTCTTCTTGGTCTCAAGTCAACCTTTAAACACAGATGGGTATGTTGGTAGAACACCGATATCCCAGGGTTTTCATTGTGAATGGGAAAATATTGGTAAAATAAGTTATTTTTGTTTTGCTTTGTTCTGATGAATGTACAAAGTTTGCATTTTGTCTTTATATTTGGTTAATTATTCATGGGAACCTGAATTCAATTACATTTTATGACTGTACCTTGAGCTTTATTCTGGGCCTTTCCCCAGGAATATTCCAGCAAGGAAGCAGCCATGTTTAGTTTATTTATTTTCTTTAACCTTTAATTTAACAAGGTAAATCATTGTACACATTCTCTTTTACAATAATGACCTGAACAAGATAGCGCAGTAACTGTGCAGCAAAGCAGACATTCCACACAAAAACAAAAACAGAAAATGCTCGACCTCATGTGGCTGGAGTGTGTCAGCAGTTCCTGCAAGAGGAAGGCATTGATGCTATGGACTGGCCCGCCCGTTCCCCAGACCTGAATCAAATTGAGCACATCATGTCTCGCTCCATCCCCCAACGCCGCATTGCACCACAGACTGTCCAGGAGTTGGCGGATGCTTTAGGCCAGGTCTGGGAGGAGATCCCTCAGGAGACCATCCACCACCTCATCAGGAGCATTTCAAGGCGTTGTAGGGAGGTCATACAGGCACGTGGAGGCCACACACACTACTGAGCCTAATTTTGGATCAGCCTGTAGTGTGGTTTTCCACTTTAACTTTAATTTTGAGTGTGACTCCAAATCCAGACCTCCATGGCTTGATAAATTTGATTTCCATAGATACTTTTTGTGTGATTTTGTTCTCAGCACATTCAACTATGTAAAGAAAAAAGTATTTAATAATATTTCATTCATTCAGATGTAGGATGATCTGAAATCCACAACAGAAGTTTACTGGCTAACGTTTGTGTTCAGCTAACCACGGTTGGTGGTCATCAGCTATCCTTTAGCTCAAAAAGCTATCGGCAGTTTTGTACAACGTGACTCACACCAGAGCATTTCGGACCTATTTCTCTCCATATCCCTGGATTTCTACCGCAAGCTCTGGACATTTACACCTGGATCTTGCAGCTAGCTAGCTGCTATCCGAGTGACTATTGCTTACGTCGGTCCCGGAGCAATGGTTTCAATGATGTTTCTAGAGACAATATCTCTCTCATCATCACTCCATGCCTAGGTTTACCTCCACTGTATTCACATCCTACCATACCTTTGTCTGGACATTATACCTTGAAGCTATTTTATCGCCCCCAGAAACCTCCTTTTACTCTCTGTTCTGGACGTCCTAGACGACCAATTCTCATAGCTTTTAGCTGTACCCTTATCCTACTCCTCCTCTGTTCCTCTGGTGATGTAGAGGTGAATCCAGGCCCTGCAGTGCCTAGCTCCACTCCTATTCCCCAGGCGCTCTCTTTTGATGACTTCTGTAACAGTAATAGCATTGGTTTCATGCATGTTCACATTAGAAGTTTCCTCCCTAAGTTTGCTTTTATTCACTGCTTTAGCACACTCTGCCAACCCAGATGTCCTAGCCGTGTCTGAATCCTGGCTTAGGAAGACCACCAAAAACTCATAAAAATCTCCATTCCTAACCACAACATTTTCAGACAAGATAGAACACAGCTAACGGGGTCAGTGTTGCAATCTACTGCAGAGATAGCCTGCAGTTCTGTTCTACTATCCAGGTCTGTACCCAAACAATTAGAACTTCTACTTTTAAAAATTCAACTCTCTAAAAACAAGTCTCTCACAGTTTCCGCCTGCTTATAGACCACCCTCTGCCCCCAGCTGTGCTCTGGACACCATATGTGAACTGATTTCCCCCCATCTATCTTCAGAGCTCATGCTGCTTGGTGACCTAAACTGGAACATGCTTAACACCCCAGCCATCCTACAATCTTAGCTTGATGCCCTCAATCTCACACAAATGATGAATGAACCTTCCAGGTTCCACCCCAAAGCCGTAAACTCGGGCACCATCATAGATATCATCCTAACCAACTTTCCCTCTAAATACACCTCTGCTGTTTTCAACCAAGATCTCAGCAATCACTGCCTCATTGCCTGCATCCGTAATGGGTCAGTGGTCAAGCGACCTCCACTCATCACTGTCAAACGCTCCCTGGTAAACTTCGGCAAGCAGGCCTTTCTAGTCGACCTGGCCCGGGTATCCTGGAAGGATATTGACCTCATCCCATCAGTAGAGGATGCCCGTTTTTTTTTAAATGCCTTCCTCACCATCTTAAATAAGCATGCCCCATTCAAGAAATGTAGAACCAGGAACAGATATAGCCCTTGGTTCTCTTCAGACCTGACTGCCCTTAACCAACACAAAAACATCCTGTGGCATTCTGCATTAGCATCGAACAGCCTCAGTGATATGCAACTTTTCAGAGAAGTTAGAAACCAATATACAAAAGCAGTTAGAAAAGCCAAGGCTAGCATTTTCAAGCATACATTTGCTTCCTGCAACACAAACTCAAAAAAGTTCTGGGACACTGTAAAGTCCATGGAGAATAAGAACACCTCCTCCCAGCTGCCCACTGCACTGAGGATAGGAAACACTGCCAACACCGATAAATCCACTATAATTGAGAATTTCAAGAAGCATTTTTCTACGGCTGGCCATGCCTTCCACCTGGCTACCCTCTCACCGGCCAACTGCACTGTACCCCGCACAGCAACTCGCTCAAGCCTTCCCCATTTCTCCTTCTCCCAAATCCAGCCAGGGTGAGGTTCTGAAAGAGCTGCAAAATCTGGACCCCTACAAATCAGCCAGGCCAGATAATTTTAGAAAGGGGCCAGATTATCTGCCAAAATTGTTGCAACCCCTATTACTAACCTGTTCAACCTATCTTTCGTGACGTCTGAGATTCCCAAATATTGGAAAGCAGCTGCGGTCATCTCCCCTCTTCAAAAGGGGGGACACTCTTGACCCAAACTGCTACAGACCTATATCTATCCTACCATGCCTTTCTAAGGTCTTCAAAAGCCAAGTCAACAAACCGATTACCGACCATTTTGAATGCCACCATACCTTCTCCGCTATGCAATCTGGTTTCAGAGCTGGTCATGGGTGCATCTCAGCCACGCTCAAGGTCCTAAACAGTATCTTAAACTCCATCGAAAATAAACAATACTGTGCAGCCGTATTCATTGAAACCAAGGTTTTCGACTCTGTCAATCACCATATCCTCATCGGCAGACTCGATAGCCTTGGTTTCTCAAATGATTGCCTCGCCTGGTTCACCAACGACTTCTCTGATAGAGTTCAGTGTGTCAAATCGGAGGGCCTGTTGTCTGGGCCTCTGGCAGTCTTTATGGGGGTGCAACAGGGTTAAATTCTTGGACCGACTCTCTTCTCTGTATACATCAATGAGGTCGCTCTTGCTGCTGGTGAGTCTCTGAGCCCTTCTTTGGACCCCCCAGACGAGCTTCAATAGCATACAACTCTCCTTCCGTGGCCTCCAACTGCTCTTAAATACAAGTAAAACTAAATGCATGCTCTTCAACCGATCGCTGCCTGCACCAGCCCGCCCGTCCAGCATCACTACTCTGGACTCTTCTGACTTAGAATATGTGGACAACTACAAATACCTGGGTGTCTGGTTAGACTGTAAACATCTCCAATCCAAAGTTAAATCTAGAATTGGCTTCCCCTTAGCTTGCTGATCACCATAGTAGCACCCACCTGTAGCACACGCTCCAGCAGGTGTATCTCTCTGGTCACTCCCAAAACCAATTCTTCCTTTGGCCACCTCGCCTTCCAGTTCTCTGCTGCCAATGACTGGAACGAACTACAAAAATCTCTGAAACTGGAAACATTTATCTCCCTCACTAGCTTTAAGCACCAGCTGTCAGAGCAGCTCACAGATTACTGCACTTGTACATAGCCCATCTATAATTTACCCTAAACAACTACCTCTTCCCTTACTGTATTTATTTAGCTCCTTTGCATTATTTGTATTTCTACTTTGCACATTCTTCCACTGCTAATCTACCATTCCAGTGTTTTACTTGCTATATTGTATTTACTTCGCCACCATGGCCCTTATTTTGCCTTTACCTCCCTTATCTCACCTCATTTGCTCTCATCGTATATAGACTTAATTCACTACTGTATTATGTTTGTTTTACTCCATGTGTAACTCTGTGTTGTTCCATGTGTCGAACTGCTTTGCTTTATCTTGGCCAGGTCACAATTGTAAATGAGAACTTGTTCTCAATTTGACTACCTGGTTAAATAAAGGTGAAATAAAAAATAAATAAATTGCAAACTCTCTTTATCACATTATGTTGTTAGCTACCAGTTGCAGAGGTTTGCTCAGCCTGCGTAAAGAGATTACACTTCTCCCTGGGGCTTGAAGAGGACTGTTTACTCAGATTATGACCAAGTTGCTTTTAAAGGCTGTAAACAGTCAATCTTCCATAAGTAGCTCCATGATAACATGAAACCACAAGGCAGTTCCTTTAAAACGGTAAAGCCGAAAACCTAGTTGGCTTGTTTACCTCGCTTGGCTTAGTCTGCTTAACCAGTTTTGTTACTGTATCTCTGAACTGACAATGGCTATGAAGGACAATTCTCTCACATCAAATTCAACTCGAGGTATCGTGCAAGCGGTCTGATGACAATTTAAAAAAATATATATGCTGAAAGAGCTGCGGCTGAAGTGAAAAAGATTAAAACATTTGCTTTGTTGGCAGTTTCTTTAAGACAAGGCAAGACCAGAATTGTGACTGTGCGTTGCTCTATCTTTATGTGCAGTATTATGTAAATGCAATTCTGCGGGTGCTCTGCATTCCCTCCCTCTAAAAGATGTTTATTTTATTTTTTTAATCTGACTGAAACACAATAGATTCAGGAGTTTCTATTAGTGAGGCTAAGGTCCAGGGGATAATCTCCTCCACAGCTGCCACTGAGCAGAGCGGCTCCCCCTCACACACACACCGCTTTCTCAGACCCCTGCTAAAACCCTAGTGGCCAAGCCTGAGACGCACAATGATGAACAATATGCACCCCTTGGTCTGACTGACTACCATCCCCAAAGCAGACTTCAATGACAACCCAACACAGATGAGTAGCTAACAAACATGTGGAGTGGGTCTTCTTCTGACGTTAGCATAGCTTACAGACCCAGCTGGTTACCTGGTGTAGCCTAGCATGAGAGGAGGAGGAGGAGGGGAGGTGACTGACAGCCACGCGTCTGTAATGTGGACTCAATCTAGAGACCATTTCTATGAATCAAGACTGCGGATTATGCTGGAGTGTGAAATTAACTGAGGCCAGTAGATAAAGCGTGTTCCAACTATGGGCCTCCCAGAACTGTTGTTTCTGATAATGGACTTCTGTCGTGCATTTGCAATTTAAAAAAAATGGAGATAAAAACCCACGTTCATCCATCCAGCGATTAAGCAACGGCTGGTTCATTAACTTGTCTACTCACATTCAACCATTGTTCAGCTTTTTGAGAGACGGGAACAGAAAAACTAGGGTTATCTTTATCAGTTTACCCAGTCCTCAACACACACGGACAATTGAATCGTATCAATTGGGATCATGACAGATAAAACCGCAAACAAGGCCTTTGTTCATCATCTGACAATGCCACATGTGTGTAGTGTATGAGCGCACGAGAGACAGTAACTGTATTCACAATCTGTGAAAGTAACGTGACAAAGCAAATAGTTTGGCGTACATGGAATGCACCCATTGGAAGGCCTGGTATGTTGACACGTTGGCGGCTGTGCATTGAGTCCAACAGACTGGGGAAGGTCAAGAGCACACTGACCCTCCTTCCCCACAGCAAGGGAGCAGACACTCGCTCTGAGGAGGAGTGCTGATATGCACCAGAAAGAGAAGCTTACCCTGCCGCTCATGAAGCACTCCAACAATCCTGTAATTAACGCAATGCTAAGGGCCATTACCACATGTGGAGACACCCCGCCACCCCACAGCCGCATTCCCCTAGTCAGCTCAAACTCAACTGAGGTGAATGGACCAATACATTACATAATGAAATCACTCGGGCTTTTTAAGTACCACTTCATAAACCAAGGCACCGGGGAAAGTAAAATATGAAAGGGTCTCAAACAGGACTTCTAGTGACGCATATGTAGAGAGCAGAGATGAGGTTAATCCAAATTTCAATTCTTATCTGTTGGATTAGAATTTCTTCATGTCTAGAATTAAAAATGACTGAATCTGGCACTGTACAGTGGCCAGCTGTTGTATGGAATTAGGGCTCAGCTCTGGTCAATGCCAGCTTTACCAACTGCTCATTGGTGGAATGGACTACCCATTATTACAATGGTAGTCGGGTCTGTCTACACGATAATCTAAAGATTGTGCAACATGCTCCCTGAAACAGATAAGCAAGAGGCATTTTGGCTACCATCATCAACAGTGGAGGGTTAGCGAACAATTCAGACAACCCCATTACTGGTTGTGCTTGACATATTCTGAAACACTGAGATTAGCCTAGTACGATTCAGCCATAACTCCACACTACTTCTGTGTAAGGAGAAAGGGCTCCAGTAGAATGTGCCACAGTGAAGCCAGTCAGGGAGGAGAGCAGCTGTCTACTCACACCCCCTGCCCAATCCCCATCCCCTGAGGTTTTATGGGGAATGGGGACAGCCAGGGATGGGAAGGACCAAAAATAAGCAGCAGACCAAGAGGTTGATAATGCAGGTTGATACTCGCTCCTCTCTTCACAGTAGAGCAGGAAGGGTGAATTTCATTAACAGGGAGGAGGAGACAGGGGTGGCAGAGGAGTCCTAATTAGGTCTTTGACTCACTGCTTCACTACGAAGCCCTGCTCCTCTCAGGAGGAGAGGCATGATGGACCAGTTCAGAGGAATCACACTCCTTGTGATCAGCTCAAGAAAAGTCCTCTGGGTAAATAGAAAATGAGGGCATCTCTATTTTATGGCAGCATCCAGCCCCACACGACGTGTATGAAGTCCAATTTAGCAGTAGCATATATTCCATGACCAGTTTGTTCCCATGTAAACAATATAAGCAGAGAGAATAACTTCGCGTGTGTGACAAAAATAAAACAAAAAGGGCAACAGAATAAGAAGATTCCACAAGTCTTTATGTTGGCTAGAATCATCCTTTATCATACATACATAAAGAACCATTAGATGTGGTTTATCGGCAGGCAGGCACACAGAGACAGAGAGAGACAGAGAGAGACAGAGAGAGACAGAGAGAGACAGAGAGAGACAGAGAGACAGAGAGACAGAGACACAGAGAGAGTCAGAGAGAGACAGACACAGAGAGACACAGAGAGAGACAGAGAGAGAGAGACACAGAGAGACAGAGACACAGAGAGAGACAGAGACACAGAGAGAGACAGAGACACAGAGAGAGACAGACACAGAGAGAGGTCTAACAGGGTGTTTCTGTCCAGTAGCTGTGATCAAGGAGCATTGGGCCACCCTAATCCCTGCTTTGGAAGGGCGCTTTAACGAGCTTCACAGGCTGCCCACGATGGATTACCATGTTAGAGTGCATGCTGCAGCCGCCTCCCTCCCCACTCTCACTAGCAAACTCACTCTCTCCGTGTCTCTCTCTTAGCCCAGCTTAGACGTCGGCTAGCAGCTGCAGCCTGGGTCTGGTGGTCTGCAGGCGCTCATGGTGATGAGCTCAGGGCCAGCCGCTAATGGGGTAGGGGACAGACTAATGTCGTCTCAACTACAGCACAGGGGAGAGGAGAGGAGCGGGTGAAAGGATGACATGAGAGACAAGATATGAGAGAGAGTGGGAGGTTGATGGAGAGTGACTCAGTTTGTGTCCACCCTGCAATGCAGAGGACCCTGGGGCTCCATCCAACCCACAGGTGTCTGCCTGCCTCAATGCCCTCGCCCATAAACACAGGCTCACTCAGGGAGCCTGTGACATCATCTGGTTAGATATTCATCAGTGACTCACATACACATGCACTCATCCAGCCATCAGGCCCAGTGATGCCTGACTAAAGCAATGGCCTGCTCTGATCCCAATTCCCCCATGAGAGCCACAAGCTGACTCTGGGCAGATAGCATTTACTGCTCTCATGAGCGCAGAGCCAGCAGACACTGGATGATGGAGAGACTAGGAGACAGTTTGCAGAGAGCCACTATGTTGACTTGAAGAGCCCGATCTTGTCCTTTGGATCCTGGGCCAGCGTGGGTGGGCGCCAGGGTGAATCAGTGTCAAGCAAGCGGGCCCGCTAAAGCTTGCTTTCCACAGAGAACATAGAGAAAGATGCCAAACAGTCAAGGCTTCAATTTCAGTCCATTAGCACAGTAAGGCAATATCTGCCATATCCATTTCTGTCCAGTAACAACAGGGTGCAGGTGGTGTCATGGACAGAAAGCCTTCCACTGTGTTGCTAAGGGACACCATGTTCACTGTTCAATCAGTTCCTCCTCTTAACTTCTGTCTCCTAAACAGGACTCACAGCCATGATACACTTACGCAAGTCAGCCAGGTGCAGCATTAAAACTCCACATTACTGCCATGGCTTGTGTCATAGCACGTGCTCCAAGACAACTTCTAGAAAAGTTCCCCTGCTACCTAATAGGGTCACATTAGCGCTGTTCTGACAACAGAGGGGAGGGGGAGACATAGGCTTATTTAAGCCCCACTCTCATGGGACGCCACACTTAATTAGAGAAACCCCATGACTCTCACTAGCTACACTTACAGCTACTGAAACACACAACGTGGCTGGTCCCTTAACACGGCAGGGGAACTTGGAAGGTTTCTCGCCGGGAGAATGGCGAAGCAGAGGCCCTCAGCTGAACCAAAAACGTCACAGTGAGCACCACGGCGGGGACTTAACCATTTTTTCCACTCCTGTGGACTTAAAAACAGCCCGATAATTTAACTGTAGGGTTTTGGGAATAAAAAAAAATAGAAAATACAATTACTGGATCAGATTTGGTTTGAGTCAACTTGTCTGCTCAGAGGATTCCTGATGTATTAATCAGGCTCTGGTCAGAACTGGATTGGAGTGAGGGGAATGATCAGCATAAGGGGAGGGCACAGCAGGCACGGCTCTTCTCTCATCTGTGGTAAATCTAATGGGAGATGGGATCGATAGCTGCGCAGAGCTAATAAGTGATAGGGGAGAGATTAATCGGAGGCTTAACTGGCGAAAAGCTTCAGAGCTCCCCCTTTGAGAGTAAAAGCCTGGATAGTGATATGTCAGAGCCAAAAATAATAAGAATCACAGCTGAGAAAAAAGAACAAACTGCAATTAAAAAGAGAAAGGGGTTGAAAAGAGGGGTTGTGTAAACAAAATGTAATATGGGATCATGAAGTATGAATGAAATAGACTGAACAAAAATATAAACGCAACATGCAAAAATTTCAACAATTTTTACAGTTATTATAAGGAAATCAGTTCATTGAAATCAATTCATTAATCTATGGATTTCACATAACTGGGAATACAGATGTATTTCTGACCAACAGGTGCATCTTTAAAAAAAGTTAGGGGTATGGATCAGAAAACCATTCAGTATCTGGTCTGACATACCAGTGGCCATCGAAAGTGAGAATACAACACCGAACTGCAGTCAGGTCAAACCCCCGGTGAGGACAAATAGGGTGCAGATGAGCTTCCCTAAGACGGCTTCTGACAGTTTGAGAAATTCTCACTAACAGGGATGTAAACAGATGTGCGCACATAATTTGAGAAAAATACATGTGTGTTTATGGAACATTTCGGGGATATTTTATCTGAGCTCATGAAACATGGGACCAACAATTTAAATGCGTTTGCGTTTGTATTTCTGTTGTTCAGTAAAGCTAATCCAGCTAATCTTTGGTGATGAGTAAGAGACCCACAGGATGGTGTATTCTTACATGCCGTTTTGCACTTTGTAATCCAGTGCAGCATTGTAGGTGTGGGGTGTAGTGATCGGCTGTGCTGCGGAGACAGGAAGCTGCTGGGGGTGGAAGAGGCTCCAAACAGGACGTGAGAGCTAAGCTGTGGTGAGAGCACACACACACGCATGTACCAGTGCACAAACTCAATCTGCATTCCAAGGTTCCCAGCACTCTGAAGTAGGAGGGACTGTCCCACTTTACTGTGGCACATACTCCTAAAACAGCACAGTTCTGATCAGTTTGCACGGTGAAAGATTAAAAGGTGGATAGACTAGAGCTGGGACGATAAACCTGAAAAGTATCGAGACCGACCAAACCCATCACAGGCATTTTGCTGACATTGTTCATTACGATAAGTAGCCTACACTAGAGAAATGTAAAATTTGAAATGAAATGTTTGCTTATATGGGGGGATTGTTAATGGGACAATTGATTGGTACAACCATCAAACTAGTAGTAGTTGTAAGGATCATTTTAAAAGGGTGCACATTAAACGTTATCAACTTCAATTTATCGTTATCACATGAATTCAGGCAATGTATCATGATATAGATTTTTGTCCATATTGCTCAGCTCTAATATAGACCAATTAAGGCCATTGTTTACCATTCACAGTGCCAAATGGGAGAGTGTTTGCTTAACACCAGCCTCCAGTTCAGCAGCAGAAGAGGAGTAGCGAGGGGAAGAAAGAGGCAGAGAAGGGCTTAAGATCATGCTCTGCGGGCAGGTTTCAAAGATCTGCTGGGAGCTAAATTTGCCAGCCAGTCAAACTATTAATCTTTATTTATTTAAGAAGAAAATGAGTGTGAGTGAACGCCGCTGAAGGCGACCGGGCAAACTTTTCACTTTGGCCTTCTCTTGGCCGTCAGTTATTGCTGCTTTATGGGAGCGAAAGTGGAACACCGCCTGACTGGAGCTCATATCAGGACGTCAGGTTGTCTTGATAACCTGAGACGTGATTGGATACAAAGCAATAAGGAAGGTAACATCCAGCCACTTTCCCAGTGCTTAGGTCTAAAGATAGGATGCAATAGCTCTCAGAAATTGCTGTGTAAAATGGGAGTGAGAAATATGTATTTTATAAACCTCTTTTATATACCCCAAAAGTGTGTGTGCCCCAGTTTATAAAACCTGAACTTGACGTGAGAATGTCCTTTCCTCCATGCAAACTTTGGACCATGCGTATGCACATCTTCTAGTAGTGGAAGTATTGTATAGCAAGCAGGCAAGTAAGTATTTTGTGCAAATGGGATATAGAATGACACACTTACTTAAAAAAAAAATATAGCCTAATAACAAGATGCAGCCATTTGCCGTTAGTGAAAAGAGAGAAAATCTAGGCTGTGTTCAAATACACATACTAACATATGGTATACTCCATACTTAATGAGTATACACACTAAATACTATTAGTTAATTTTAGTATACTGTAAACCAACGGTATCCTTTCAGTTGAGCGTACTAGCGCATTGCCTGTCTACCGGACGTTGATGCTGTTGCTATGCAACCGCTTGCTAGCATAACAAATTACTAGCTAAAAAATGTTGTATCTCAAGTGCCAGAGTGCACTCTGGGCGTTTGTAAATCCAGAGTGTTTCGTTCTCGGAACATTCAGAGGGCACACTGGACGCTCTGGCTGAGGAGTAGGGTGGATCCGGGCGTTCTGACCTCACAACGGCACCCAAGCTAACTGGCTAACGTTGGCTAGCTATTTCCAGACACAAATGAGAGAACACCTCACTCTGACCATTTTACTCGCCCAAGCAGAGCTGGTTAGGCTGTTTTCATGTTATCCATAGCGTTGGTGACTAACTCTGCTGCTGGCAACAATTTAATTACGCTTTTTTTGGCCAACGTTTACTGACACCGGCCATATATTCAAGGGGTGTTGAGCGTTCATAAATTAATCCGTTATTCTGCGCTCTGGAACACTCAGACGAGAGTGCTCTGAAATCGGAGTCGATAGACAAAATTAACCATGTCCATTGAGAACGCACATAATGCTATGCAGTTCTTAAGGATAGCTTAGCTAACAAATTGTGTGGCTGTGTGGCTCAGTCGGTAGAGCATGGCGCTTGCAACGCCAAGCGTCGTGGGTTCGTTTCCCGCTGGGACCACCCATATGTAAAAGTAGTGGCCCCAGCCGACTTGTAAGTCGCTTTGGACAAAAGCGTCTGCTAAATGGGATATATTATTATTATATATTAGTAAGCTAACATAACGAGTAACGTAACTTATTTGAAAAGTCATTGCATTGCTCAACATTCTCTTAACAGTTGTCATAATTAGTTAACCTCTGCGCGCAATACCCGTTAGCGGGATGAATTTCGACAACATACGGTGATCGCTACATAAATAGTCATATTAAACATTCAGGAAAATACAAGTGTCTCACATGTTTCGAAAGCCTAGAATCTTGCTAATCCAACTGCGTTGTCAGATTTAAAAAAGGATTTACTGCGAAATAATACGAGACAACTATTTCAACCAGCACAGGTGTAACAAAATCACAAACTGCAATAAAATAAATTGTTTAACTTTGACGATCTTCCACTGTTTGCAATCCCAAAGCTCATTGTTACACAATGAATGGTGTTTTGGTTTGACAAGATCCATTTTTATAGTCTAACACAAAACATTTTGTGAACCGCTTGTGCCGTGAATTCCGTCTCATTCCATTTTCGATGACACATTCGATGTAAATAAACACACAAAACGTGACTTTTCCAGTCATGTTTGGTTTCATTGCAATCAACTGGTTTGTTTGTAACACAACCAAACCTGATGGGTCATTTCACAGGACGTATTGACTGAAAGAAACCGATTTGAAGACAACAAGTAATGACATCATTGTGCACCAATGATATGACTGCTGTTTCGTTGAATGACTGTATTTTAACCCAATGACCACTGATCGTCTTGAAATCTAGCTGGGTAGATAGCCAATGAGCTGAGGTAAATGGCAATATGTAATGTTTATGTGTTGGAAGACCAACCCATGTAGTAAACTCCGGCGTAAAGAGGGTCATTCGCCATTGAATTTTCATACCGGAAGGAGCAACGCATGTTATGCACAGCGTTGTTTTGGTAAAGCGCATATTCAGCTGTTTATATATCAATCAGTATGGCGACTAAGTCAGGGAAAGCTAAATCTAAGTCTAGATATACACACAATTTTAGAAGAAATTGATCGGGAAAATGAGACAGAGATTGTTGGAGGACGATTCATTTAGCGATTCCCAAATGGAGGAATATTTTTTTAACGGAGAGGACATCGTTTTGGACTGGTAAGTTTTTCTCATGCCAATGCCGTTGTTTGAAATTAATAATATAAAATATTACTTGTGAAATGAAATAGCCTATTTGAGGCTGTTGAGGGGAGGGCAGGCCCACAACAATGGTCAACGTGAAATGGAGACAGTAGATCTAGCAGGTCTATAATAATATATTCAACCTTATGTTCCCTGTACACACACACACACACACATACATATATATGTACACACACACACACACACACACACACACACACACACACACACATATATATATATATATCTGTTGATACAGGGCTCATATGTGAAACTATTCTAAGTTAACATTTTCTTTCACAGTGACTGACTCCGAATGGGAGCCCCCAGTGCCAAGGTGTCCATCCCCCACTGAAGCTGGTTCATCCAGCTCCTGCCACAAGTGGTGTTCATCTGCCCAAATGTATTTCTGCAGGCATGGATGTGCCTCAGGGCCAAAGGGGCACAGCATGGAGGCGTTGCTGTGTTCTTTGCAAAATGAAGTCCCCCATCACCTGCACCACATGCTTGGTGACCCTCTGCTTCACAGCGGAAAGAGACTGCTATAACACCTAACATCAGCAACACAATATTGTGTAGAGGACTGAGGGTCTTCCAAATATTGAAAGTGTTAATTTGTAAATGTATTTTTCCCCATGTTTTTTTCTCTCCATTTTTTTGGGGGGGGGGGGGGGGTATTTTGTATATAGTTATTCCATTCAAAATGTATAACTTCACCAATTTGGCTACTTGTGTGGGACACCTGGGTGACTTCATGATAAATGTCATGTAGAACACTCATTTTGGAAGTTATCATTCTGAAACTTTGCACAAGTACTGTTGCCCTCTTATGTTTTTCACTGAAATTGTCCCCATCATACTATCTGAATGTTTGTTTTGTCTTCTTCATTTTAAAGATGTTACAACAATAAAAATGAAAAAAAAAAAAACGTATGGTTTTGTATTATCTAAACCAGATCTATTGTGTTATATTCTCCAACATTCAATTCACATTTACACAAACTTCAGTGTTTTCTTTCAAATGAAATCAATAATATGCATATCCTTGGTTCTGAGCATGAGCTACAGGCAGTTAGATTTGGGCATGTCTTCAGGCAGAAATTGAAAAAAGTAGGGGGTAGCTATAAGAGGTTAATTAATTAAAGCAATGAATTTGTATCAGCAAATCTGAAAATGTTGTGAAGCCAATTCTGAAGAATTGCATTATGGGCCATAAAAGCACAGAAAGTGTCCCCTGCTTGTATACTTCGTATTTGGGTGAATTTAGTACAACATACGGGAACTTTTGGCAAACTAACTATATCCATACCATAACCTATAAGCATACTACATACTCCATTTAAAGTCACAAATAGTACAGTTAGTATGAGCATTCGAACACAGCTCTAGTGTTTTATTTTCGTAATCTAAAATGATTTGACATAGGACTCATAACAGAATAAATTCCTCAACTTTTCTAGCCATGACGGGTTCATATTCCTGAATTCAACAAACTACCATGCACATCACTTATTCAATTGAGCATAAGTGAATAGATAAGCCATGCATTTCAAGTTCTGCTGTACGTGATCCCATAGGCAGCGCAGTTTATTGTCTACAGACAAATTGAACAGGTGAACAACAATTTGCCATTGTATTCTTTTTCAGAAACTGTCATCACAGTCCTTTTCTAAATACAGCATACCTTAACTTTCTGCCAACACAGTAAATAGACCGGTAGCTTATGTAAAATATTTGACAATATGGGTAGGCTACAGTATTGCTGTAAGATAGGAGCGTGACATCATAAACCTATTTAATCTCGGAGCCTATACCAAGGCAGGACATGGAAACAATTTATTGATAAACAAAATATTTAACAATTCGTTGTTTGTATAGAAGTGTGGGATGTAGCCAACATTTAAATTGATTCCAACATACAATGTTTCAAAATATGCAGACAGGCAGGATAGGATGCATGTCGTTTGAAGAAAAAAAGCAGCTGCAAAATATCAAAACATTCTGCCCACACATCTACAGAAATGTGATCGTATATGTAATTGCTGCTTCTTTTACACAACTGCCGTGGTCTAATTTGAAATAGTGACAAATTATACAGCAAATAAAGTGTGTTATTGTCACCATAAAAGGTGAATGGAGGGCCTTTTCCAGGCAGAGTTTTATTGCTCGTACACTGTGCAGTTTTATGACAGGTCTGATTTATAACTGAAACATGAGTATGTAAGGCATGCGTGGGGCCTCCCGAGTGGCTCAGTGGTCTAAAGGCGCTGCATTGCAGTACTAGCTTTGCCACTAGAGATTCTGAGTTAGAGTCCAGGCTCTGACCGGGAGATCCATGTGGTGGTGCACAATTGGCCCAGCGTCGCCCGGGTTAGGGGAGGGTTCGGCCGTCAGGGATGTCCTTGTCCCATTGCGCATTACCGACTCCTGTGGCGTGGCGGGCCGGGCGCAGTGCACGCTGACATGGTTGCCAGGTGTACGGTGTTTCCTTCAAAACATTGGTGTGGCTGGCTTCCGGGTTAAGTGGGCATTGTCTCAAGAAGCAGTGCGGCTTGGCTGGGTCGTATTTCGGAGAACGCACGGCTCTCAATCTTCGCCTCTACCAAGTTAGTCCGGGAGTTGCAGAGATGAGACAATTGGATACCACGAATTTGGGGAGAAAAAGGGGTAAAAAAAAAATGTATAGAATGCAGCAAGTTTATCCATCTCAATATTTTTGTACACGCGCAGATTTGTCAGAAATGGGGCACGCAGAAATTTACGCAACGTTTATAAATGAGGCTCCTATGTAATACACGATACAAGAAGTTACTCAAGTCACAAACCTAAACACTACGAGGCTATTCCCCTCAGGGGGTTTTTGTAACGGTGGATGAACTGAGATGGGTGAGTAAGAGTACAGTAAGCATAGCATTAAAACAATAAAATTACTTTAAAATCAGTAACATTTTTATTTCACATGACATACACTGACTGGACGCATCTGGCATCATGGCTCATGTAGCCTTAGCTTCTGTTGTGCTAGAAGAGCACAGTGATGAGGTATTCGCTGCCCTGCCATATGGCATGACTGACTTGAGGTGCCCATAGGAAAAACATCTAGGGCAGATAAAAAAGGAGATTTACAGCTCACTGCTTCTACAATATGGCATTGGCCACATTATAATGGCACTCTGGTTCTCAAATAGAGGGCTGTCTTTTGCTGTACAAATAGATCTGAAAAAGCACTGGCTGCATTTATGCTTCTCAAAGGAGAACTAGCCAAGAGCATAAAGAATAGGGGGCTTCAAGTTCCATTGTCAGAGGCAGAGGCCCCATCTTTTGATTCCAATCCCATAATGGCATGAGATAATACGCCTTCTTTCCAACTGAGATGTGAAATGACAACTGTCAAGCAGATCTCGTCATAGTGAGATTAGTGTATCATTCTAAACCCTAACCCAAAGGAGGATTTTTAGAAAAACCCCAAAACGAGTTCCTTCCCCTTTTTAACACTGATGCAAAATCACATGTCACACCGTGAACCTAAGCCATTCCGCACAATGTGAGGAAAAAATTAACCAGATATTTTTAGCTACTTACATTTTAGTGTGTGCAAATATTATTCTATTAACACTTCTCTAATTAGGTTAATAAGTAAAGAAACGCCACACATTAGCATTGAGCAGAAATATCTAACAACTTTCAAATGTATGTTTAATAAAAACAGGAAGGTAGGAGTTACAGCTGTTGTGTACACCATTAACTGATAAGCAGAAAAAAAACATTGTGCACCACCACACACACACACAAAGATGTCTACATGAGGTACATTTTCTTCAATTATTGTTAGCCTGATATGGACAGTATAATTCAGGCCCAGACTACCATCAAGCGCCTGAGAAAACTCTTAGTAAGCTAAACAGAGCGGGGAAAAAGGGGTAGAAAAAAGCCATTTTTGTAGGAACATTTCAGCCGTTGTTGCTGTCAAAATCGCTTCGTCTGTGCGTGTAGCAAATAAGAGGCATACATTTTGGTGTATAACTCAGTGTTGCAAATTAGAGAGGAGCACTGGCTGGTCAATCAGCTGTATGAGTCAGAGGTAGAGGCTGGGGAACAACGCAACCTGAATGCTCAACACAATGTGAAACCAACAGGACCATACACGTCCCCACTGTGGTCAGAATCATAGGCAGGTCACACGAGTGGCTATGACCACTCAATCACACAGAAAACCCTGAAAAAGCTGTGTGGACACTCCTGATCTGCAAACTGATATTTAATTTCAGAATTTGTTCAAATTAGGTTATGGGTTAGGGTTTGGTTAATTAAGGAAAGGTTCAGTAAAAATAAAAAAATAATTTTGCAGGTCATCAGTGTTCTTACAGTCTCTCTCAGAAAACACATGAAGGGCAACACATTGAAAGGTTAACATCAAAGAGAACACAAACAGGCTACATATACATTCACACACAAAACGCATGCACAGACTAAATTCCACCAAACTTTTCCACAGCTCAATCTTGGTAAAACACTGACTTTTTGTCAGCTCTCGTGGAAATAGAACCAGTTTAAAGTCTTACTTCCCTCTTTTCGGGCAATGGAAAGAACCCCCAAGAGCACCACGTAATTAGATAATAATGGCCTTCAGAAACCATGTAAAAAATCATGACCAGCTCTACTCCAAGAAATACAAATAGCATGGGCTTTAGTGAACTTTAATTATTCAACAAGACCTTGCATTCTAGTGAGAGAAATCAGTAACGCAACCTAATAATCCAAACTGACTGCTGTCATATTCACACACAGAACCTACTGATTGAATACTGAGGGAAAGAGGTTTAAAGATATCTTGACTTCACGCAGTCGATCTTTTGAATCTGGATTATAGAATGATTTATATTTCTGAAAAAAATACATTGTCATGTTTATGAAACACAACAAAAGGCTTACACAGCAGCAGCAGCGAGGCGATTATGCATGTTAAGTTCCAATCCCACCCCTTTCATCCCATCAATGGTCGAGCTTTAGATAACTAGTTATGTAAAGGGTCTTTTCTAAAAGCAGGCAGAAATGAGGGTGAAATAATTTGTTGTGTGGCACCAGCTAGTCACTAAACATCTTCACAACTGTTTGGATTAAGAATCCTATTTCAACTTTAAGAGGCCTTCAGCTGATATCCGTGATTGACATACAGTTTATCAATCACTGACATATACAACCCTTTCTTTCATCAGCTACACCACAGCTTCTGGTTTGAGAGGGCCAACTCACAATCTTGTTCAGACAACAGAGACTCTTACAGTCTAGACTTCAGCCACCCAGAGACTAACAGTGACACACCGAGAAAGAGGTGACACTAAGGCAACAAAAGGGCTCAGCAGATGCTCCTGTGTGATGGAGGGGGGATAGAAAATAGAATACAAACACCACATCGCTCCATGCTGGTGCACTTAAGGCAACTTTGGGGGCTTTGAATAAACAATGCCTCAACACAGGCCATCCTTTCATGAGAGAGAACCATTGTCTCGAAACAGAGATACTTAGGCTAGGCACTAGCAGGCAGTCCTGGAGATAGATGTTGAGAGAAGCGTGCCACAGACACTGATACTCAATCTTGGATGGCTTTTTGAATGCAATACCTTGCATGCAAACTAAACTGGGTGTAATAATTCAGTAGACAGAAGAAACATATACTAAGCATTAAAGAGGTGAAAGTTACACATTATCATGATAAATACCTTGGAATAGATTAATTTAGGTATGTAGGTATGTAGAACTTTGTCATCAATCACAAGACACTGAAGCAGTATACTCTACAGTATGTGAACCTGACAATTTGCATAAAACACAGACTTAGAAACAGAATGGCTGAGCTACCTAGTTTCCTTTCCCATTTTTAAAATATCACACTGACAGCTTTTTCTGATATGATACCCTCAAATTAAACTGACTGATACTCTATCACATATCAAAATGTCCAGACTGAATGGAAGCAGCAGTGTCTTGGCCAGCAAGTGCCAACTATGACAGACAAAACCCACCAACGACATAAAGCACCCACCAAATTATTATAATTATTATCCATTAAAACAGGCTATTGGGAGGAGTTGAGGTTAATATTCACACGAGGCCTAGTTAATGTGTTAATTTCCTTTCTGTGCCATTGAACCATTCAGTAATACAATAAGTAGACTATCTGAAGGGATTGTTCTGTACACAGAAATGATCACACTGTGGTTTGAGACGGAAAACGCCCATCTTGAGCACTAGCCATGTAGCAGGCCATTTAAAATGTGACCAACTCTACCTTGCAACTAGTGACTCTCAGACCTGCTAGTTTGGGAGCAAGCCAAACCTAAAAAGGAAAAATCCCACTCTCCTCAAATAGAAAGCGGTCAACCTCAAACGGTCACAATGATATGGAACGGCAGCTTGCCAAAAGGCAGAACACAACCCCTGGATTTCAAACTATTGGTTTATAATCTAGGATTCATCTTTTTAAGTGTAATAATCCAGTTATGCTCGATACTCTTTGATGATTACCTTACCTCAGGTGAACAACTGGTCTGAAGAAAAACCCATGTTAGCAAATAGTGGTTGCTTCAAGCTGCCTTCAAGGTTTAGGCATATGGCAAAGACTGTGTTTAAAATCTTAGGCATTACCTTATGTGCATTTGCACATGCAGTAACTCTGCAATGGCATTTGCATTGCAGTCAATGAAAGTTATTCCTCACCAATACGTGCCCCCCCCCCAAAAAAAAAACTTGCTAAACGAAAGCAGCTGAGAATAGTCCATCACATGGAAGCTGGTGCACTCAGCTTGATTTTGTGGTTTAGCCTACGTGCTAAACATGCCACTGTGTGAGGTGCCAATGGGCATTACGGGGGATGGAGAGAGAATATGGGCATGCTCTGTCCTGTCCCACAGAAGAGCAATCTGGAGGGGAGAACATTCAGACATACATCCTGCTATCAGTAGAGTGAGGAAAGGAGGGGGGGGTTAAGAGTGATAGTTTGAGAAAGGGAGACTTGTCAAGTAAACTAGTATCGATTGCTGTGAACGACTCTAAAGGGAAAACCTCAGTGAGTGACATTGGCAAGTCACTGCTACTGCAGAAAAACTGCTGTTCTGGGGGGTGTTACTCTAAATAGGCCGACCATCCGGTCTCCGAGTGTGGAGCTTGCTCGGCACTGTTCTGTTAATGACCCCTCTTTCACAGTCAGCTCACCCCCTGCACTCATTCACATCAACGAAGGCAATTATGATTAAAGGTTAATAAAATATTTGAATTCAAATCACTTTTTGACAACACACCTTTTGATGTAAACAAAACTTTCCATACATATTTGCCCGTTGTAGAAGTGCACAGAAAGTTACATTTTGGACCGGAATGCAAAAACATTCAACAGATTAACGTGCTCAAAGTTAACCTATTTTGTATATCTGGCCATACTATGGAGACATCCATGTCTTCATCACTGGAAAAGATAAACGGTTGAGATCGATATAATTTAACAAGTTGACAAACAGGGTTGTATGCGTATTTTATAATTGTTATTTTTCATTTATTTTTTTACATTGTCAGGTTAACTCTTGAAACTCCCCATCCCGGATCCGGGATCGTGACTAAAGCCTCAGGCTCATTAGCATAACGCAACGTTAACGATTTCTGAAAATCGCAAATAAAATGAAAATAATGCGCCTACTCTCAAGCTTAGCCTTTT
Source organism: Oncorhynchus masou masou (assembly GCF_036934945.1). Classification (NCBI taxonomy): domain Eukaryota; kingdom Metazoa; phylum Chordata; class Actinopteri; order Salmoniformes; family Salmonidae; genus Oncorhynchus; species Oncorhynchus masou. The sequence goes on from NC_088226.1 coordinate 6,996,812, forward strand.
CTTAACAACCCTGTCATCTCAGATTTTCCAAATATGCTTTTGAACCATAGCAATTCACTAATTTGTGTAAGAGTATGCTAAGCTAGCTTAGCATTTTGAGTAGCATTTAGCACGCAACATTTTCACAAAAACCAGATAACCAAATAAATAAAATAATTTACCTTTGAAGAGCTTCGGATGTTTTCAATGAGGAGACTCTCAGTTACATAGCAAATGTGCAGTTTTTCCTGAAAGTGTCTTTGTGTAGGAGAAATCGCTCCGTTTTGTACATCACATTTGGCTACCGAAACGAAACGAAAATTCAGTCACCTACAACGTCAAACTTTTTCCGAATTAACTCCATAATATCGACCGAAACATGGCAAACGTTGTTTGGAATCAATCCTCAAGGTGTTTTTTCACATATCTCTTCATTGATATATCGTTCGTGGAAGCCTGCTTTCTTCTCTAAATTCCATGGAAAAATACTTGCAGCTGAGTTTTGCGCACCAATTTCGGCGCAGGACACCGGGCGGACACCTGGTAAATGTGGTCTCTTATGGTCAATCTTCCAATGATATGCCTACAAATACGTCACAATGCTGCAGACACCTTGGGGAAACGACAGAAAGGGCAGGCTCGTTCCTCTCGCATTCACAGCCATATAAGGAGACAATGGAAAACGGAGCCTCAAAAATCCTGCTCATTTCCTGGATGCCGTCTCATCTTGGTTTTGCCTGTAGCTCACGTTCTAGGGCACGCACAGAGAATATCTTGGCAGTTCTGGACACGTCAGTGTTTTCTTTCCAAAGCTACCAATTATATGCATAGTCGAGCATCTTTTTGTGACAAAATATTGCGCTTAAAACGGGCACGTCTTTTTATCCAAAAATGATATAGCGCCCCCAGAGTTTCAACAGGTTAACCTTAAAAAGTCAATTATCTAAAAATGCACCAATTTCCGCACCAATTTTTTCATATTACACATGTTGTAGCTTAGATCCTATTTTACATCTGAGGTTGTGTTGTGCCGCCATCGATTGAGACAACATACTCTTGAATACAGGGTGGGTGTAATGTATTGGCTGATAAATGTACTAAAATGCCAATAACATTTCAACTTTCAAAATGGTACCACAAAGATGGTTGAGGTCCACACAGAGAATGTTGACTTGAATGGGAAGATAAGTTGATTTCAATTATACCGTCAATCTTCCATAGAAAACCTATTAAACTCATAGAAATATAGATAATGGAATATACATGACCCAATTAAGTTGACATTCAACAGTGGGTAGACAGGTGGCCATCTTTTTGGTATGAGTTAAATATCAATTGCAATGGTGTACCAGCTAATTGCAGTGGTCTGAGGAGATAGGTCCATTCTATTAATTATATAAAATTGAAATGAAACCCACCCTGTATCCAAGAGCATGTTCTGTCCCAACCGATGGCAGACACAACACAAAATCCTCAGATATAAAATAGGGTCTAAACCAGGGCTGCCCAACCCTCTTCCTGGAGATTGACTGTCCTGAAGGTTCAGTCCAACCCTAATTTAGCATATCTGATTCAGCTAGTTAGGGTCTTGTTGAGCAGCTAATAAGTAGAACCAGGTGTGTTAAATTAGGTTTGGACTGAAAACCCACAGGACTGTAGATCTCTAGGAAGAGGGTTGGGCAGCCCTGGTCTAAGCTATAACACAAGCAAATATGGGGAAAAAAATTATGGAATTTTTTAACCTCTTACATCTATGGGGGCGCTATTTCATTTTTGGATGAAAAACGTTCCCGTTTTAAACAAGATATTTTGTCACAAAAAGATGCTCGACTATGCATATAATTGATACCATTCGAAAGAAAACACTCTGACGTGTCCAGAAATACCAAGATATTCTCTGTGCGTGCCCTAGAACGTGAGCTTCAGGCAAAACCAAGATGAGATGGCATCCAGGAAATGACAAGGATTTTTGAGGCTCTGTTTTCCATTGTCTCCTTATATGGCTGTGAATGCGAGAGGAGTGAGTCAACCCTTTCTGTCGTTTCCCCAAGGTGTCTGCAGCATTGTGACGTATTTGTGGGCAGATCATTGGAAGATTGACCATAAGAGACCACATTTACCAGGTGTCCGCCCGGTGTCCTGCGCCGAAATTGGTGCGCAAAAGTCACCTGCCAGTATTTTTCCATGCGATACAGAGAGGAAAGCAAGCTTCCACGAACTGCATATCAATGAAGAGATATGTGAAAAAACACCTTGAGGATTGATTCCAAACAACGTTTGCCATGTTTCGGTCGATATTATGTAGTTAATCCGGAAAAAGTTTTACGTTGTAGGTGACTGAATTTTCGGTTCGTTTCGGTAGCCAGACGCAATGTAGAAAACGGAACGATTTCTCCTACACACAGACGCTTTCAGGAAAAACTGTGCATTTGGTATGTAACTGAGTCTCCTCATTGAAAACATCAGAAGCTCTTCAAAGGTAAATGATTTTATTTATTTGGTTATCTGGTTTTTGTGAAAATGTTGCGTGCTAAATGCTACTCAAAATGCTATGCTAGCTTTGCATACTCTTACACAAATTAGTAAATTTCTATGGTTCAAAAGCATATTTTGAAAATCTGAGATGACAGTGTTGTTAAGAAAAGGCTAAGCTTGAGAGCAGACGCATTATTTTCATTTTATTTGCGATTTTCAGAAATCGTTAACGTTGCATTATGCTAATGAGCCTGAGGCTTTAGTCACAAACCCGGATCCGGGATGGGGAGTTTCAAGAAGTTAAATATATTTTTTATTTTTATTTAAATGAGACAAAAATATAAACGCAACATGCAAAATGCTTATTTCTCTCAAATTTTGGTGCACAAATGTGTATTTCATCCCTGTTAGTGAGCATTTCTCCTTTGCCAAGATTTTTATTTTATTTTACCTTTATTTTACCAGGCAAGTCAGTTAAGAACAAATACTTATTTTCAATGACGGCTTAGGAACAGTGGGTTAACTGCCTCTTCAGGGGCAGAACGACAGATTTGTACCTTGTCAGCTCGGGGATTCGAACTTGCAACCTTGCGATTACTAGTCCAACGCTCTAACCACTAGGCTACCCTGCCGCCCAAGATAATCCATCCATCTGACAAGTGTGGCATATCAAGAAGCTGATTAAACAGCATTATCATTACACAGGTACAACTTGTGCTGGGGACAATAAAAGGCCACACTAAAATGTGCAGTTTTGTCACACAACGCCACAGATGTCCTAGCCCTTCCATGGCCGGCATACTCACCAGACATGCCACCCGTTGAGCACGTTTGGGATGCTCTGGATTGACGTGTATGACAGCGTGTTCCAGTTCCAGCAACTTTACATAGCCATTGAAGAGGAGTGGGACAAATATTCCACAGGACACAATCAACAGCCTGATCAACTCTCTACTAAGGAGAGGTGTCGCACTGCATGAGGCAAATGGTGGTCACCCAGATACTGACTGGTTTTCTGATCCACGCCCCTATCTTTTTAAGGTGTCTGACCAACTGATGCAGATCTGTATTCCCAGTCATGTGAAATCCATAGATTAGGGCCAAATTTATTTATTTCAATTGAGTGATTTCCTTATGAAATGTAACTCAGTAAAATCATAGAAATTGTTGCATTTATATATATATATTTTTAAATAGAAATTATAATAGTTTGACAACCCTGTTTATACATTTTTATTGTCACAAACACTGGATAGGTGCAGTGAAATATGTTGTTTTACCGGTTCAGGCATAGTAGTGCGGCACCCCTGGAAATTTTAAATTATATCAAATTCAACTGCTTATCTTTTCCAGTAATGAAGGATGTCTCATGGTGCGGTATGTAAAATGGGCAAACATGTATGGAAAATGTTGCTTAAATCAAAAGGGATGCTGTCTAAGTGAATGAATTCAAATGGAATTCACCCGTAAGTGAGATGCACCAATCATTCTACTGAGGGCCCCCTGATGATTCCTGGGAATTGGATCCAAAACATGTCAGCCAAAGAACAAAGGCAGCACACAGAGAAAGGATTATGAGATGCAAGGTTCCAGGGACAGAGCAGGAGGGGCTAGCCAAAAGCACTTACTTAAAGAGATTCTTTAGGACAATGAACCCTAGACCTTCCCATGCTCTGGTAGTGCATACTCCTTTCACATTCAAACTCATGTCTCTGCAAGGTAAACAGGCTGACAATGTCCTTCTCGGTGTTGAGGATCTGATGTGATCAAGTATTAAAAATGGATTTGGAAGGGTTAAAAAAAACAGACTGTCTGAATCTCCCAAAAAAACAAACATTTCACGCTGGGTAGCGTGCTGTCTACTTCTAGAAGTTAACTTCTTTCAGAGAAACACTACGATTCTGGATGTGAAAATTGAGATCACTTTTTTCTTCATCTGATATGCAAATTTAATAAAGAACCCTTATATGTAGCTCTACTTTGAGCCCTCTCTCCCCCATAGTCCCCTGGTGAGATAAGGCCTCTTCAAAACCCCATAGCAAATCACATACGAAGACAAAAAAACAGGCCAAAATTAATTCATACATTGCCAGAGACTAAAAAGCTAAGTTGACTGCACCTCGTCTGCATACAATCCTTTTCATTTATAAGTAAAGATATTCACGAGACATGAGAGAACCCCTCAAGATCTTACTGACACATACGGAGGGCTGGATGAAGGGAAGCAGAATGGAAAGGCCGCTCCCAAACAAGGCCATTGTAAAATTTCTACCACAGATATAATGACACATATTCTCATATGGCAGGACCTACTTACAAAGTTAGCACTTAGATGAGGGCTGAAATTAAACTGTTGGGGGGAGAACCTTTCATGTACATGGTTTTTAGATGCCCATGCAATCAAAATGAATTCTGTCTCTTTGCTCACACCAGTATTCCACGGGTCTTTCTCTGATCTCTGTCGATGATGGTGCCGAGGCAATGTGGCGGTCTAGCCTGTGGCTTACGCAACTCCTGCAGGAATTTTAGAGTATCGCTATGCTGCAGACTTTGAGTTCTGCCATCAAGCTGCTCGACAGCCTCACCCTCTGATTAATATTTATGCATAGGTCGGTGCTGCTGGGGGCTTGGGGAAGGGTTGTATCACAGGGGCCCAGCACCACGCTGGCATCTGAGGATAGGAAGGACGGGAGTCTCTCTCTGGCTAGTCTACTCCTTGTCACCCCAGAGTTGGACCTGTCCTAAAGCTACAGAGGGTAGTGCATACAGCTCAGTACATCACTGGGGCCAAGCTACCTGCCATTCAGGACCTAAATACTAGGCGTAGCAGAGGAAGGCCTAAAAGACCCCAGTCATCCAAGTCATAGACTGTTCTCTCTGATCCGCACGGCAAGCGGTACCGGAGCGCCAAGTTTAGGTCCAAAAGGCTCCTTAACAACTTCTACACTCAAGCCATAAGACTGCTGAACAATTGATCAAATGGCCACCCAGACAATTTACATTGACACACCCACCCATTTGCTTTTACACAGCTGCTACTCGCTGTTTATTATCTATGTATAGTCACTTTACCCCTACCTACATGTACATATTACCTCGACTAACCTGTACCCCTGCACATTGACCCGGTACCGGCACCCCTTGTATGTAGCCTCATTATTGTGTTACTTTTCATTTGATTTTTTACCCTTTAGTTTATTTAGTAAATATTTGATTAACTCTATTTACTAAACTGCATTGTTGGTTAAGGGCTTGTAAGTAAGCATTTCACGGTAAAGTCTACACTCGTTGTATTCGGCACATGTCAAATAACATTAGATTTGAAATGAAGAGTATTGTGTTTCTGTGGTTATAGGGGTCTTGTGTAAGAGACCACTGTGCTTAACTAGCTTAAAGCATTACTTAACAATGCTTTAAAACCCATAAATTAGCTAGGCAAGAACATATTTTCTGAGTGTGACTCATGTTGAAGAGACTGGGTGGGTTTTAAAAATAAGTGGGATATAACTACTGATACTGTTTCAAAAGCAGTGTCCTCTCCAACTGTATGAGAGGCGGGTGGGTACCTGTTGCCTGTCAACACACATTGCTTTGGGTGTATGAAGAAGGACGGTCTGCACTGGTGTGTTATGTTCATAAAGTGTCCCAGCGGGGAAAATATCTCTGACATTTATACACAAATAGTGCATGGGGCATTGTGATGGGGTGTATGGACTGCTAATAGCCACACAAAACACCACAGAATGCCATAAATAGTTCAAAGGATTTAAAGTGTACAGAATTTTACAAACCTGTCATTGCTAGCAAGACAGAGGTTTAGCTCCATTTGCTACACACACACAATCATTTGAAATGGAAATCAGATAAAACATATGATAGCTGGTGTGCTTAGGCGGTAAATTTACCCCCTCTTTACCTAAAACCCATTGACATTCAAAGGGATTATGATGATTACATTTAAATCCCAGAGCACTTTCATAAACTTTTTTTCTAATATCTTGCAGTCCCATGATGATCAAGCTCTGAAAATGGACTGAGCTCTTTTCAGGGAGCCTGATAGTGAGGCTTTGAGTAAGATGGCTGTCTGAAGTGATCCATTGGCCCCAGGTTGTGTCAGATTAGAGAAGTTGCAGGATTGGCATTTCAACACAGTGAAATAAACCCATCCGCAAATCCCTTGAGTTCCCTGTGTTGAGCCCCATCACTCTACTAGGCCCAAACCTTGTATTGAACGTACTATGATGTTGGCTTATTCATTGAATAAGGTGTAGCTTTAGATACCGATACTATACTGTGCGAAGGGCTGATGGAAGAAAGTGCAGAAGAACATTGCAGAAGGCAACAACTCTGACAAATAAGCTGTTCTGTTGCTGTTATTTACTAGACGTGGGACAATAAGGTCTTTGATATTTTCCATGACAAACATTTTATTGTACCTGGTTTGCAATAGAAAAACATGTTAGTGTAAATCAAATGTAATTTTTCTTGACAATTGAAGGGCATATGCTCCCAGAACAGCAATTTGATGTGCCAGTAAACATATTTGTCCATTAATTCTAGATTAACAACCTTTGACGAGGTGAATTATACAATAATTTAAAACAGATAACTAGCAGCTACCAAGTCTTGCAATTACTTCATTTGAAGACAAAAAATGCACTAATCCTACCTTTAAAACTTCCCCACGTTTAAAACTTAACTCGTCGTCAGCAGTGGCTTTGAAATCGTATTTGGCAATGGCCTCCATGTTACTGGTTGTTGGATACCTGTGGGTTTAGGGTACTTGATAGGGTGAATTCTGTTTTATTCCCCGTCGTTGATATGTGGAGACCAGCAGTGTCAAAATAAAAACACAGTTCAAGTATTCCGTGATCGGTTGCTTGCTCCGAGTCGCTCCTCCCGTCTATGACCCGTTCCTTTAGGGCTGGATCCTCACATAAAGCTAACAGAAGGTATCTGCAAAAAAGGAGAAACATGCCACAAATTAATATCTAGCGTCTCTGTTTATGCATGGATGTTGTGTCGGTCAACCACTGTATGATGATGGGACTGAAATTGACAGATGTTCTTATAAAGAGATGAAGACAGACAGTTGACATCTTTCGGGTGTGCACTTGATACATTTGATGCTGATAAAAACATTTAAAAAATGGCAATGAGATGGCTGGTGCCCCGGGTGGACGGAGTATATTCATTTTAGACCATTCCATTGGTCCTTAAGTGAAATCTCAATCCACATGGGGCACCTGGCAATGCAAAACTAAAAGTACCAATGTCAGAATTAAATCCACACTAGTGGTTGGCCAAGATTTGACAATTGACAGGCCATTGTTGGGTCAAGAAACGGGGGAGCACTAAAGTCTGTAGCTACTTGTTGTAGTGCAACATGCCTCATACGAAGTTTACTAGCTCTCCAATCAGATTCGTTGTTTACTAAACATTTCTTAGGCTGCTTGATACACACACAACAATCAAAACCAGCATTGGAATATACAATTTCTGCATCAATTCGATACTTTCTGCTACGTAGGTCACTACTAGTTACCTAGGCTTACTTACCAATCATGCGAAGTACGTTATATTAAGTGACTAGCCAGTGAGTTGGTGAACAACATCTTTCTAGGTTATTATTTGACAATTCACGTTTATGGGAAGTTTCTGGCAACTCTCGGTATCAGTTTGTTTCTCTGACACAGCTTCCACTTGTAGGAAAGTCAGTTAACTAACGTTAGGTACCCACATTATGGCCAGTGACATAGCCAATTCTACTACATTTCCGCTAAAGTGTTACAGTAGATAAATTCACTTGTGTTGGTTGTACTGTGAAACACCGTTTCCAGCTGTTTTGAATTAGAGCTAGGAGCCAGTTAAAACGCTATACATGTGAAAGCTAACGTTAGCTAGCAACTAGCCAAAACGAAAAAGCTAGCCGGCTATTTAGCTAGCTACTTGTAACAACGAACACAAATTTAAAAAGCACCAACCTATTTAGCCAACAGTTATTTGTTTGCTATTTAGGTTAAATGTTTGTGTGCAGTTATGTATGTCAATTCGCAGTTTTCTGCATGGCAAGCAGATGGGCCTATTGGCTAGCTACAGTACTATAGCTATAAAAATATATATTAAAAAAACGGAGTAAATACTTTCGTATGCTAGCGGGTACTGTAGCTGGCTGGCTAGCCTTTGCTTTGTATTCAGTAGAACGAGACAAAAACTCACCCGCCAGTTTAGCTGTGAAATGTAAACTTCTTGCTTGATCAAATGCCCTTAATGTTTATGATCCACCCTTTGCAGTTTTGTTAGTGGAGGTAACTGTACAAAATCAGTCTGTTTTTACTTAAACCCGAACGAGCCAGCGACGTTAATTTCCGCTTCCTTCCAGATACTTCGGGTGCTACTGCTGCTTCGGCTCCTGCCTCGCGCTGTGAGCAGGGTGTCTGACCGGCCCATAGGTCTCGCCTGTGAGCCACTGGACCGTCTATCGCGATACTTTCACCTGATGCATAAAGCTCTGTGGTTGCATTGCTCTTTTTTATTTTATTTAAGTACAGCGCAAATATATGTATCTCTGTTTGTCACATAACTTTGGTGTGCCTGATGCAGCAATAGGCAATATAGAGTAAAGTGTTGTTGTACTATTTAAAACACATTTCTGTGACATAGCAAGTTAGATGGTGAAAAACATAGGAAAGTGCGTCACCTAGTGGCAAATGGTGTCTACTACGGTCTACACACAAAAAATAATGCTTACACCCGGGTGTTATGGGAAAATGAATAATTGAATACAAATAGATACATTTGGAGGTATTGTCAGTGTCCCCATATCCTGGAAATTGTGGCACGTTTTTTTCATCACTGTAAACCTCATAGGCTCTCTTTCAAGAACTATTCTTGTGTGAGGGAGTGCTTTGATTAGCAACACTGCTGGTGTAAAGATAAAAGAAGACCAATTAGATTTTGAGGAGAGGCTACGGAAATAGGAGCAGGAAAAGGTCAGTTTGTACAAATTCACCCCGTCTCCACTGAATTACTTTGATTGATTGATTGATTAATTGATGTACTAGAATAATTGGAGCCTGGTTCATCACTAATAATTACAGTGCACAGCATAGACAAGGGCGCCCGTGCCTTTCTTTGGGTCTAAGATATTTACAATTCGGGTTGTAAAGAATGTTGAGTAGTTGCAAGTGTTTCACCTGAGAAGTTTTATTATCATTATTTTGCATTGTGTTGTCTTTTTGAGACTGTGATGAGGACAAGGATTTTTTTGATGTCATTACAACAATTCTTGCCACTATGAAATAATACATTTCACTATTCGACTGCATCTAATTGAGCATGAAGTGGGTTTTATTGACAGTAGCCAAGCAGAACAATAATAGTATAGCCTACTGATGATAGAATATCCATTTCTATAGTCTACTCTGATAATAATTAGGCCGACGTTATTTGCCTGTTTTCACATCATTTTTCATTCAGAGCCCATTCTTTTGTTGAGCATAGTCTAACTTCGAAATGGAAATCACATCGAATCACAACTGATCTCAGACGTTTCTCCCATCATACAACTCATCCGAAAGTCCAGCAGGTAGTCTGTGATTTTCCTGATTTCATGCATGAATGTTAATGTAAAATCAATGTTAATGAATTCAATGTTATCCTCGGAATTTAGTCCTATGACTTTTACTATACATTTGAGTGAAATTATTAAATGTGAACGTGTGGTTTAGTTAAACAACAAGGCCCGAGGTGTGGTATATGGCCAAATACTTACTACAAACCCTCAAGGTGCCTTATTGCTAATATAAACTGGTTACCAACGTAATTAGAACAGTAAAAATAACTGTTCTGTCATTCCCCTGGGATACCATCTGATATACAACGCATTCAGGGATGAACCACCCAGTTTATAATTAGCAATGAATATCAGCACCACATGAGTTGGCAGCTCCCATCTCTGAGGATTAGTTTGGAGTCTTTGATATTTGTGATGTAGCAGCCAGGAGTGACATTGTTACTGTTAGTAAAAATCAAGACTTACTGTATGCAAGCGAACACCTGTCTGAATGACACTGCAACATGAGACTGAATGTACTTTTCCTGTCAAATTTACGTAAAATGATGTGCCCTACCACGACGTCCTAATGCCCAGCATTTTTGGTGTAATCTGCTTCTTTGGGATTATTGGCAACTGCATTGTCATCTACACCATTGTGAAGAAGACCAAGTTCCGAGCCCAGCAGACAGTGCCGGACATCTTCATCTTCAGCTTGTCTTTAGTGGACCTCCTCTTCCTCCTGGGCATGCCCTTCCTCATCCACCAGCTCCTGGGCAACGGTTCCTGGTGCTTTGGTGACATCATGTGCACAGTCATAACCGCCCTGGACTCCAACAGCCAGATAGTGAGCACCTACATCCTCACCGTCATGACTCTGGACCACTACTTGGCCACGGTCCATCCCATCCGCTTCAACCATGTGCGCACACCCTGCGTGGCGGGGGCTGCGGTGGGGCTGGTGTGGGTGCTCTCCCGGGTCTCCATCACTCCCGTGTGGATGTATGCTGACCTTATGCCCCGATGTGACGGCTCAGTGGGCTGTGCCCTCCTGCTGCCCAATCCAGCCACTGACACCTACTGGTTTACCCTCTACCAGTTTGTACTGGCCTCTGGTCATCATCAAATCAAAATCAAATTTATTTATATAGACCTTCTTACATCAGCTGATATATTACAGTGCTGTACAGAAACCCAGCCTAAAACCCCAAACAGCAAGCAATACAGGTGTAGAAGCACGATGGCTAGGAAAAACTCCCTAGAAAGGCCAAAACCTAGGAAGAAACCTAGAGAGGAACCAGGCTATGAGGGATGGCCAGTCCTCTTCTGGCTGTGCCAGGTGGAGATTATAACAGAACATGGCCAAGATGTTCAAATGTTCATAAATGACCAGCATGGTCAAATAATAATAATCACAGTGGTTGTTGAGGGTGCAACAAGTCAGCACCTCAGGAGTAAATGTCAGTTGGCTTTTCATAGCCGATCATTAAGAGTATCTCTACCGCTCCTGATGTCTCTAGAGAGAAAACAGCAGGTCTGGGACAGGTAGCACGTCCGGTGAGCAGGTCAGGGTTCCATAGCCTCAGGCAGAACAGTTGAAACTGGAGCAGCAGCACGGCCAGGTGGACTGGGGACAGCAAGGAGTCATCATGCCAGGTAATGCTGAGGCATGGTCCTAGGGCTCAGGTCCTCAGAGAGAGAAAGAGAGAATTAGAGAGAGAATACTTAAATTCACACAGGACACCGCATAAGATAGGAGAAGTACTCCAGATATAACAGCATATACTGCAGCATAAATACTGGAGGCTGAGACAGGAGGGGTCAGGAGACACTGTGGCCCCATCCGATGATACCCCCGGACATTGCCAAACAAGCAGGATATAACCCCACCCACTTTGCCAAAGCACAGCCCCCACACCACTAGAGGGATATCTTCAACCACCAATTTACCATCCTGAGACAAGGCCGAGTATAGCCCACAAAGATCTCCGCCATGGCACAACCCAAGGGGGGGCGCCAACCCAGACAGGAAGATCACGTCAGTGACTCAACCCACTCAAGTGACGCACCCCTCCTAGGGACAGCATGGAAGAGCACCAGTAAGCCAGTGACTCAGCCCCTGTAATAGGGTTAGAGGCAGAGAATCCCAGTGGAGAGAGGGGAACCGGCCAGGCAGAGACAGCAAGGGCGGTTCGTTGCTCCAGAGCCTTTCCGTTCACCTTCACACTCCTGGGCCAGACTACACTCAATCATATGACCCACTGAATAGATGAGTCTTCAGTAAAGAAGTCTGCGTCTCTCACATGGGTAGGCAGACCATTCCATAAAAATGGAGCTCTATAGGAGAAAGCCCTGCCTCCAGCTGCTTAGAAATTCTAGGGACAATTAGGAGGCCTGCGTCTTGTGACCGTAGCGTACGTGTAGGTATGTACGGCAGGACCAAATCGGAAAGATGGGTAGGAGCAAGCCCATGTAATGCTTTGTAGGTTAGCAGTAAAACCTTGAAATCAGCCCGTGCCTTAACAGGAAGCCAGTGTAGGGAGGCTAGAATTGGAGTAATATGATCAAATATTTTGGTTCTAGTCACGATTCTAGCAGCTGTATTTAGCACTAACTGAAGTTTATTTAGTGCTTTATCCGGGTAGCCAGAAAGTAGAGCATTGCAGTAGTCTAACCTAAAAGTAACAAAAGCATGGATTAATTTTTCTGCATCCTTTTTGGACAGAAAGTTTCTGATTTTTGCAATGTTACGTAGATGGAAAAAAGCTGTCCTTGAAACAGTCTTGATATGTTCGTCAAAAGAGAGATCAGGGTCCAAAGTAACGCCGAGGTCCTTCACAGTTTTACTTGAGACGACTGTACAACCATCAAGATTAATTGTCAGATTCAACAGAAGATCTCTTTGTTTCTTGGGACCTAGAACAAGAATCTCTGTTTTGTCCGAGTTTAAAAGTAGAAAGTTTGCAGCCATCCACTTCCTTATGTCTGAAACACAGGCTTCGAGCGAGGGCAATTTTGGGGCTTCACCATGTTTCATTGAAATGTACAGCTGTGTGTCGTCCGCATAGCAGTGAAGTTAACATTATGTTTTCGAATGACATCCCCAAGAGGTCAAATATATAGTGAAAACAATAGTGGTCCTAAAACAGAACCTTGAGGAATACCGAAATTTACAGTTGATTTGTCAGAGGACAAACCATTCACAGAGACAAACTGATATCTTTCCAACAGATAAGATCTAAACCAGGTACAGAACTTGTCCGTGTAGACCAATTTGGGTTTCCAATCTCTCCAAAAGAATGTGGTGATCGATGGTATGAAAAACAGCACTAAGGTCTAGGAGCACGAGGACAGATGCAGAGCCTCGGTCTGACGCCATCAAAAGGTCATTTACCACCTTCACAAGTGCAGTCTCAGTGCTATGATGGGGTCTAAAACCAGACTGAAGCATTTCGTATACATTGTTTGTCTTCAGGAAGGCAGTGAGTTGCTGCACATCTTTTTTTAAATATTTTGAGAGGAATGGAAGATTCGATATCGGCCGATAGTTTTTTATATTTTCTGGGTCAAGGTTTGGCTTTTTCAAGAGAGGCTTTATTACTGCCACTTTTAGTGAGTTTGGTACACATCCGGTGGATAGAGAGCCGTTTATTATGTTCAACATAGGAGGGCAAAGCACAGGAAGCAGCTCTTTCAGTAGTTTAGTTGGAATAGGGTCCAGTATGCAGCTTGAAGGTTTAGAGGCCATGATTATTTTCATCATTGTGTCAAGAGATATAGTACTAAAACACTTGAGTGTCCCTCTTAATCCTAGGTCCTGGCAGAGTTGGGCAGTCTCAGGACAACTGAGCTTTGGAGGAATACGCAGATTTAAAGAGGAGTCCGTAATTTGCTTTCTAATGACCATGATCTTTCCTTAAATAAGTTAATGAATTTATTACTGCTAAAGTGAAAGCCATCCTCTCTTGGAGAATGCTGTTTTTAGTTTGCTTTGCGACAGTATCAAAAATAAATTTCGGATTGTTCTTATTTCCCTCAATTAAGTTGGAAAAATAGGATGATCGAGCAGCAGTGATGGCTCTTGGTTAAGTGATGTGCAAGGTTAAATTGAGTTCCTCAGTTATGTGGTTAACTGATTTTTGTCCTCTGACATCTTGGGAAGGCAGAGGGAGTCTGGAAGGGCATCAAGGAATCTTTGGGTGGTATAAGAATTTATAGCACAACCTTTGATGCTCCTTGCTTGGGGTCTGAGCAGATTATTTGTTGAGATTGCAAACATAATAAAATGGTGGTCCGATAGTCCATTAAGATCCACAACATTTATTCCATGGGACAAAACTAGGTCCAGAGTATGACTGTGACAGTGAGTAGGTCCAGAGACATGTTGGACAAAAAGTATTTTGGAGTCGGTCTGTGGAGTTTTCCATGTGAATATTAAAATCACCAAAAATTAGAATATTATCTGCTATGACTACAAGGTCCGATAGGAATTCAGGGAACTCAGTGAGGAACGCTGTATATGGCCCAGGAGGCCTGTAAACAGTAGCTATACTGAAATTGACACTTCTGCCTTTGCGGCATTCAAAGGGGATATGGTCACTAGTGTAACCAGGAGGTGAGGCCTCATTTAACACAGTAAATTCATCAGGCTTAAGCCATGTTTCAGTCAGGCCAATCACATCAAGATTATGAACAGTGATTAGTTCATTGACTATAACTGCCTGTGAGGTATCACAATCTATTTCAATAATGGAAGGAATGGAGGAGGTCTTTATTCTAGTGAGATTGCTAAGTGAGATCGCCATGTTTTGCCCAACCTAGGTCGAGGCACAGATACGGTCTCAATGGGGATAGCTGAGCTGACTACACTGACTGTGCTAGTGGCAGACTCCACTATGCTGGCAGGCTGGCTCACAACTTGCTGCCTGGCCTGCACCCTATTTAATTGTGGAGCTAGAGGAGTTAGAGCCCCGTCTATGTTGGTATATAAGATGAGAGCACCCCTCCAGATTGGATGGAGTCTGTCACTCCTCAACAGGCCAGGCTTGGTCCTGTTTGTGGGTGAGTTCCAATTATCTACAAATTCTATCTTTTGGGAACCCGAGGTAAAGACAGTTTCAGGTTGGATATTCGACGGATATTCGCCTGTAGTTTTCCTTACGTCCACCAACAGCAGTTCGGGACAGTCAACATAGTGACAAATCACATTTTTCACATTTCAATAGCTCTTTAACCATTACTCCAAACACTTTCAAATCTGGTTGTAGCTAACCCAATGGCATAGACACACATTACACACCCTTTAGTTTGTCCATTTTTAATTTTTTTTTTTATCTCACATGGTTTTACATGAATTTTTCAAAATGTAGAATTTCAATAGCTCCTTGGTCATGTGACCTAATGTCCGCTGACTATCCTTCTATATTGCACACTCTTGTTTGTGTACTGTAAAATCATGCGGTGTCACGTACATTTTTCATAGTTTCAAATTTGCAATAGCTCCTTGGTCATGTCAATTACACACCTTAGAAGCATATAGTGGATATACACCCATATTGCATAACCTTTGTCAAGTATCTTCTATATTGTTGTACATTATTATTAGTTTGACAATTAGGGGGTTCAGTCCAGTGTTTTTTACCCATTTCTTTAAAATGTATCTACAATAATTGCTCGTTCTAAGTACTTATTTTCCCTGTTTTTTTATTTTTCCACAGTATTTAACAGGAGAGAGACAGATAATATCTCCTTTCATCGTTAATATCAACCATAAAGGAAAAGGGCAAAGTACGAGAGTCATGTTATTAACTGTCCAAAGCAGGGATGGAGAGGGAGCTAGTGAGGTAGGCTGCAGTGGGGTTGCTGGTCAATACATACACTGAACAGGGATGGAGAGGGAGCTAGTGAGGTAGGCTGCAGTGGGGTTGCTGGTCAATACATACACTGAACAGGGATGGAGAACAGGGATGGAGAGGGAGCTAGTGAGGTAGGTGGGGTTGCTGGTCAATACATACACTGAACAGGGATGGAGGGGAGCTTGGCTGGTCAATACATACACTGAACAGGGATGGAGAGGGCATACACTGAACAGGGATGGAGAGGGAGCTAGTGAGGTAGGCTGCAGTGGGGTTGCTGGTCAATACATACACTGAACATGTAACCACAGTAATGGTGGCCAGTAAATCAATGAATACAAATATAATATTGACAAATTAAACAAATTGTAGACCTTTAATCTCTTCCAACATGTCAACAGACACTTAACTTCAAATAAGTATGAAACATTTCACCATGTTTACATTCTCTTTATCCCTGGTTGATGTACATGTCAGAGCCTCTTCAGTGTGGATGGGGTATAGCATACATTTTCAACAACAAAGACTGCACTTCTAGTTTGTTCTTTACTCTGTTGAACCATTTTGTCTTCATTCCTAGTTACAGCACATGGAACCTCAGTTGGCATGCCAAACATTCAATCAAAACAAAACCGAGTGTAACACGTTATAAATAATATCAAATATCAATGCAGTATGATGAATTAGCCATCCATTGAGTTATATCATAAATTGTCTTACATGCTGTCACTGTTGTCAAAAGATTATAAACATGTTAAATAAAGTGACTAACCCAGTCAGTCTTTGGGCCACATCCAGGTTCTTTATCAGTGTCACACATGAAGCAGTTGTTGGCTTTGTTGAACTCTGAAATCATAGGCGTGAACTGAACATACGGCTGTCCCACACAACTACTCAAAAATAAAGAATTTACATTTACTTTGAATTAAATGTCATTACCAGACATGTTTAGTATATCCTCAGCCATTTCTTTTCTCAGTTGCTCCATGTGTTTTTGAAGGTTCTATATCAATTTGGGAGGGGATGTAGGGGAAGTTCTGTGCAACTTCCTTGGCCATCTACACCAAAAAAATAACATAGAGTTTCTTTACCTAATTGTCACATAACAGCTAACCATTAATTATTGAAAATATAACTATCAAACCTGCATTATAAAGACCCCACAGCTGAAGGTGTCCTGCTGCATGATGTGAGTTATTTCCCCTCCTTTCCACTTTATGTCCACACAGTCGTCTTTTTCCATGGCAGGATCTTCTCATTTTGAAGTATTCTCTTTTTTATGTAAAAATAATGGAATTATGATTAGTTATAGGAAGATGAATACACAGGCCAAATGTGTATGCAGTTTTCCTTATCACCATAATCTAGTAGTAATTTATTAGTAGAGGTCATTTCCTTTATGCCCCATTCTACACACAGCCTAAATTATAGGCACTGAACCATTTACAGGACAATAAAAGTAGCATATAGGTTCCAACCCTATCACATAGTGAATAAATGTACAGTCATGGCCAAAAGTTTTGAGAATGACACAAATATTAATTTTCAAAAAAACCGGTGCCTCAGTTTGTATGATGGCAATTTGCATATACCCCAGAATGTTATGAAGAGTGATCAGATGAATTGCAATTAATTGCAAAGTCCCTCTTTGCCATGCAAATGAACTGAATCCCCCAAAAACATTTCCACTGCATTTCAGCCCTGCCACAAAACAAACCGGCTGCCATCATGTCAGTGATTCTCTCGTTAACACAGGTGTGAGTGTTGACGAGGACAAGGCAGGAGATCACTCTGTCATGCTGATTGAGTTCGAATAACAGACTGGAAGCTTCAAAAGGAGAGTGGTGATGGAATCAGTGTTCTTCCTCTGTCAATCATGGTTACTTGCAAGGAAACACGTGCCATCATCATTGCTTTGCACAAAAAGGATATTAGATATTGCTGCCAGTAAGGATATTGCTTTGCACAAAAAGGATATAGGATATTGCTGCCAGTAAGATTGCACATTAAACAACCATTTACCAGATCATCAAGAACTTCAAGGAGAGTGGTTCAATTGTTGTGAAGAAGGCTTCAGGGCGCCCAAGAAAGTCCAGCAAGCGCCAGGACCGTCTCCTAAAGTTGATTCAGCTGTGGGATCGGGGCACCACCTGTACAGAGCTTGCTCAGGAATGGCAGCAGGCAGGTGTGAGTGCATCTGCACGCACAGTGAGGCGAAGACTTTTGGAGGATGGCCTGGTGTCAAGAAGGGCAGCAAAGAAGCCACTTCTCTCCAGGAAAAACATCAGGGACAGACTGATATTCTGCAAAAGGTACAGGGATTGGACTGCTGAGGACCGGGGTAATGTCATTTTCTCTGAATCCCCTTTCCGATTGTTTGGATCATCCGGAAAAAAGCTTGTCTGGAGAAGACAAGGTGAGTGCTACCATCAGTCCTGTGTCATGCCAACAGTAAAGCATCCTGAGACCATTCATGTGTGGGGTTGCTTCTCAGCCAAGGGAGTGGGCTCACTCACAATTTTGCCTAATAACACAGCCATGAATAAAGAATGGTACCAACACATCCTCCGAGAGCAACTTCTACCAACCATCCAAGAACAGTTTGGTGATGAACAATGTCTTTTCCAGCATGATGGAGCACCTTGCCATAAGGCAAAAGTGATAACTAAGTGGCTCGGAGAACAAAACATCAATATTTTGGGTCCATGGCCAAGAAACTCCCCAGACCTTAATCCCATTGAGAATTTGTGGTCAATCCTCAAGAGGCTGGTGGACAAACAAAACCCACAAATTCTGACAAACTCCAAGCATTGATTATGCAAGAATGGGCTGCCATCAGTGGCCCAGAAGTTAATTGACAGCATGCTAGGGCGGATTGCAGAGGTCTTGAAAAAGAAGGGTCAACACTGCAAATATTGACTCTTTGCATCAACTTCATGTAATTGTCAATAAAAGCCTTTGACACTTATGAAATGCTTGTAACTATACTTCAGTATTGTCAGGACCCGGTTACGAACCTGGGTCTCCGGAGTGAGACACAGTCACTTAACCAACTGAGCCACGAATAGTCAGCAGAACCCAGAAGATGAGGCAGACACAGCAGTACTTAAGACGGTGTATTTAATAAAGTAAAAAGGAGAAGTCCTTCAATACAAAAATGGCAAATACAAAAGGTGGTAGGAATAGCACAAAAAAGCCTCAAGAGATACTCAAAAACAAAAACAGAATTCCACAAGAGCATCCACCGGAATCGACAAGAATACACAGAACACTAGGGCTGGGTGCTAACATACAAACACAGAGCACAGAACTGAGGGAAACTAAGGGTTTAAATACAATCAGGGAAAACGAGGCACAGGTGCAAATAATAATGGGGAACAAGGGAAAAAACATAAGGTCAAAAAGCACAATGGGGGCATCTAGTGACCAAAACCCGGAACAACCCTGGCCAAATCCTGACAAGTATTCCATAGTAACATCTGACAAAAATATCTAAAGACACTGAAGCAGCAAACTTTGTGGAAATTAACATTTGTGTCATTCTCAAAACGTTTGGCGACGACTGTAGAGTGTTTGTAGACTTTAAGAAAAACATATTAAGTGACAGTTTCATCAGTACGTGCTTAAAGAAAGTCATATCACAAATATCACAGTGCCCACCAAATCTATGACAATCGAGAACGAATTGTAAACACCAAAGTGTGTCTGTCAAAATAATATCTGAAAATGTCAGCTGTTGAACATAATACCTCTATTTGCAATAGCAATTTATGATATATGTTGAGGAGTTGAGGAATATTCCATGTACCAACACTATATGTAGGACGGACATAAGACGTTCCCAAATACAGTATTTTTATTTCACCTTTATTCAACCAGGTAAGCCAGTTGAGAACAAGTTCTCATTTACAACTGTGGCCAAGATAAAGCAAAGCAGTGTGACACACACAACAACACAGAGTTACACATGGAATAAACAAATGTACAGTCAATAACACAAATTTAAAAGTCTATATACAGTGTGTGCAAATTAAGTAAGATTAGGGAGGCAATAAATAGGCCGTAGTGGTGAAATAATTACAATTTCAGATTCGGGGTTGTACCTGGTAGGTTCCATGATAATTTTGGTGAGATTGAAGGCATCTAGCTTAGATTGTATATATAAAGGCATTTTTCAGCTATGATTTTACCACTCAGAATCCAGAATGGATATGACAATGGTGCCAGCACAGGATGTAATGCACTCTTACAACAATCTACTTTTTGTTCTTCTTGACTTGTTATCTGGTAAACTGCTACTATGTGTCAAGAAAAGAGCCCCAATTAGGGGTTAATGTACTCCAGTAAAAAAGGTCTGGTTTAGATTAAAAACTATTGCCCTGTGTCCCCGTTCATAGGGAAATGAGAGACTAGTCAGTGGTAGATCAGAGACTAGTCAGTTGGCACCTTTATTGGCCCAAACATCTATAGACCCACAAGGTTGAGGTTACTCAAGGACAGTAATTAGTAATATATTTTTTTGCATTGATGCATTTTGTCTTCTAACTGTCCAATAATAGGATCCAAAGTGTTAGGAAATATTTGTTCTCATAAATACAAAGGAGGATGTCTCTCCTCATACCACTTTAGTCAGACTGCCAGACTGTGCACCACAGAGCCAATCAGGAGAGAATACATACATGTCAACGGTGCCAATTGAAAGTCAAGGGGCGTGTCTGTGCCTTTTGGATTACTCTCTCTTTACAGAGAATCCCTGTGGTTGAAGTCTGCTCTGTGCATGTCTGAAAGTGACAGAGCGAGCAGCCAATAGAGTTTTTCACAGTATGTCATAAAAAAGTATTACACTTATGAATGTATGTCAAATGCTAATATGTATTAGATCCAGTACAATGGAATAACTAAGACCTGATTTTGAATGCAGCATGTTCCGATTCCTCCTTTTCTTTCTGTCCAGCAGGGTCAACCAAAAACACTTGGCCTGATGGTTCATGCAGATACTGGGGAAGCAATATAGAAATGTATTGATGCCTTAAATGATTTTACTATTAAATGGCCCATATCACAACCCTCATACCTCTTCACAAAAATGTACCTAAATCAAGGAATTTATTTTCCCAATTAGAAATAGTAGGCCATGCATCAAATAACAATTTTCATCAGAAAAACGAACCCTCAAATGCAATATTGCATTTTGTAAGTTGTCTGCAGGTGGCTTGTTGTGAATGCACTCAAATATCAAGTCATTATCAGGTTATGGAAACTGTGTTCTAATACTCAACGTAGAAGGATTTGTCTTAATGTACAGTATATGAAAGTGATGCTATAAAAAGGATTCTTTCACGTTATCAAGCTCACTGTGACTGACAAATCACTGCCTATTACTGTGATTAAAACGAGCATATGAAACAGTGTTTTTCATGAGGCCTCTACCTGTGCTCCTTCCTTTAAGCACTTCTGTTTGAACACCTCTCCTGTCCTTGATCCATTCCAGCCATTTGCAGATCTTTTCAGTGTCCATGTGAAAGAAAGGAGCTATTGAAATTCTACATTTTGAAAAATTAAAAACCATGTGAGAAGAAAATGTACAAACTAAAGGGTGTTCAATATAGAAGGGTTGTCAGTGGACATTCTGAACCTTGTTTGAAGTCACCAGGTCACATGACCAAGGAGCTATTGACATTAAACATATTGAAAAATGAATGTAAACCATGTGAGATGAAAATGGACAAACTAAAGGGTGTGCAATGTGTAGGCCCACTGAGTGGACATTCTGAAC
Source organism: Oncorhynchus masou masou (assembly GCF_036934945.1). Lineage (NCBI taxonomy): Eukaryota > Metazoa > Chordata > Actinopteri > Salmoniformes > Salmonidae > Oncorhynchus > Oncorhynchus masou. The sequence continues at coordinate 7,018,452 of NC_088226.1, forward strand.
CTTGTTTGAAGTCACCAGGTCACATGACCAAGGAGCTATTGAAATTTTACATATTGAAAAATTCATGTAAAAACGTGTGAGATGAAAATGGACAAATTAAAGGGTGTGCAATATGGAAGGGTTGTCAGTGGACATTCTGAACCTTGTTTGAAGTAAGTATGTCACATGACCAAGGAGCTATTGAAATTTGAATGTTAAAAAAAAGGTTGTACTTTTCACGGCCCCTAACTAATTCAACTAGGAATACAAGACGCTGCTCACATTTACACATTAGCTTTGGAAAGCAAATTAACGTCTAAATCGTGAAAATAAGATCTGTGCAATGTTGTGCTCAATTTTTCCAACATCATGACACTTATTTGGAGTCTGTGGCTCAAAAGTGGTTTGAAAGCGCGAATATCCGTTGAATATCGAACTTGAAACTGTCTTTACCTCGGTGACCGAGCGAGGACATTTATACTAACGTTACTATCTGTACTTACTGGTGGCACAGACGCTGTTTCATCCTTTCCTACACTGAAATTACCCTTGCCTAACGATTGCGTCTGAAGCTGAGCTTGTAACACAGCTAACCTCGCCGTAAGGCGATCGTTCTCCTGTATATTATGAGTACAACGACTTCAATTAGAAGTAATCATGTTAATGTTACTACTTAGCTTCGGCTGTTGGAAGTCCCGACGAACCATGTGCAGATAAAGCGTCCGGAGTGAAAAAGTTGAATTAAAAAAAAAAGTTGAGTGAGGGAAAAACTAAAAATATATACAGTAATTAAAAAGTAAAAAGCGTAAAGTTGTCAGGTAGCAAAGTAAGGCGGGCAACAGAATGACAGGGTTAACGTGCAATGTATGTAGTATGTTGAGCGTGTACAGTATCTATTTTGTACACAGCAGTACTGTGTTTATAAAACACTTTTCCCGACAGGGACATTCAACTTCATCCTATTAATCCTATCCTATCATGCTCCCATGAAGGAACTGTGAATACAGGGACTTTGTACTAGTATTCAGTAGGCAATTGAACTGTAGGCTATTAGTAACAATGTGAACTTTTATAAAAGGATGTCAGCCCACAGTTATCAATAACACCATTTTGCAGTTCTGTTTCAAGTGGTAACAATTTGTATTTCGTTTTCTTTGGTGATAATCAGATTTGACAGATTTCCACTTCAGTTCAATGTGTTAAAACAGGTTTATTTGTAGATATGTGATATTCTGTGATTCTGTCATCGGTCCGTCCAGTCAGTGATCTGAGAGGCAGGGAAATCACACCTTGTCGTAATGCAATCTATGTCTATACTGGAACCTGTGTGATGACTGTGATCATTGAGAAAGTTGTGACATATTGATGTATTATTGTGTGCTATCTTTGAATGGGATTTTGACGTCAACTAATATGTTGTCCTTAGTCATTTTGTAATATTGAATATGTGCAGCCTGTCTATTACCATGTAATGTCTGTAATCACCAAGGAAACCACTGTTGTTATCTTTGGGAAAATAATAATGTTTTGATGCACCATACAGTGTTGAATGACTGCAATTGATCCAAAGGGATTTCTAGTTGTCACAATAAAGAATTAAAGCATGAGACGTAAGAAAAAGCAATGCAATACAGTAGCAGCAGAACTGTCTGTGCAAGAGTGCATTTTGTGTATTTGTGAAGAGCTCTTATTCTCAGAGAAGGGGAAGCACATATAAAAGAGGAAAAAGCATTCTGTCCAAACAAAGCAATATTTTACCTGATGGCTGCTGTAGAAGAGAGGCAGGTTATCTGCTGGTAATCTTGGAAAAGAGCAAAGTTATAACTGGGCTGGAAATGAACCATTTGTAGGGTAGTAATGGCTTGCTTTAGAAGGAGGAAAATGCAATATTGAACTCTGCCGCTCTCAAACCCAGACACCCATACATTACTATTGTTATTACATTCCCAGGAAAATTGGATTCCCTTCCAACATTGTCCAGAAATAAAGTACCTGAATTGGTGTTCAATCAAATATATTTGTACTAATTTGACAATAATGTGCACTTGTGTGTATGTGTGAGGAGTAAAATGGAGGAAAAACAAATCAAAATACGAAGGGAATCCAATTTTTGACCTCGCTTTACCAACTCATTAGTGGTATTAAAATTGATCCTGGTTCACTTCTCATTTAAGGAACCACAACACTGCACCAGGGTACAAATGTATTAATAATGAACATCAAGTATTTAATTTCACTCAGTAATTCAAAATGGCCATTACCAAAGGAAAAACCCAGATGAAAGCAATATCTTACTGCAATGCACACAAGTGCTTTTGGAATTAAGAGCTGTCCTAGTATAGGCTGCAGAAATAGTGATAACAACTGGGGGTTTCTCATATAAGTTCAGCACTCTATATAAAGGGAAAGGAGGATACCTAGTCAGCTGTACAACGGAATGCCTTCAACTGAAACGTGTCTTCCACATTTAACTCAACCCCTCTGAATCAGAGAGGTGTGGGGGGGCTGCCTTAATCGACATCCACGTCTTCGGTGTCCGGGGAACAGTGGGTTAACTGCCAGGTGCACCGGTTTGAGTATGTCAAGAACTGCAACCCTGCTGTGTTTTTCACACAACATTTTCCTGTGTGTATCAAGAATGGTTCAACACCCAAGGACATCGAGCCAACTTGACACAACTGTGGGAAGCATTGGAGTTAACATGGGCCAGCATCCCTGCGGAACGCTTTCAACACGTTGTAGAGTCATTCATTAATTACTGCCTCAATCAAAACACAATAAAAATGACACATCTGAGTTGACTGAGCAGTTACATCCATTCACAAAAGAGAAGGAATGTGCATAGTCCTCCAGGCATATAGATAACTTCTGGTTGGAGTGCTTATTAACAGATAGGCCGGACTAGCTGGCTGGATTGGTAAAAGCTGCATGCATTATAGGACCATTATTGTCTCTAACCAATCCAGTCAGATGTGAGGTAGCTATTTAAGGTATATATGGCGTCAATGTAAATGACTGGAAATGTAAATGATTACTCTAATGGAAAAATGTAAATGAAGGCTGTCCACCCAGCTCTGTGTGATTTTTAATTACAGTATGTTTTTAATTAAGTGGTGCCGACCTTTTTAATACTTATGACTAAAAGAGCCACATTTGTTCCTCACAACATGCAGATTATAATGGTCATCGTGATTTGAAGAAAAAGGATATAAGGCCTTGGTCACCAAAAAGTATTACCTGATTTATGGACATTGCATGCTGTAGGTGGGTATTATTAACTGCTTTGTGGACATTGAATAATGTTGTAGTTGGGTATTATTAACTGCTTCATGGACGTTGAATGCTATAGGTGGCTATTACCTGCTTTATGAACGTTGAATGCTGTAGTTGGGTATTATTAACTGCTTTATGGACGTTGAATGGTATAGGTGGGTATTATTACCTGCTTTATGGACGTTGCATACTGTAGGTGGGTATTATTAACTGCTTTATGGACGTTGCATACTGTAGGTGGGTATTATTACCTGCTTTATGGACGTTGAATGGTATAGGTGGCTATTACCTGCTTTATGGACGTTGAACGCTGTAGTTGGGTATTATTAACTGCTTTATGGACGTTGAATGGTATAGGTGGGTATTATTACCTGCTTTATGGACGTTGAATGCTGTAGTTGGGTATTATTAACTGCTTTATGGACGTTGAATGGTATAGGTGGGTATTATTACCTGCTTTATGGACGTTGCATACTGTAGGTGGGTATTATTACCTGCTTTATGGACGTTGCATACTGTAGGTGGGTATTAATACCTGCTTTATGGACGTTGCATACTGTTGTTGGGTATTATTACCTGCTTTATGGACGTTGCATACTGTAGGTGGGTATTATTACCTGCTTTATGGACGTTACATGCTGTAGGTGGGTATTATTACCTGCTTTATGGACGTTGCATGCTGTAGGTGGGTATTATTAACTGCTTTATGGACGTTGAATGGTATAGGTGGGAATGGTATTTACCTGCTTTATGGACGTTGAATGCTGTAGGTGGGTATTATTAACTGCTTTATGGACGTTGCATACTGTAGGTGGGTATTATTACCTGCTTTATGGACGTTGAATGGTATAGGTGGCTATTACCTGCTTTATGGACGTTGAATGCTGTAGTTGGGTATTATTAACTGCTTTATGGACGTTGAATGGTATAGGTGGGTATTATTACCTGCTTTATGGACGTTGAATGCTGTAGTTGGGTATTATTAACTGCTTTATGGACGTTGAATGGTATAGGTGGGTATTATTACCTGCTTTATGGACGTTGCATACTGTAGGTGGGTATTATTACCTGCTTTATGGACGTTGCATACTGTAGGTGGGTATTAATACCTGCTTTATGGACGTTGCATACTGTAGGTGGGTATTATTACCTGCTTTATGGACGTTGCATACTGTAGGTGGGTATTAATACCTGCTTTATGGACGTTGCATACTGTTGTTGGGTATTATTACCTGCTTTATGGACGTTGCATACTGTAGGTGGGTATTATTACCTGCTTTATGGACGTTGCATGCTGTAGGTGGGTATTATTACCTGCTTTATGGACGTTGAATGCTGTAGTTGGGTATTATTAACTGCTTTATGGACGTTGAATGGTATAGGTGGGTATTATTACCTGCTTTATGGACGTTGCATGCTGTAGGTGGGTATTATTACCTGCTTTATGGACGTTGAATGCTGTAGTTGGGTATTATTAACTGCTTTATGGACGTTGAATGGTATAGGTGGGTATTATTACCTGCTTTATGGACGTTGCATACTGTAGGTGTCAGGATTTGGCCAGGGTTGTTCCGGGTTTTGGTCACTAGATGCCCCCATTGTGCTTTTTGACCTTATGTTTTTTCCCTTGTTCCCCATTATTATTTGCACCTGTACCTCGTTTCCCCTGATTGTATTTAAACCCTTAGTTTCCCTCAGTTCTGTGCTCTGTGTTTGTATGTTAGCACCCAGCCCTAGTGGTCTGTGTTTTCCTGTCGATTCCGGTGGATGCTCTTGTGGAATTCTGTTTTTGTTTTTGAGTGTCTCTTGAGGCTTTTTTTGTGCTATTCCTACCACCTTTTGGATTTGCCATTTTTGTATTTAAGGACTTCTCCTTTTTACTTTATTAAATACACCGTCTTAAGTACTGCTGTGTCTGCCTCATCTTCTGGGTTCTGCTGACTATTCGTGGCTCAGTTGGTTAAGTGACTGTTTCTCACTCCGGAGACCCAGGTTCGTAACCGGGTCCTGACAGTAGGTGGGTATTATTACCTGCTTTATGGACGTTGCATGCTGTAGGTGGGTATTATTACCTGCTTTATGGACGTTGCATACTGTAGGTGGGTATTATTACCTGCTTTATGGACGTTGCATGCTGTAGGTGGGTATTATTACCTGTTTTATGGACGTTGCATGCTGTAGGTGGGTATTATTACCTGCTTTATGAACGTTGAATGCTGTAGTTGGGTATTATTAACTGCTTTATGGACATTGAATGGTATAGGTGGGTATTATTACCTGCTTTATGGACGTTGCATACTGTAGGTGGGTAGTATTACCTGCTTTATGGACGTTGCATGCTGTAGGTGGGTATTATTACCTGCTTTATGGACGTTACATGCTGTAGGTGGGTATTATTACCTGCTTTATGGACGTTGCATACTGTAGGTGGGTATTATTACCTGCTTTATGGACGTTGCATGCTGTAGGTGGGTATTATTACCTGCTTTATGGACAATGCATGCTGTAGGTGGGTATTATTACCTGCTTTATGGACGTTGCATGCTGTAGGTGGGTATTATTACCTGCTTTATGGACGTTGCATGCTGTAGGTGGGTATTATTACCTGCTTTATGGACGTTGCATACTGTAGGTGGGTATTATTACCTGCTTTATGGACGTTGCATGCTGTAGGTGGGTATTATTACCTGCTTTATGGACGTTGCATGCTGTAGGTGGGTATTATTACCTGCTTTATGGACGTTGCATGCTGTATGTGGGTATTATTACCTGCTTTATGGACGTTGCATGCTGTAGGTGGGTATTATTACTTGCTTTATGGACGTTGCATGCTGTAGGTGGGTATTATTACCTGCTTTATGGACGTTGCATGCTGTAGGTGGGTATTATTACCTGCTTTATGGACGTTGCATGCTATAGGTGGGTATTATTACCTGCTTTATGGACGTTGCATACTGTAGGTGGGTATTATTACCTGCTTTATGGACGTTGCATGCTGTAGGTGGGTATTATTACCTGCTTTATGGACGTTGCATACTGTAGGTGGGTATTATTACCTGCTTTATGGACGTTGCATGCTGTAGGTGGGTATTATTACCTGCTTTATGGATGTTGCATACTGTAGGTGGGTATTATTACCTGCTTTATGGACGTTGCATGCTGTAGGTGGGTATTATTCAGTTACATTGGGTAGATAATTTATGGTGCAATAAGACTTTCTACACAAAAGCACATAGGCTATGTAACATGTTTCTGGAATCCTTTCAAACCAACTCTTCAGGCTCCATTATCATGGACTTGGGCTACAGTCGGCTGAACAATGCCTAGAAAGATTAACATGTCCACCCCAAACCAAGCAATGTTCAGCTTACTCCCTGCGTCACAAAGTGTTGAGTAATAGCCTTTTATTATACCCTATTTCAACACTCACTCACTCACTCACTCACTCACTCACTCACTCACTCACTCACTCCTTCACACAGTGTCAGAGGCCAGACAATATGCAGAGCCCACTCTATCCTGTATCAACAAAAAGGATTGAGTATGTGTGGTTTACGCTGGACTTGTCTTCTATTTTTGGGTTGTTCTCAGTTAATTGTTCAATAGATACATTGTATAACTACCCCCATTACATTTCATCTTTCATTATCATTGCTAATTGGATTTCAGAAAAACCTGCAATGAGTCACAAACAGAAACAATGTTAAACATAGTAAACATTCTTACATTTTGTTTTGGGTAACACTGTCTATGAGATACCTGTTTTGTAATGAATGATGCACTCTAGGTAATAATAGCTGGGGTGGTTTGATAATAGTGAAATTGAAGATCTAATTAACTATCTGATGTCCAACTATACATCTGATGTCCAACACAGACAGGCTTGGTAAGTGATGCAATTTACTTGTTATACATTCAGTACATGAGGTGGAACTGCACATTTCAATCCAGTGCTGCCAAGCCAAACGTTTTCCATTATTCTTTTTTTGTTGGTGTGCCTCCAGATTACATTTTTCTCAATATTAGGAAGGTGTTCCTAATGTTTTGTACTCAGTGTATATTATCTAGTTATTTTCACTCATTAATTACTGCCTCAATCAAAACACAATAAAATGCAACTTTTTGACTCTTATGAGCTGAGTAGTTAAATAACGTCACAAAACAGAAGGAATGTGCTTAGTCCTCCAGGCATATTGATAACTTCTGGTTGGAGTGCTTATTAACTGATAGGCCGGACTAGTCAAATGCTTTAATTAAAAACATCCTCGTTGTGGTTTGAAATGTCCGTTATTTTGAAAAGGGTGATAAAAGCACAAGCATGATGTAGAATGTTTCACCTGACATTTCATTGCACTAGGGATAACAAGGAGAGTCTGTATTAAAAATAAACAGAGAGGACCACACATTCAAACATGTGAGATAAATACATGTTTACTGATTAGATTTAGACATGTATAGCTGGTCTAAACTTAGCCTTTGTCAATCCATACAAACACTTCATAAACACACAATGTTTTTTGAACATACTGTATAGTAAGGCCTGAATTCCAGTCCCCCCATCCTTTATGCTCAAAACCATTCATGTTTTGTTCCAATTGTCTGAAATTGAAGATCCAATTCACTATCTGATGTCCAACACAGACAGGCATGCTGAGTGATGCAATTTGCATGTTATATAAATGGGGCGGAACTGCACATTTCAATCCAGTGCTGCCAAGCTTTTTTATTTTTGATCATTTTCTTGTGTGCCTCAAGATCTCAGATTTCTGCCATGGAATATATGAAGCATAACCAGTAGTATCTGTACTTTATACATGTACTGTATGTCATTTATATACATGGTTGAACAGAACATTTTTATTTACAATTTCCGCTATTGTTCAGATAACAACAGTAAGCATATATCATTAAAGGTTGAAAAAGCTTGCAGGACTTTAGCTTCTCCACATGAATTCACTGCCCCCCACCCCTCCCCACACACCCCCTAACTAAAGGAGCACATGCCTGTCTGTGGGTAACAAGCTTGACATGTTATGCACGACCCGTTCAGTTTTCCACCACATCAAATTGCGGTGCTCCCTATCATTTCAATTCCAGCGATTGATTCAGCCCTTATTCACCTGAACAAAGACTCTTCAAAAAGGAATCTTCAGCCAAATTTAAATGAAAGCAAAATGATTACTGGTGTTCTGGAAATCAATTTGCAGAGTTATTTAAACTGCACTGCTGCTCCAATCAATATTAAGGCTGCTATGAAAAAAGAGATTGGATCATATTTGAGTTTTACAGTATCGTCCTAAGTGTTAGTGGCACTGCAGAATGCCATCAAGTAACCCATTACAGCTGTGTTTTCTTTCCTGGAGCAGTAATTACACCCTGCAGGCTACTGAGCGCAGCACAAAGCAAGAGGGGACTGAAGATACCAATAGCTTTTATTCTTCAAAACATAAACATCACATCAGCCAAGAGAATGGGTCATTCATAAAGCTGCTGAACACAACATACACAACACAACCCAACACATACCTGAGCCTTCAGTGTGATCAAGTATATTGGTATGACTGACTTTATGAATTTTATTAGTAGAGTCTGTACTTTACCATTACTTTAATGTTCCAACACATTAGAGATTACATGAGAAGGAAAATGTATACATTTTGTATTGTGTGATAATAGAATATGTTGAGGTCATCGGTTAAAGCTAGAATCCTTAGATGCTACATCCATTTTTGAACTTGTGTAAATGCCTCATGAGCTTAATTCAACTGTCGAACCCAAAAGTTTGTTTAAAAAAAAGTATAAGGTAACAAACACTGAAAAGCCTCAAAACATGGTTCATACTCCAATTTTGATATCATGGTGTAACGGTTTTCTGGTGAAAGAGAGGCGGACCAAAATGCAGCGTGGTTAGTTTTGTACATCTTTAATAAAGATGAAAATACAACAATCTACAAAACAAAGAAACTTGAAAAAAACGAAACAGTCCTATCTGGTGCCACAAACACAAAGACAGGAACAATCACCCACAAAACCCAACACCAAACAGGCTACCTAAATATGGTTCCCAATCAGAGACAATCACTAACACCTGCCTCTGATTGAGAACCATATCAGGCCAAACATAGAAATAGACAAACTAGACATGTAACATAGAATGCCCACTCAGATCACACCCTGACCAAGATGGCGTAGCAGTCAGACGTCGTGTCGTGTCGTGTCCCGTGTATATATTCGTCACACTGCACACTGCCCTAACCCATCTGGACAAGAGGAATACCTATGTGAGAATGCTGTTCATCGACTACAGCTCGGCATTTAACACCATGGTACCCTCCAAGCTCGTCATCAAGCTCGAGACCCTGGGTCTCGACCCCGCCCTGTGCAACTGGGTACTGGACTTCCTGACGGGCCGTCCCCAGGTGGTGAGGGTAGGCAACAACATCTCCAACCCGCTGATCCTCAACACTGGGGCCCCACAAGGGTGCGTTCTGAGCCCTCTCCTGTACTCCCTGTTCACGCACGCCTCCAACTCAATCATCAAGTTTGCGGACGACACATCAGTGGTAGGCTTGATTACCAACAACGACGAGACAGCCTACAGGGAGGAGGTGAGGGCCCTCGGAGTGTGGTGTCAGGAAAATAAATAACCTCACACTCAACGTCAACAAAACTAAGGAGATAATTGTGGACTTCAGGAAACAGCAGAGGGAACAACCCCCTATCCACATCGATGGAACAGTAGTGGAGAGGGTAGTAAGTTTTAAGTTCCTCGGCATACACATCACAGACAAACTGAATTGGTCCACTCACACAGACAGCATTGTGAAGAAGGCGCAGCAGCGCCTCTTCAACCTTAGGAGGCTGAAGAAATTCGGCTTGTCACCAAAAGCACTCACAAACTTCTACAGATGCACAATCGAGAGCATCCTGGCGGGCTGTATCACCGCCTGGTACGGCAACTGCTCCGCCCACAACCGTAATGCTCTCCAGAGGGTAGTGAGGTCTGCACAACGCATCACCGGGGGCAAACTACCTGCCCTCCAGGACACCTACACCACCCCATGTTACAGGAAGGCCATAAAGATCATCAAGGACAACAACCACCCGAGCCACTGCCTGTTCACCCCGCTATCATCCAGAAGGCGAGGTCAGTACAGGTGCATCAAAGCTGGGACCGAGAGACTGAAAAACAGCTTCTATCTCAAGGCCATCAGACTGTTAAACAGCAACCACTAACATTGAGTGGCTGCTGCCAACACACTGACTCAACTCCAGCCACTTTAATAATGGGAATTGATGGGAAATTATGTAAAATATATCACTAGCCACTTTAAACAATGCTACCTAATATAATGTTTACATACCCTACATTATTCATCTCATATGTATACGTATATACTGTACTCTATATCATGTACTGCATCCTTATGTAATACATGTATCACTAGCCACTTTAACTATGCCACTTTGTTTACATACTCATCTCATATGTATATACTGTACTCGATACCATCTACTGTATCTTGCCTATGCTGCTCTGTAACATCACTCATTAATATATCTTTATGTACATATTCTTTATCCCCTTACACTTGTGTATAAGACAGTAGTTTTGGAATGGTTAGTTAGATTACTTGTTGGTTATTACTGCATTGTCGGAACTAGAAGCACAAGCATTTCGCTACACTCGCATTAACATCTGCTAACCATGTGTATGTGACAAATAAAATTTGATTTGATTTGTTTGTTTTTTACATATTTTTCTTCGCATATCTTTTAAAACATTTTTCGAAACCTCAACATCAAAATACTCTCCTGCAACCCGCCTCACCCTATGTAGCGCATGGATCTGCTTTTTTTCTAAAGTATTTATATTTACTTCGGATCTGGAACCCCTCAACTGAAGCTAGCCAGCTAACTACCAGCTATCAGTCAGCAAACCATTGCTAGCGGTCATCAGCTAACCTTTAGCTCGGAAAGCTCTCGCCAGTTCGAGCAACGCGACTCTAACCAGAGCATAACGGACCTATTATTTTTATCCCCGGATTCGCACCGCAAACGGAACTTTTTTAATCTGGATCTTCACAACTAGCTAACCGCAACCCCGGATGACTACTCCTGGCTAGCGTTTCCACCCACTTAGCTGGAAGCTAGCCTGGCCAGAACTCCTGTGCTACCACCAAAGCATACTCCTGGGCTACAATATCCGGACCCACGACCGGTCTATCGATGTCACTGCATGAAGAGGCATAAACAGACTCAACCCCCATCGCGACGTCCCCCAAAGGCTAACTTTCTAGCCCTTGCTATCTGCTTGCTTTCTAATTCGGCCTGCTAACTGCTAGCTTGTTTAGCCCCGGTCTACTAACTGTTAGCTTGTTAGCACAGGCCTGCTAACTGTCTGAATTGCCACGTCCCCAGCCAGCCCATCCACTCACTGGACCCATATTTACTTTCAATCTCTTTTCGATTTTTAATTCGATTATACCTTCCGGTAACCTGCCTCACCCAATGTGATACGGAATCGCTATTTAAAATTTTTAGAACACATTCAAGAACCTCCAGAAGCCAACCAGCTAACTAGCTACAAGCTATTTAGTCATTGTTAGCCACTGCTAGCGGCTTTTACCTTCTGCACAGCCAGCCAGTTTTTTTAGCCTGGATAATTCCCGCCAGTCTAGCTTCCCTGTCCCATCCACCGCTGCCCCCTGGACACCGTGATCACTTGGCTACATAGCTGATGCCTGCTGGACTGTCCATTCATCACGGTACTCCATTCTGTTTGTTTATGTTTTATCTGTCGGCCGCTCTCAGGCTCTGTGTGTAGTTAATCCGACCCTCCCTGCCTAGTCAACCCCATTTTACCTGCTGTTGTTGTGCTAGCTGATTAGCTGTTGTTGTCTCACCTACTGGTTTAGCTAGCTCTCCCAATCAACACCTGTGATTACTGTATGCCTCGCTGTATGTCTCTCTCAAATGTCAATATGCCTTGTATACTGTTGTTCAGGTTAGTTATCATTGTTTTAGCTTACAATGGAGCCACTAGTTCTACTCTTCATACCCCTGATACCTCCTTTGTCCCACCTCCCACACATGCGGTGACCTCACCCATTACAACCAGCATGTCCAGAGATACAACCTCTCTTATCATCACCCAGTGCCTGGGCTTACCTCCGCTGTACCCGCACCCCACCATACCCCTGTCTGCGTATTATGCCCTGAATATATTCTACCATGCCCAGAAATCTGGTCCTTTTATTCTTTGTCCCCAACGCTCTAGCCGACCAGTTTTGATAGCCTTTAGCCGCACCCTCATACTACTCCTCCTCTGTTCCGCGGGTGATGTGGAGGTAAACCCAGGCCCTGCATGTCCCCAGGCACCCTCATTTGTTGACTTCTGTGATCGAAAAAGCCTTGGTTTCATGCATGTCAACATTAGAAGCCTCCTCACCCTGATGTCCTTGCCGTGTCTGAATCCTGGCTCAGGAAGGCCACCAAAAATTCTGAGATTTCCATACCCAACTATAACATTTTCCATCAAGATAGAACTGCCAAAGGGGGAGGAGTTGCAGTCTACTGCAGAGATTGTATGCAAAGTAATGTCATACTTTCCAGGTCCATACCCAAACAGTTCGAACTACTAATTTTAAAAATTACTCTCTCCAGAAATAAGTCTCTCACTGTTGCCGCCTGCTACCGACCCCCCCTTAGCTCCCAGCTGTGCCCTGGACACCATTTGTGAATTGATCGCCCCCCATCTAGCTTCAGAGTTTGTTCTGTTAGGTGACCTAAACTGGGATATGCTTAACACCCCGGCAGTCCTACAATCTAAGCTAGATGCCCTCAATCTCACACAAATCATCAAGGAACCCACCAGGTACAACCCTAAATCTGTAAACAAGGGCACCCTCATAGATGTCATCCTGACCAACTGGCCCTCCAAATACACCTCCGCTGTCTTCAACCAGGATCTCAGCGATCACTGCCTCATTGCCTGTATCCGCTACGGACCCGCAGTCAAACGACCACCCCTCATCACTGTCAAACGCTCCCTAAAACACTTCTGTGAGCAGGCCTTTCTAATCGACCTGGCCCGGGTATCCTGGAAGGACATTGACCTCATCCTGTCAGTTGAGGATGCCTAGTCATTCTTTAAAAGTAACTTCCTCACCATTTTAGATAAGCATGCTCAATTCAAAAAATGCAGAACTAAGAACAGATATAGCCCTTGGTTCACTCCAGACCTGACTGTCCTCGACCAGCACAAAAACTTCCTGTGGCGGACTGCAATAGCATCGAATAGTCCCCGCGATATGCAACTGTTCAGGGAAGTCAGGAACCAATACACGCAGTCAGTCAGGAAAGCAAAGGCCAGCTTCTTCAGGCAGAAATTTGCATCCTGTAGCTCTAACTCCAAAAGGTTTTGGGACAGTGTGAAGTCCATGGAGAACAAGAGCACCTCCTCCCAGCTGCCCACTGCACTGAGGCTAGGTAACACGGTCACCACCGATAAATCCATGATTATCGAAAACTTCAACAAGCATTTCTCAACGGCTGGCCATGCCTTCCTCCTGGCTACTCCAACCTCGGCCAACAGCCCCCCCCCCAAGCCTCTCCACGTTCTCCTTTACCCAAATCCAGATAGCAGATGTTCTGAAAGAGCTGCAAAACCTGGACCCGTACAAATCAGCTGGGCTTGACAATCTGGACCCTCTATTTCTGAAACTAACTGCCGCCATGGTCGCAACCCCTATTACCAGCCTGTTCAACCTCTCTTTCATATCGTCTGAGATCCCCAAGGATTGGAAAGCTGCCGCAGTCACCCCCTCTTCAAAGGGGGAGACACCCTGGACCCACACTGTTACAGACCTATATCCATCCTGCCCTGCCTATCTAAGGTCTTCGAAAGCCAAGTCAACAAACAGGTCACTGACCATCTCGAATCCCACCGTACCTTCTCAGGTTTGCAATCTGTTTTCCGAGCCGGTCACGGGTGCACCTCAGCCACGCTCAAGGTCCTAAACGATATCATAACCGCCATCGATAAAAGACAGTACTATGCAGCCGTCTTCATCGACCTTGCCAAGGCTTTCGACTCTGTCAATCACCATATTCTTATCGGCAGACTCAGTAGCCTCAGTGTGTCAAATCGGGGGGCATGCTGTCCGGTCCTCTGGCAGTCTCTATGGGGATGCCACAGGGTTCAATTCTCGGGCCGACTCTTTTCTCTGTATATATCAATGATGTTGCTCTTGCTGCGGGCGATTCCCTGATCCACCTCTACGCACACGACACCATTCTGTATACTTCCGGCCCGTCCTTGGACACTGTGCTATCTAACCTCCAAAGGAGCTTCAATGCCATACAGCATTCCTTCTGTGGCCTCCAACTGCTCTTAAGCGCTAGTAAAACCAAATGCATGCTTTTCAACCATTCGCTGCCTGCACCCGCACGCCCGCCTAGCATCACCACCCTGGATGGTTCCGACCTAGAATATGTGGACATCTATAAGTACCTAGGTGTCTGGCTAGACTGTAAACTCTCCTTCCAGACTCATGTCAAACATCTCCAATCTAAAGTCAAATCTAGAGTCGGCTTTCTATTCCGCAACAAAGCCTCCTTCACTCACGCCGCCAAACTTACCCTAGTAAAACTGACTATCCTACCGATCCTCGACTTCTGCGATGTCATCTACAAAATAGCTTCCAACACTCTACTCAGCAAACTGGATGCAGTTTATCACAGTGCCATCCGTTTTGTCACTAAAGCACCTTATACCACCCACCACTGCGACCTGTATGCTCTTGTCGGCAGGCCCTCGCTACATATTCGTCGCCAGACCCACTGGCTCCAGGTCATCTACAAGTCCATGCTAGGTAAAGCTCCGCCTTATCTCAGTTCACTGGTCACGATGGCAACACCCACCCGTAGCATGCACTCCAGCAGGTGTATCTCACTGATCATCCCTAAAGCCAACACCTCATTTGGCCGCCTTTCGTTCCAGTTCTCTGCTGCCTGTGACTGGAACGAATTGCAAAAATCGCTGAAGTTGGAGACTTTTATCTCCCTCACCAACTTCAAACATCTGCTATCTGAGCAGCTAACCGATCACTGCAGCTGTACATAGTCTATCGATAAATAGCCCACCCAATTTTACCTACCTCATCCCCATACTGTTTATATTTATTTGCTTTTTTGCACACCAATATCTTTACCTGTACATGACCATCTGATCATTTATCACTCCAATGTTAATCTGCAAAATTGTAATGATTCACCTACCTCCTCATGCCTTTTGCACACAATGTATATAGACTCTTTTTTTCTACTGTGTTATCGACTTGTTAATTGTTTATTCCATGTGTAACCCTGTGTTGTCTGTTCACACTGCTATGCTTTATCTTGGCCAGGTCGCAGTTGCAAATGAGAACTTGTTCTCAACTAGCCTACCTGGTTCAATAAAGGTGGGGAAAAAAACACACAAAAAAACATAAACATACAAAGCAAACTATGGTCAGGGTGTGACACATGGATGGTCAGTCCTTACATTCATAGCACAGTCTATGAATTTGAGAGTGGTTACATTTCTCCAGGTCCTTCCCTCAGCTTTGTTAGTAAAACAGACGGAGAGTGGCCGCTTTGTTATTGTTTCAATTAAGGATTCTAGCTTTAAGTGCATAAAGCTACTGCAAATGACACAGCCTTTCAACTGCCCCATTTCAGTGTCAGGCGTGTAGATTGAGAGAGACATACGCCTTTGCATTTTAAATATAAATGTTGTAAACAATCATAAAGCTTGGCAATATACCAGAGAAATTACACTTTGATTGAAGTCATGAAAAAGACTCTAAAATTACAGATGTTGAGATGTCAGTCT